>NC_041381.1:578136250-578220909 GCF_002162155.2 Triticum dicoccoides | reverse complement strand
TGACCCAAAGAATGTCATGCAGCTGCATCTCCGGCCCGCCCAGGATGAAAACCCCATTTTTTGTCATGATTTTTTGTCATAGAAGTAGGAGCCCACCACATCTATGATGATACCGGGTTTTGTGACAATTATCATCATAGAAGTGTCGTATGTATGACAGAAAAAAAATTTCATTCGGCCCAAAATGTCATGGATGTGTCTTTTTTTGTAGTGCATATTTCTCAATGTAATTTTCTTTAATGTGGCATGATTGTTCAGATCCAAATGATTCAAGATAAAAGCTTATAAAACATAAAGAATAATAATGCTTCGAAGCATACTAACAAATAATCATGTCCTATCAAGATAGCATAGCCAAACAAAGCTTATCCCTACAAAATCATATAGTTAGGCCATGCTTCATTTTCATTACACAAAATACTCCCATCATGCACAATCCCGGTTTCAGCCAAGCAATTAGTTGATACTATTTAACGCGCTTCAGCTTTTTCAACTCTGATGCAATACATGAGCGCAAGCCATGGACACAGCACTATGGTGGTATATGGTGGTGGTTGTGAGGACAAAAAGGGAGAAGATAGTATCACATCAACTAGGCGTATCAACGGGCTATGGAGATGCCCATCAATAGATATCAATGTGAGTGAGTAGGGATTGCCATGCAACGGATGCACTAGAGCTATAAATATATGAAAGCTCAACAAAAGAAACTAAGTGGATGTGCATCCAAGTTGATTGCTCACGAAGAGCTAGGGCATTTTGAGGAAGCCCATCATTGGAATATACAAGCCAAGTTCTATAATGAAAAATTCCCACTTAGTATATGAAAGTGACAACATGGGAGACTCTCTATCATGAAGATCATGGTGCTACTTTGAAGCACAAGTGTGGTAAGAAGGATAGTAGCATTGTCCCTTCTCTTTTTTTCTCTCATTTTATTTTTTTCTTCTCTTTTTTTCTTTTCTTTTTTCTTTTTTTATTTCGCCTTTTTTGGCCTTTCTCTTTTTTTTCTTTTCTTTTTGTAAAGTCCGAAGTCTCATCCCGACTTGTGGGGGAATCATAGTCTTCATCATCCTTTCCTCACTGGGACAATGCTCTAATAATGAAGATCATCACACTTTTACTGATTTACAACTCAAGAATTACAACTCAAAACTAGAACAAGATATGACTCTATATGAATGCCTCCGGTGGTGTACCGGGATATGCAATAAATCAAGAGCGACATGTATGAAAATTATGAAGGTGGCTTTGCCACAAATACGACGTCAACTACATGATCATGCAAAGAGCAATATGACAATGATGAAGTGTGCTATAATAAATGGAATGGTGGAAAGTTGCATGGCAATATATCTCGGAATGGCTATGGAGATGCCATAATAGGTAGGTATGGTGGTTGTTTTGAGGAAGGTAAATAATGGGTGCATGATACCGGCGAAAGTTGCGTGGTATAATAGAGGCTAGCAAAGTGAAATAGTGAGTGTGTGTATATCCATGGACTCACATTAGTCATAAAGAACTCATATACTTATTGCAAAAGTCTACTTGCCCTTGAAGCAAAGTACTACTACACATGCTCCTAGGGGAAGGGTTAGTAGGAGTTAACCATCGCGCGATCCCGACCTCCACTCATAAGGAAGACAATCAAAAGAGCACCTCATGCAACAAATTTGTCACATAACTTTTACCATACGTGCATGCTACGAGACTTGCCAACTTCAACACAAGTATTTCTCAATTTCATAATTACCCACTAGCATGACTCTAACATTACCACCTATATATCTAAAAACAATTATCAAGCATCAAATTGATCCTAGTATTTTATGCACTTTCTATGATAGTTATTATTATACCCAACTCGGATGCTCATCATTCTAGGACTAAATTCATAACCATAGCAAATACCATGCTGTTCTAAAATACTCTCAAAATAATATAAGTGAAGCATGAGAGACTAGTTCTTCAAAATTAAGCCACCGTCGTGCTCTAAAAGATATAAGTGAAGCACTAGAGAAAATACTATCTAGCTCAAAAGATATAAGTGAAGCACATAGAGTATTCTAGCAAATTCTAATAAAGTGGACTTCTCACAAAAGGTGTGTACAGCAAGGATGATTGTGGTAAACTAAAAAGCAAAGACTAATATCATACACGATGCTCCAAGCAAAACACATATCATGTGGCGAATAAAAATATAGCTCTAAGTAAAGTTACCAATGAACGAAGACGAAAGAGGGGATGCCTTCCGGGGCCATCCCCAAGCTTAGGATTTTGGCTAATATTGAATATCTTGGGGTGCCATTGGCATCCCCAAGCTTAGGCTTTTTCCACTCCTTATTCCATAGTCCATCAAATCTTTACCCAAAACTTGAAAACTTCACAACACAAAACTCAACAGGAGATCTCATAAGCTCTGTTAGTGAAAGAAAACAAAACCACCACATAAGGTACTGTAATGAACTCATTATTTATTTATATTGGTGTTAAACCTACTGTATTCCAAGTTCTCTATGGTTCATACCACTTAATACTAGCCATAGATGCATCAAAATAAGCAAACAACACACGAAAGGCAGAATCTGTCAAAAACAGAACAGTCTGTAGAAATCTGTAACTAACGCAAACTTCTGGAGCTCTAAAAATCCTACCAAAATAGGAAGTCCTGGACAATTTGTCAATTGATCTACAGAAATAAAAATCAACGCAAAAGAACGTTTCTGTGATTTAACAAAACTAATTTCGTGCGCACAAAGTTTTTGTTTTTCAGCAGAATCAAATTAACTATCACCATAGGTTATCCTATAGGTTCTACTTGGCACACACACTAATTAAAACATAAAAACACATCTAAACAGAAGGTAGATGCAAAATTTATTACTAAACAGAAACAAAAACAAAAAACACAAATAAAATTGGGTTGCCTCCCAACTAGCGCTATCGTTTAACGCCCCTAGCTAGGCATAAAAGCGAAGATAGATCTAAGTAGTGCCATCTTTGGCACTCAACTTTTTAATGGAGTTATGCTCAAGTCCGGGAGGCTCCTTGCGTTTCCCTTCATGTTCGGAGATCTTTTGATCTAAGGCATCTAACCGCTTATTACAAAGTCTAATCAAATTACTCATGCGGTTGATATTCCCACCAATATTCTTAAGTGGTTCAACAAATTTTTTCAATTCACATAATTTCTCTAGAATTTTGGTTCCTTCATAAGAAATGGGTGACCCTTTTTGTAGGGGAAGTACTCCTACTATCCCCTCTATAACTTCATAAGCGGAACTAGGATCAATTTCAATAAAACTCCCTTTTGGGGCAAAATCAAGGAGTTGTCTATGGGGTAAAGTTAACCCAACATAAAAATTGCGAAGCAAAATCTTGAAATCTCCTTCTATATAGCGCAACTACGATAAGATTCTAACATCCTAAACCAAGCATGTATTAAAATTTCTCCTTGTCTTTGTTTGAAGTGAAGAACTTCAAAATCGGGAGACGAAGGGGTAAAGACCGAACTAGCCATTATGACAAGGTAAACGATCTAACACACGAGAAAACAGAAAAAGGCAAGCGAAAGAGAGAGAGGAGAAGATTGGAAAAGAGAGGGCGAATAAAACGGCAAGGGTGAAGTGGGGGAGAGGAAAACGAGAGGCAAATGGCAAATAATGTAAATGCGAGGGAGATGAGTTTGTGATGGGTACTTGGTATGTCTTGACTTGAGCGAAGACCTCCCCGGCAACGGTGCCAAAAATCCTTCTTACTACGTCTTGAGCTTGCGTTGGTTTTCCTTGAAGAGGAAAGGGTGATGCAACAATAGTAGCATAAGTATTTCCCTCAGTTTTGGAGAACCAAGGTATCAATCCAGTAGGAGGCTCCTCAAAAGTCCCACGCACCTACATAAACAAACAAAGAACTCGCAACCAACGCAATAAAGGGGTTGTCAATCCCTTCATGGCCACTTGCGAAAGTGAGATCTGATAGAGATAGTATGATAAGATAAATATATTTTTGGTATTTTATAATATATATTGGAAAAGTAAATATGCAAATAAAAGTAGATTGAAAGCTTATATGATAAAAGATAGACCCAGGGGCCATAGGTTTCACTGGTGGCTTCTCTCAAGATAGCATAAGTATTACAGTGGGTGAAAAAATTACTGTCGAGCAATTGATGGAAAAGTGAATAATTATCAGATTATCTAGGCATGATCATGTATATAGGCATCACGTCCGTGACAAGTAGACCGACTCCTGCCTGCATCTACTACTATTACTCCACACATCGACCGCTATCCAGCATGCATCTAGAGTATTAAGTTCATAAGAACAGAGTAACGCATTAAGAAAGATGACATGATGTAGAGGGATAAACTCATGCAATATGATATAAACCCCACCTTTTTATCCTCGATGGAAACAATACAATACGTGCCTTGCAACCCCTATTGTCACGGGGTAAGGACACCGCAAGGTTGAACCCAAAGCTAAGCACTTCTCCCATTGCAAGAAAGATCAATATAGTAGGCCAAACCAAACTGATAATTTGAAGAGACTTGCAAAGATAACTCAATCATACATAAAAGAATTCAGAGGAGATTCAAATATTTCTCATAGATAAACTTGATTGTAACCCCACAATTCATCAGATCTCGACAAACACACCACAAAAAGAGTTACATCGAATAGATCTCCACAAGAGAGGGGGACAACATGGTATTGAGATCCAAAAAGAGAGAAGAAGCCATCTAGCTAATAACTATGGACCCGAAGGTCTGTGGTAAACTACTCACAACTCATCGGAGGGGCTATGGTGTTGATGTAGAAGCCCTCCATGGTCGATTCCCCCTCCAACGGAGTGCCGGCGAATGCTCCAAGATGGGATCTCGCGGATACAGAAGGTTACGGTGGTGGAAATTGTTTTTCGTTGGATCCCTGGATGTTTTCGGGGTACGTGGGTATATATAGGAGGAAGAAGTATGTCCGTGGGCGTGCCCAGGGGGTGGGCGCTCCCTCCACCCTCGTGGCCGCCTTGGCCGCTTCTTGGCTTGCACTCCAAGTCCTCTGGATCATGTTTGTTCCAAAAATCACCCTCCCGAAGGTTTCCTTCCGTTTGGACTCCGTTTGATATTCCTTTTCTTCGAAATACTGAAATAGGCAAAAAAAACAGCAATACGGGCTGGGCCTCCGGTTAGTAGGCTAGTCCCAAACATGATATAAATGTATAAAATAAAGCCCATAAACATCCAAAAGGGGTAATATAATAGCATGGAACAATAAAAAATTATAGATACGTTGGAGACGTATCACTCTTTGAGCCAAAGCTCGAAGGATAAACAAGCCAAGGATAATAAAAAGCCCAAGTATAATCTCCCTCCCATCTTGGAAGTTCGGTTGTGTGAATGGCCTTGTGATGAGTTCTTGAGAGCAGACGGGATTCATGATGATTTTTATTCTTTGGCTGAGAATGCAGGCCTCACCGACTTCCTCCATGACCAGCTCGATCAATATCTCCTACTCACTAATACTTTCGTGCAAATTTTTTACTTTCATACTAAGAAGTCACCACCTTGAGTGGAGTTTTTTCTATATGATGAGGCTAGGGAGGTTTCACTATGTGAATTTTGTGCGGTTTGCAAGGTACCCTTCGGGGGCAGCATAGAGGAACCACATCGTAGAGATGTGGATGGATTTATTGATATGATTACTATAGGGGAAATGAGGAAGATTTCCGATGCAAGAATTACTAGCATACACTTTCCTGTTCTGCGTTACTTTGCAATATTTGCTAGTAGATGCTTAATTGGCCGCGGGAACTATGAAAACCTTAGTGTTCCTGGTATTGTTATTTTGTGCCATGCTTTATTTCAGGGTAACACTATTAGCTTAGGCGCTATTGTTGCTAAATGATTAAGTTTGAACCGTACGAAGGCCCCATCTTTGGAGGTATCTATGCTTCACGCCTTGCTAAACACTTCAGAATACCTATTAGGCATTATGAGAAAGAGGAAAAGTTGTTGCCCCTACTTTTCTAGATAACAAGAGTATGGTAGCACATGAGTTTATTGTTGAAAATGATGAGAAGATGCTTAAGTATAATTTGAGATTTCATAAAACTCACAGTGAGACTATTATCTTGCCTGCGCCCTGATGACCCACAAGTGTAGGGGATCAATCGTAGTCCTTTCGATAAGTAAGAGTGTCGAACCCAACAAGGAGCAGAAGGAAATGATAAGCAGTTTTCAGTAAGGTTTTCCCTGCAAGCACTGAAATTGTAGGTGATAGATAGTTGTGTGAGAAGATAAATAGTAACGAGTAATAAGTAAATAAAATAAGTAAAGTGCAGCAAGGTAGCCCAATCCTTTATGTAACAAAGGATAAGCCTGGACAATTTCTAATAATGAGAAAGGAGCTCCCGAGGACACATGGGAATTATCGTCAAGCTAGTTTTCATCATGTTCATATGATTCGCGCTCGGTACTTTGATAATTTGATATGTGGGTGGACCGGTACTTGGGTGCTGCCCTTACTTGGACAATCATCCCACTTATGATTAACCCCTATTGCAAGCTTCCGCAACTACAAAAGAAGTATTAAGGTAAACCTAACCACAACATTAAACATATGGATCCATATCAGCCCCTAACGAAGCAACGCATAAACTAGGGTTTAAGCTTCTGTCACTCTAGCAACCCATCATCTACTTATTACTTCCCCATGCCTTCCTCTAGGCCCAAATAATGGTGAAGTGTCATGTAGTCGACGTTCACATAACACCACTAGAGGAAAACACAACATACATCTCATCAAAATATCGAACGAATACCGAATTCACATGACTACTAATAGAAAGACCTCACCCATGTCCTCAGGAACAAACATAACTACTCACAAAGCATATTCATGTTCATACTCAGAGGAGTAATAATATGCATAAAGGATCTGAACATATGATCTTCCACCAAGTAAACCATCTAGCATCAACTACAAGGAGTAATCAACACTACTAGCAACCCACAGGTACCAATTTGTGGTTTTGATACAAGATTGGATACAAGAGATGAACTAGGGTTTTGAGAGGAGATGGTGCTGGTGAAGATGTTGATGGAGATTGACCTTCTTCCGATGAGAGGATCGTTGGTGATGATGTTGGTGATGGTTTCCCCCTCCCGGAGGGAAGTGTCCCCGGCAGAAGAGCTCCGCCAGAGCCCTAGATTGGTTCCGCCAAGGTTCCACCTCGTGGCGGCAGAGTTTCATCGTGTAAGCTTTCCCACGATTTTTTCCAGGGTAAAAGCGATGATATAGCAGAAGATGGACATCGGAGGCCCACCAGGGGGCCCAGGAGATAGGGGCGCGCCCTATAGGGGGGGCTCCCCCTGTCTCTTGGACAGGGTGTGGGCCCCCTGGTGTATTTCTTTCGCTTAGAAATTCTTATTAATTCCAAAAAGTTGTTTCATGGAGTTTCAGGACTTTTGGGGTTGTGCAGAATAGGTTTCCAACATTTGCTCCTTTTCTAGCTGAAATTCCAGCTGCCGACATTCCTCCTCTTCATGGTAAACCTTGTAAAATAAGAGAGAATAGCCATAAGTAATGAGATATAATGTGTAATAACAGCCCATAATGCAATAAATATTGATATAAAAGCATGATGCAAAATGGACGTATCAACTCCCCCAAGCTTAGACCTTGCTTGTCCTCAAGCGGAAGCCGAAATCGAAAAATATGTCCACATGTTTAGAGATAGAGGTGTCGATAAAAAAATAAAATACGGACATGAGGGCATCAAGATCATTCTTATAACAACAATATATATAGAATTTATCATATGATTTCTATGCTCGAGTAACAATCAATTCACAATGTCAAGTATGGTCCAAAAACTTCATTGGGAACTAATAAACTATAATCTCAGTCATTGAAGCAATTGCAATTTATCGTAACATCAAAAAGAGTCAACAATAGGGCTTTTCAGCAAGCTCACATACTCAACTATCTCGTAGTCTTCTTCAATTGCTAACACTCACGCAGTACTTGTGGTTATGGAGTTTCAGCCAGACACTGAGAAAGATAGGGGCTTATTGTGTTGCCTCCCAATGTATTCACCTTTAGGTGATGTCAACAATAATAGCCCATGCTAACTTACATCCAATTGGATATATATATCATGATCTTTCAAACACGAGGAGCTTGCCAAAGGATAAAATGAAAAAGGGAAAGGTGAGGATCACCTTGACTAACACATAAAGTAAAAACATGAAGTAAAAGATAGGCCCTTCGCAGAGGGAAGCAAAGGTTGTCATGCGCTTTTAGGGTTGGATACACAAAATCTTAATGCGAAAGAACGTCACTTTATATTGCCCCTTGTATGTGGACCTTTATTATGCAGTCTGTCGCTTTTATTACTTCCACAACAAGATCGTACAAAGCTTATTTTCTCCACACTAATAAGTATGCATATTTAAAGAGCAATTTTTATTACTTGCACTGATGACAACTTACTTGAAGGATCTTACTCAATCCACAGGTAGATATGGTGGACTCTCATGGCAAAGCTGGGTTTAAGGATATTTGGAAGCACAAGTAGTATCTCTACTTGGTGCAAGGAATTTGGCTAGCATGAGGGGGAAAGGCAAGCTCAACATGTTTGGAAGGTCAATAACAATATACTTTAACTGAGTTGTGAGAAAACATAAACCATTATGTTGTCTTCCTTGTCCAATGTCAACTCTTTTAGCATGTCATACTTAATGAGTGCTCCCAATTATAAAAAGGTGTCCAAGATAATATATTTGTATGTGAGCCCCTCTTTCCTTATCACTTCCTATTAATTGCAATGATGACCAAAACTACGTTCATCAACTCTCAACAATTTTTATGCCTCATACTTTCTATATGTGAAGCTATCACTATCCATAAGATCAATATGAACTCTTTTATTCTTTCTACTTTATCAAGATCATAGCAACAAAGCAAAGCCCTTGACTCAACACTAATATTTATTATATATAGCTCACAGGCTCGATTACAAAAAGAGATCATAAAGAAAAACTCAAACTACTTGATATCAAAACTTCAATCTACTAGGTCAAGAAACTACTAAAAGGATCGAACTAAATAGAGCGGTAAAGATTGGAGTGTGATGATACGATACCGGGGCACCTCCCCCAAGCTTGGCAGTTGCCAAGGGGAGTGCCCATACCCATGTGATTATGTCCTCGAAGGTGGTGGAGTAGGTGATGATGAGGGTGGATAATCACACATCGAGCATAAAAGCCCCTCCAGCTTGCGGATAATGCCCTTGAGTCCGGCGATATGATCCTTCAACAGAATATTCTCCTGTGTAAGATACTTGTTCTGTATGCGAGCTAACTCAATCATCTTAAAAGCTTCGATCTCTATTGGAGTGAAAAGGTTAGGTAAAGGTTGAGGGATGTATTCTTCTTTCACTGCCAAAGCTTGAACCTCCATGGCCTTCTTGATCCCTTCATCCTTGTTGATATCTTCTAGTTCTTCTCTTTTCAGCTCTATCTTCAATAGCCAAGCATCCTTGTCTTCTTTGTTGGAGGAGGGTGCAGTCATGGTGCTCTAGATCTGCAACAGAAATAGCTCGAAACGAAAACAGGGGATATTTGCGTGATATAGTGGTCAAAACCTCCGGGAGTATATATAATGAATTTTTACCAACCAAAATATGTAACGTGCAAGAAAACGGAGTCCGGGAGGCACACGAGGTGCCCACGAGACAGCGGGGCACGCCCAGTAGGGGGGGGGCGCCCTCCACTCTCGTGGGAGCCTTGTGTCCCTTTCGGACTACTTCTTTCTTCCTAAAATTCTTAAATATTCCAAAACTGATAAAAATTTGGCATTGAAGTTGTTTTGGAGTCGGTTTACTTACCGTACCACATACCTATACCTTTTCGGAGTCTGAGACGTTCTGGAAAGTGTCCCTTATGTATTCCTTAGGAGTTACGGTTTCAATAATATTAGTTTCAACATTGATAGGATTGCCTGAAATATAATGTTCGTTCCTTCGAAGTTGTTGATTTTTATGGCACCAGAATGATAGACCTCCTCGATAATGTAAGGACCTTCCCATTTTGAGAGAAGTTTTCCTGCAAAAAATCTTAAGCGAGAGTTTAATAATAATACATAGTCTCCTACGTTAAACTCACGCTTTTGTATCCTCTTATCATGCCAGCGTTTGACTTTTTCTTTGAATAGCTTGGCATTCTCATAGGCTTGAGTTCACCATTCATCAAGGGAGCTAATATCAAACAACCCCTTCTCACCGGCAAGTTTGAAGTCATAGTTGAGCTCTTTAATAGCCCAATATGCCTTATGTTCAAGTTCGAGAGGCAAATGACACGCTTTTCCATAAACTATCTTATATGGAGGCATACCCATAGGATTTTTGCATGCAGCTCTATAGGCCCATAATGCATCATCATGTTTTTTGGACGAATTCTTTCTAGATCTATTCACAGTCTTTTGCAAAATTAATTTGAGCTCTCTATTGCTCAACTCTGCTTGACCACTAGACTGCGGATGATAAGGAGATGCGATTCTATGATTGATATCATACTTAGCAAGCATCTTAAGGAAAGCACCATGAATAGAATGTGAACCACCATCAGTCATAAGATATCTAGGGACTCCAAACCTCAGAAAAATAACTTATTTAAGCATTTTAATAGAAGTGTTATGATCAGCATTACTAGTTGGAATAGCTTCTACGCACTTAGTAACATAATCAACAGCAACTAAAATATGTGTATAACCATTAGAGGCAAGAAAAGGTCCCATATAATCAAAGCCCCAAACATCAAATGGTTCAATAACAAGAGAATAATTCATAGGCATTTCTTGGCATCTACTAATGTTACCTATTCTTTGACATTCATCACAAGATAAGACAAACTTACGAGCATCTTTGAAGAGAGTAGGCCAATAAAAACCAGATTGTAGTACCTTGTGTGCAGTTCTATCTCCAGCGTGGTGTCCTCCATAAGATTCAGAGTGACACTTGCGTAGGATCTGTTCCTGTTCATGCTCAGGCACACAACGTCTAATAATACCATCTACTCCTTCTTTATAAAGATGTGGATCATCCCAGAAGTAATGTCTTAAGTCATAAAAGAACTTTTTCTTTTGCTGGTATGTGAAACTAGGCGGTATAAATTTAGCAACAATGTAATTAGCATAATCAGCATACCAAGGAGCAGTAGGAGAAGCATGAACGACCGCTAATTGTTCATCAGGAAAGCTATTATTAATAGGCAGTGGGTCATCAAGAACATTCTCTAACCTAGACAAGTTATCTGCAACGGGGTTCTCAGCTCCCTTTCTATCAATAATATGCAAATCAAATTCTTGGAGCAAGAGAACCCATCTAATGAGTCTAGGCTTAGCATCTTTCTTTTCCATAAGATATTTAATAGCAGCATGATCAGTGTGAATAGTAACTTTGGAATCAACAATATAAGGTCTAAACTTATCACATGCAAACACAACTGCTAAGAATTCTTTTTTAGTAGTAGCATAATTTCTCTGGGCAGTATCAAGAGTCTTACTAGCATACTAGATAACATTCAATTTCTTATCGATTCTTTGCCCTAGAACAACACCTACAACATAATCACTAGCATCGCACATAATTTCAAAAGGTAAATTCCAATCAGGTGGCTGAACAATAGGTGCAGTGATCAAAGCTTTCTTAAGTATTTCAAATGCTTCTACACAATCATCATCAAAGACAAAAGGAATATCTTTTTGCAATAAATTAGTCAGAGGCCTAGATATTTTAGAAAAGTCCTTAATGAACCTCCTATAAAAACCGGCGTGACCAAGGAAACTTCGTATACCTTTTATGTCCTTGGGACATGGCATATTTTCA
The DNA here is from genome assembly GCF_002162155.2 of Triticum dicoccoides. Lineage (NCBI taxonomy): Eukaryota > Viridiplantae > Streptophyta > Magnoliopsida > Poales > Poaceae > Triticum > Triticum dicoccoides. The sequence continues at coordinate 578,209,022 of NC_041381.1, read as the reverse complement.
ATAGCATCAACTTTGGCTTTATCGACTTCAATACCTCTCTCGGAGATCTTGTGCCCCAAGACAATGCCTTCATTAACCATAAAGTGACACTTTTCCCAATTCAGGACGAGACTAGTGTCTTCGCATCTCTGCAAAACTCGATCAAGGTTGCTCAAACAATCATCAAGTGAGGATCCATAGACAGAAGAGTCATCCATGAATACCTCACAAATCTTTTCACCAAAATCAGAGAATATAGCCATCATACATCTTTGAAAGGTAGCAGGTGCATTACATAAACCAAAAGGCATACGTCTATAAGCGAAAGTACCAAAAGGGAAAGTAAAAGTAGTTTTAGATTGATCCTTCGCTGACACAGGTATCTGAGAGAAACCAGAATAACCACCTAAAAAGCAGAAATGTGTGTGTTTGGATAGTCTTTCTAGCATTTGATCAATAAAAGGTAAGGGGTAATGATCTTTCTTAGTAGCTTTATTTAACTTATGGAAATCAATTACCATCCTATAACCTGTAATAATTCTTTGCGGGATCAATTCATCTTTATCATTAGGAACAACGGTAATACCTCCCTTTTTAGGAACACAATGGACAGGGCTTACCCATTCACTATCAGCAAGGAGCTTTAATACCTCAAGGAGCTTTAATATCTCCTTTCTTACCACTTCCTTCATCTTGGGATTTAATCGTCTTTGACGATCTCTAACTGGTTTGGCATCGTCCTCCAATGTAATTTTGTGTTGACATAACGTGGGACTAACGCCCTTAAGATCATCCAGAGTATATCCAATAGCTGCTTGGTGCTTCTTCAGAGTTTTCAATAATCTTTCTTCTTCTTTCTCTGAAAGTTAGCACTAATAATAACATGATATATTTCTTTTTCATCAAGATAGGCATACTTAAGATTGTCAGGTAAAGGTTTGAGTTCAAACACGGGATCGCCCTTGGGTGGAGGGGGATCCCCAAGAATTTCAACGGTAAGGTTATGTTTCAGTATAGGTTCCTGTTTAAGGAACACTTCATCTATTTCCTCTCTTTCCTTCATAAACATATCGTTTTCATGGTCTAGCAAGTATTATTCTAACGGATTAGTTGGAGGAACAACAATGGAAGCACGACCAATAAATTCATCCTTACTAGGTGGTTCCCTTTCACGAGGTTGTCTACTAAACTTAGCGAAACTAAACTCATGAGACATACCATCTATGCCAATAGTGACAATATTCTTTTCAAAATTAATCTTAGCACTAGCTATATTCAAGAAGGGTCTACCAAAAATAATGGGACAAAAATCATCTTGTGTGGAACCAAGAACAAGGAAATCAGCAGGGTATTTAACCTTCCGACACAAAACTTCAACATCTCTAACAATCCCAAAGGGTTTAATGGTATCCCTATTAGCAAGCTTAATAGTGACATCAATGTCTTCTAACTCAATGGGTGCAATGTCATGCATAATTTCTTGATATAAGGAATAAGGTATTGCACTAGCACTAGCACCCATATCACATAAGCCGTGATAACAATGATCTCCTATTTTAACAGAAATAACAGGCATGCCTACGACATGTCTACGTGTCTTAGTATCTGTCCTAGCAATATTAGCAGTCTCACCATAGAAATAAATAACATGCCCATCTAAATCCTCATCCAAGAGATATTTAACCATAGCAATACTAGGTTCAACATTAATTTGCTCAGGAGGTGTATAAGTCCTAGTGTCGGTGTCAAAACCGGTGGATCTCGGTAGGGGGTCCCGAACTGTGCGTCTAGGCAGATGGTAACAGGAGACAAGGGACACGATGTTTTTACCCAGGTTCGGGCCCTCTCGATGGAGGTAAAACCCCACTCCTGCTTGATTAATATTGCTGATATGGGTAGTACAAGAGTGGATCTACCACGAGATCAGAGAGGCTAAACCCTAGAAGCTAGCCTATGGTATGATTGTTGTTCGTCCTACGGACTAAAACTCTTCGATTTATATAGACACCGGAGAGGGCTAGGGTTACACAAAGTCGGTTACAATGGGAGGAGATCTTCATATCGTATCGCCAAGCTTGCCTTCCATGCCAAGGAATGTCCCATCCGGACACGGGACGTAGTCTTCAATCTTGTATCTTCATAGTCCGGGAGTCCGGCCAAAGGTCATAGTCCGGCCATCCGGACAACCCCTAATCTAGGACTCCCTCAGTAGCCCCCGAACCAGGCTTCAATGACGACGAGTCCGGCGCGCAAATTGTCTTCGGCATGGCAAGGCAGGTTCTTCTCCAAATTCCCTGTACCTGTCGAATAGTGTCCGGCTTCTAGTGCGTGTCGCTCTCCTCGCCTCCTGTGCCCCATAATGACCATCTTCCACGTGTCAAACGAATGTGAAAAGCCAGGGTTTTTTCTCATTTACCCCCCTAGTTGCATTAATAAGCCGCCCATAAAAGAGACGGGGATTTAGGTCCAATTCACCCCACTTTTCCTCCGCGAGTATCCATCAGAGCGCTTTCGACAGAGATCCATTCCACCATGGCCGGTTGGGGCAGCTCCTCCTCTCGCCTCTCCAGCCCTCGGCCTGGAGATTGGGAGTGGTGTTCCATCCCGCATAGCGAGCTAGTAGTGCTTCAGTCCAAGGGGCTCCTCCCCCCAGCATATAGGTCCCAGTTCGAGCCGGGATTGCCAACTATAGTGGCGGAGAGCAGGCGGAGAGCGTCCCCAATCCCTCTCAAGGAGAGCGGGTATGCCTAGTCCCTTATTTAATAAGAGGACTAGGATTTCCAATTCATCTGTTTCTCTGAGGGTTGCTGGAGTTCTACAGCCTCCAGCTACACAACCTCACGCCTGCCTCCATTCTGCATATTGCGGGATTCGTGGCCATCTGCGAGCTGTTTTTGGGCGTTGAGGCCCATTTCGCGCTGTGGAAGAGGTTGTTCTGCCTTGTGCCCCGTTCTCAGGAGGGGTCAATTTGTCAAGTGGGCGGAGCCGAACTATGGCGCATCGCCGGGACCGGATATCTATCCGGTACCCCAAAGAAGGCGTCCGAGGACTGGCCTTTGGAATGGTTTTATATGGACGACGTCCCCCTGCCCGACCCTGTTCGGATCGGCCTTCCTGAGTTTAATAATGCTCCGTTGAAGAAACGCCTGAGCTGGCGCCCACGAAACCCTCAGAGGGAATCTGATAGGGACGTCCTTTACCTGATGAGCCAAATAAGATTGCTAGCTCATTCCAGATTGACCATGATCGAGGTCATGGCCACATGCATTACGCGGGGGGTGCAGCCACTTCAGTATAGAGGCCACCCCATGTGGGATTTCAACGGGGAGGACGACGCCACCCGGTGCGGTCGCTTTGTACAAGGGAGAGGAAGAGGAATTCCTCCGGGTCAACCCACGGGGCGGATTCTCCATGTACAGTCCTCCAAGCTAGGTGAGCGAGCATTTTCACCTGCCTATTCGCTTTCGAAATTCCCATAATTGAGTACTTAGTCTAGCAATGTTAACACAGGAGCTGCGCCAGACTGTGAAGGAGATAAACAGCCCTCCTCCACAACCCAAGGACCCGGAACGGTCCCTCGATCCGGACTCCCAAGAGGACCCGGACTTATGTGTGGAGTTAATTGATGGGGTGTTTCATCAATTGAGTAAGGACAACACCTTAGTGGCCATTACGACCAACTATCCCGAACTACTTCCAGCCTCAAAGGTAACCGAGACCGAAGTCCCAGTACTTTCAAGGAGATCCATCCATGCTTTATCTTGAATGCCGTGAACTAATAGTGTTTCGTTTCGCAGGGTAAATCCTTGAGGCGGAAGGCCGAGCCCGCGGTGGGCAGCCAACAAGGGCCACTGAAGCCAGGTGGGCCAAAAAGAAGTGCGGACCAGATCGAGATTCCGGCGCAATGGTACGGCGTGCGAATTTAATGCCTAGGGTTTATGCCCTCAAGTCATACTAATGCTCATGCTATTTTTAGAAAGAAGAGAGCCTGCCGGACTACATCCACCGGCCAGAGTTCAAGGTCGGGTCCAGAAGCGGAGGCAGACACGGGGTGCGCCTCGGGTGTTCCTCCGACAGAGGACGCAGATGGGCTATCTGCCACCAATTCAGAGGTGGAGAGTGCCATGAACCACAAGCGTCGCCGGACTGTTCTTCGTGACGCATGTTTTTCCCCGGAGGCGTTGGACGCCTTTAATATAGGAGATGCGTAACTCCGTGCCGCTCAAAATGGTCTAGCCAGAGCCACAGAGCAGTATGTAAAAGACATAAAGGTGAGTAAATTTGAAGGTTATATATGTCAGTAGCCCCCGAGACTTGAAACAGTTAAGATAACCGTTTTAAGGATCATATGCTATGCAGGGTCTTACAAAGAAGAACACGCAACTGTCCCAGGAGCTTGAAGAGTGCAAGGCCCAACTCGAGGCCGCACTAGCTGCTTCAGATAATGCCAAGGGGACCCCCTTGGGTAATATATGCTTCGAAAGATAATTCCATTGTGAAGTGCGGCATGTGTGCAACTCTGACAATAATAGTGTAGATGGGGCCGGAGTAAATCCGGACAAGCAACAACTCCTACGCCAACTAAACGCTGGCGAGAGCATGCTGACGAGGGTGAGGCAAGAGAAGAACAAACTTCAAGACGCCAATACCCAGCTGGGCGAGGAACTAAAGGATGTTCGTATTCAGCTGTCTGCTTCCGTAAAAGAGAATCGGCGACTTCAACGCGGAATTTTTAGTAAGTACTTGAACAAATCTTCGAAAAAAGAATTCGGCGAGGAAGTCGATTGACAGAGCTATGTCTGTAGGTCTACTGACAGGTCGTCCTGCGGAGGAAATGCCCGGTTCAACGGGGGACCTTCTTCCCGAGCTGTTGCAACTGCACGAACGAGTTCGGCAGGCAATGCAGGGCGTCGTCCAGGCTATGTGGCCATCCTTCTCCATGCCAGAAGGCCTTGGGGATCTTGCAAAGAAGCTGGAGGGAGTGCGGCAGCGCTTCCGGTTGTGGAAGATATCGGCCTGCCGTCAAGGTGCCAGGGAGGCCTGGGCCATGGTGAAGACTCGGTACATGAAGGCTGACCCGAACCACATGGCTGAGGTCGGCCCTATGGGTCCTGACGAAAGGAGATCCCTGTCAGCTTAGTATATGGCCAGGTAGAGTTGGCTGCAAAGTATTCTCAACAGGACTGTAAATTAGACCGCCTATTGGATGGTATTGAAGAAGAATATACCGAGTCGGGTTGACTCTGTAATTTAAAATGACATGAAAAATGCCTTCTAGCCGAATTGTAGATTGTTTTTCATTGCGGACCTTTTCGCTTCGACCTCTGGACCCTATAGTCCGGAGTGTGTCCGAATACCCTCTCGATTATGTAAGAACCGGGGCACGCATGGAGACAAGGCGTAGGGGTCATAATTGCTTTAGCAGACAAGTGCCCAACTAGTTATGTTATATTACATGGTTAGTAAGAAACATGTTCCAGGGAGAATAGTTCCGTTAGGGGTTCCTTTCCCTGGGAGGCATGCCCTAAAGTGCATGTCCGAACTGCTAAAAAGAACAGAAAAGCATCTGGGGGCAGATAGATAAGCAAGAAAAATCATCTTTTAGTTCACCGACCGAATATTCCCTTAAGAATGCTAGCTTTCGGCTTCACACAGTCTGAGGTACACATCCGTCTGACCCGGGAGTAACAATCGCAGAGGTGCTCCCTTTACCACCTAGCCGAACGAACGGGAACATAGGGGTAAGCACAGGAGCCAGGCAACCCAGCTTGGCTAAAACTTAAGTCATATCGATGCATATAATGGTGTACAAAAGGTTCATGCGGAAGTGTCACACATGTTTTGGGCATGGGGCCCATTTATATAAACTTCTGATAAAGAAGCCCCCAGGTATGATGAGCGCGGGTGGTGCGGCAAGTATGTGCGAACAATGCACAGGCAAGCCCCTAAGGGCTTGGGAGAAAAAAGGTAGAGAGAAGGAGAGAAATGCCAGACAGCTAATGTGAAAAACAAAAATAAAAAGGGGACAGAGGAAGGAGACGAACACGGAGTCCGGCGCTAGGCGTAGAATCTTTGTAGGCATGCTGCGTTCCATGGGTTCGGCTCGAGTCGGTTGTCCGATGCATTTCGCAGACGGTACGCTTCACCAGTCAGTACTTGGTTGATTATGAAGGGACCCTCCCATTTGGGCTTTAGTTTGTCCTTTTTCTTGTCCGGCAGGCGTAGAACTAGTTCGCCAACGTTATAAGTTTTGGCCCGTACTTCTCTGCTTTGATATCTTCGAGCCTGCTATTGATAGAATGCGGAACGGGCTTTTGCCACGTCGCGCTCCTCCTCCAATGCGTCCAAGCTATCCTGCCGATCAAGCTCGGCTTCTCTTTCTTCGTACATGCACATGCGAGGTGAGTCATGAATTATGACGCAGGGCAGGACTGCCTCTGCGCCGTATACCATAAAAAATGGTGTGAATCCGGCAGTGGGATTCGACGTGGTCCGCAGCCCCCTGTGTACGGAGTCAAGCTCCTCTACCCAGTGCGTGTTAGATTCCTTGAGGGATCGCACTAGTCTGGGTTTGATGCCGCTCATAATGAGACCGTTGGCTCGCTTGACTTGACCGTTGGTTTGAGGGTGATAGACTAAAGCGTAGTCGAGCTTAATGCCCATGTTTTTGCACTAGAGTTTAACTTCGTCGGCTGTGAAGTTTGTGCCGTTGTCAGTTATGATGCTGTGGGGGACACCGTAACGGTGTACGACCCCGGATATGAAGTCTATCACCGGTCTGGATTCGGCCGTCTTTACAGGCTTGGCCTCTATCCATTTGGTGAATTTGTCCACTATGACCAGTAGATATTTTTGCTTGTCGGTCCCTCCTTTAAGGGGTCCAACCATGTCAAGCCCCCAGACCGCAAAAGGCCAGGTAATGGGTATGGTTTGTAGGGCGGTAGGCGGCATGTGGCTTTGCTTAGCGAATAATTGGCAACCGACGCATCGCTGCACTAAGTCCTGAGCATCTACCCAGGCCGTCGGCCAATAAAATCCGGTTCGGAAGGCCTTGCTTACAAGGGCCCGGGCTGTGGCGTGGTGCCCTCTGAGTCCGGCGTGAATTTCAGCTAGAAGGTTTCGCCCTTCCTCTTTGGAGAGACACCTTTGAAGGACTCCGGTTGTGCTTTTCTTATAAAGCTCTCCCTCGTGGACTTTATAGGCTTTAGATCGCCGCACTATGCAGCGGGCCTCGTTTTAGTCCTTGGGAAGTTCCTGCCTAGTTAGGTAGGCTAGGAATGGTTCTGTCCCCGGGGCAATGACTGCCATTATTGTGTGGGCTGACGGTGTTGTTTCATTGGCGGAGCCACCAACTGTGTCAGAATGTTCGGTGAGGGGCAGTATGGTTGTGTCTGGGCTATTATTTCCGGACTCTCCCTCCCATGATACGGATGGCTTGAACGGCCTCTCTAGGAAGATGTTGGGAGGGACGGCATCGCGCTTGGCGCCAATGCGTGCCAACACGTCTGCTGCCTGGTTATTCTCCCGGGCTATGTGGTGAAATTCGAGCCCCTCAAACCGAGCTAACATCTTTAAGACGGCGTTGCGGTAGGCTGCCATTTTCGGATCCTTGGCGTCAAAGTCTCCATTTATTTGTGATATCGCGAGGTTTGAATCCCCGCGGACCTCTAGGCGCTGAATGCCCATGGAGACCGCCATCCGGAGACCATGTAGAAGGGCCTCGTATTCGGCTGCATTGTTGGAGTCCGTGTACATTATCTGAAGTACGTATTGGACTGTATCTCCTGTAGGGGATGTCAGAACGACGCCAGCCCCCAGGCCAGCCAACATTTTGGAGCCGTCGAAGTGCATGATCCAGTTGGAATATGCACCGTACACTTTAGGGAGTTCGGCTTCAGTCCATTCGGCGATGAAGTCAGCCAAAACCTGTGACTTAATAGCTCGCCGTGGCTTGTAAGTTATGACGAACGGGAGGAGCTCAATGGCCCATTTGGCAATCTGGCCCATTGCATTGCGGTTGTTTATAATATCATTAAGAGGTACTTCGGATGCCACTGTTATTGAACACTCTTGAAAATAGTGTCGCAGCTTCCGGGATGCCATGAACACTGTGTATGCTATCTTTTGATAGTGCGGGTACCGTGACTTGCATGGGGTTAGGACAGTGGACACGTAGTAAACTGGTTTTTGGAGAGGGAACTTGTGTCCGTCCGTTTCTCGTTCGACAACGTGTGCCACGCTTACAACTTGATGGGTTGCCGCGATGTATAATAGCATTGGTTCGCCCGTGTTGGGCGCGGCCAGGACCGGATTTGTTGCCAATATGGCTTTGATTTCGTCGAGTTCGGCCGTAGCGGCATCCGTCCACTCGAAGTGTTCGGTGCGTCGCAGGAGGCGATAAAGGGGTAATGCCTTTTCTCCTAAGCGGGAGATAAAGCGGCTTAGAGCCGCCACGCATCCAGTCAATTTTTGTTTTTGTTTGAGGTCTTTTGGGATATCCAATTGTGACAGAGCTCAGATCTTGTCTGGGTTTGCTTCAATTCCTCTACCGGATACGATGAAGCGCAAGAGCTTTCCGGCTGGTACGCCGAAAACGCATTTTTCCGGGTTGAGCTTAATGTCGTATGCTCGGAGATTGTCGAATGTGAGCCTCAAGTCGTCTACTAGAGTATCGACGTGTTTGGTTTTGACAACCACGTCATCTATGTACGCTTTAACTGTTTTGCCGATCTGGTTGGCCGGACATGTCTAAATCATGCGTTAATATGTTGCGCCGGCGTTTTTGAGCCCGAAGGGCATCGTGTTAAAGCAAAATGGGCCGTATGGGGTGATGAATGTCGTTGCGGCTTGGTCTGACTCTGCCATCTTGATTTGGTGGTAGCCAGAGTATGCATCAAGGAAACACAATGAATCGTGTCCTGCAGTGGCATCGATGATTTGATCAATTCGGGGGAGGGGAAAGGGTTCCTTTGGGCAGGCCTTATTTAGGTCTTTGAAATCGATGCATAGGCGCCAGGATTTGTCATTCTTTGGTACCATCACCAGGTTTGCTAGCCAGTCCGGGTGTTTTATATCTCTAATGAATCCGGCTTCCAGTAGTTTTGCTAGCTCCTCTCCCATGGCTTGTCTCTTGGGTTCGGAGAAACGCCGAAGAGTCTGCTTAACGGGCTTGAACCCTTTTAGGATGTTCAGGTTGTGCTCGGACAGCCTGCGTGGGATTCCTGGCATGTCTGAGGGGTGCTAGGCAAAGATGTCCCAATTTTCCCGTAGGAATTCTCGGAGTGCGACGTCTACATCGGGGTTTAATTGTGCCCCGATGGAGGCCGTTTTGTGGGGTCCGTTGGATGGACTTGGAATTTGACTATTTCGTCCGCTGGTTTAAAAGAGGTGGACTTGGATCTCTTATCTAGTATCACATCGTCCCTGTCCACCATGGAGCGCAACACAGTTAGTTCCTCGGCCGCTAGGGCTTCGGATAATGCCTCCAGGGCCAGTGCGGCTGTCTTGTTTTCGGCGCGGAGCGCTGTGTCCGGATGACTAGCAAGAGTGATGATTCCGTTGGGTCCGGGCATTTTGAGCTTCATGTACCCGTAATGGGGTATGGCTTGAAAAATTGTAAATGCTTCTCGCCCTAACAGAGCGTGGTATCCGCTGCTGAACGGGGCCACTTGAAATGTGACCTCCTCGGATCTGTAATTATCCGGCGTGCCGAACACCACATCTAGTGTGATTTTCCCTGAACAGCACGCTTCCCGGCTTGGTATTATTCCTCTAAAGGTTGTGTTGCTTCGCTCAATGCGGCTCCAGTCTATTTCCATTTTTCGCAGGGTTTCCTTGTAGATGAGGTTAAGTCTGCTGCCGCCGTCCATGACTACCTTTGTAAGTCGGAAGCCGTCCACTATCGGACTGAGGACCAATGCGGCTGGTGCTCGGGCTGTCCGGAATTTAGGTTCGTCACTGGCATTAAAGGTAATAGCCGTGTCACTCCATGGGTTTATTGTTGCTACTTGGTAGACTTCGGTAAGGCTGCGGAGCGTTCGTTTCCTCGCATTGTTTGATGCGAAAGTCTCGAAGACTGTCAACACCGTACTGGCGTTTCTGGGGTGGTGCTCTGCAGATTCTGGAGTTAGGAGCTCCTCGCCACTTCTGGCCACCTGCCGGAGTATCCAACATGCTCTAAGGCTGTGAGTTGGTGTGACTTCCCCTGAACTATGAATTTTACAGGGTCCATTGAGCCATCCCTCCAGTACGGTCCCATACCCAGTAGAGGGTTTTTGTTTTTTGCTGTTTGGCTCAGGTGCCTGGCGATAATGCGCCCTTTTGTTTCGGACTGGTATTGTATTCAGGGCCGGATTGTCCCAGAATTTAGTTTCGGTTTTCTGAACGCTTTCTATCGCATAGTACTTTCGTACTATGGATGTCAAGTCGGCGAAGCGTGTAATTTAGCGGCGACTTATGGCGTTGAGGATTCCGATGTCCGTGCAATTGTTACAGAAGAATGAAATTGCATCTTTATCACGGCAGTCCTTTATCCTGTTCATAACAAGGAGGAATCTGGCCCAGTAGTGGTGTACTATTTCCCCGGGCTCTTGCCGTATTTGGGATAGATCCCGTATATTTGGGTGGGCGGGTGGATTTAAATCCGGAACCTCGCCCAATATAAGATTCAGGGGCCAAGAACATTCCGAATTCGGAAGCTTGTTTTCTTGGACATTATTCAATGAATCAGGCCTGCTGCCTGACTTTAGGTTCAGGGCTTGGGCAACATCCTCCCCTCCGCGGGTGTCTAGCTTGGAGGGGTCGGGAATCCGGACACATCTGGTCCTTAGGATGGGCGAAGATTCGCCGCATTGTTCTTCCACCACTTCAACATGGTGGGTGACCTGGGGAGAGTCAATCTCTCTCTGATCGGGTTTAAGCCCAATCTGGCCGTAATCTGTAGCGACTCTCAGGGTGGCAATGCGATCCAAGAGCTCGTTTAGGGAAGAGAGATCCATCGGATCTAACTACTCGGCAAGTTCCGAGCTGATATGGAGATTGCTTTTGATGGCCCGAGAGGTCATCGTCGGCGCGGCGGCCGAACAGGCGGTCATCAAAAAACTGCCTAGCCGGAGAGTTTGGCCGACAGCCAAAGCTCCTTTAGCAACAGCGCCGTCTTTAAAGACAGGGTGCAGCATCCTTCCTGACAGTGACGACACAGAGGAACTCTCAATGAAAGCATCAATGTCGGTGTCAAAACCGGCGGATCTCGGGTAGGGGGTCCCGAACTGTGCGTCTAGGCGGATGGTAACAGGAGACAAGGGACACGATGTTTTTACCCAGTTTTGGGCCCTCTCGATGGAGGTAAAACCCTACTCCTGCTTGATTAATATTGATGATATGGGTAGTACAAGAGTGGATCTAGCATGAGATCAGAGAGGCTAAACCCTAGAAGCTAGCCTATGGTATGATTGTTGTTCGTCCTACAGACTAAAACTCTCCGGTTTATATAGACACCGAAGAGGGCTAGGGTTACACAGAGTCGGTTACAATGGGAGGAGATCTTCATATCGTATCGCCAAGCTTGCCTTCCACGCCAAGGAAAGTCCCATCCGGACATGGTACGGAGTCTTCAATCTTGTATCTTCATAGTATGGGAGTCCGGCCAAAGGTCATAGTCTAGCCATCCGGACACCCCCTAATCTAGGACTCCCTCAGTAGCCCCTGAACCAGGCTTCAATGACGACGAGTCTGGCGCGCAAATTGTCTTCGGCATTGCAAGACGGGTTCGTCCTCCGAATACTTCATAGAAGATGTTGAACACAAGGATAGTGTCCGGCTCTGCAAAAATAAGTTCCACATACCACATTACGCCACAGTCAGGCTTTTATTCGAATCGTTTTACTATTCCACCTCAACGCGTTTAGCGAGGCGGTTTCCTTGGCATGTCTTGTCAAAGCAGAGATCGTGTCCCCTTATTCCGGAATTCTCATCAATACGGGCATGGGTAACCCAACCGTGCCTTTGGTATGACTCCCTAATTGAAAGCGAGTCCCAAACGGTTATAGGGAGGGCTCTCGGTATTCAACTCCTTTATAAAGAGACCAAGGCTCGACTCCTTTCTTTTCAATCCAATCGAATCCACCCCTCGCTTCGAGTTCCAACACCCAAAGCTCTAGTTTTAGGCGCTTCGGACCTTTGACATTGTCCGGCTCCGACCTTCAAGGCAGTGGATGCCTTCCTCCGTTATGGAAGAAGATGTGCGAAAGCTGAGAGATGCCAGGTATCTAACCGGCGAAATCTCGCATAGGCTGCCTGCTCAAGGGCAGGCCATTCCCACCCCCCAGCCCAGTGAGAGCATGGTGTTCACATCTCACTTCCTTCGGGGGATAGGCTTCCCGATTGATCCCTTCGTGAGGGGGCTTATGTTTTATTACGGGCTGGAGTTCCACAACTTAGCTCCGGAGTCCATCCTCCAAATCTCATCATTCATTGTCGTGTGTGAGGCCTTCCTCCATATTACTCTTCACTTAGGATTATGTCTTAGAACCTTCAAGGTGGCACCGAAGATGATCGAGGGGCAGCATGCTGAGTGCGGAGGAGCTGTAATAAGCAAGATGGTCGGCGCTCCATGGCCCGAGGGCTCTTTTCAAGAGGAGTTCGGCTTATGGCAACGAGGCTGGTTTTACATCACAGCCCCCAGGGGCACCACATGGGTGGCGCCACCTACTTTTCGCTCGGGTTCCCCACCATGTCTAGCGTCATGGGTCAATGAAGGGCTTATCTGGGGGCCGCCCAAAGACATGCCCTTGCTGTAGGACCGCATTCAAGATCTCCTAGAAAGAGATATCAATTTGACCGTAGTGGCGCAAGTTATGCTGATTCGCCGCACACTGCCCTGCAAACGTCACCCTCTCCGCCTGTGGGAATTTAATCCGGAGGGACAGCGAGTCCTCCAACATTTTATGGGCACGACACCCGTGGAGATGTACAAATTGTTCTTCGGATCACAAGCAAGGTGTCCGGATTTGTCCGAGGATGCAGGTCTGAGCTGCAATCGCCCGGATGCTAAGGTAAGTAGCCCCGTGTTTGGACACACCATCCGTATTTTCATAATAAAGTTGCCCTTTAATAGAGCTATCCTTTGAACATGAGTGGATAGCGAAGGCAAAGCTTATCAGGTGTCCATCCCCCCTGGCCGAGACCGCGCCGAATCCCATGCTAACAAGGATGCTGGAGGTCGTGCTTTTGGCAGAAGGCGAAGGGGGGAACCAAGGAGATACCACCTCCGTGAAGGAGGCTGTTGGGAAGGGAAGAATCGAAAATTCCCCCGACCAGGGAAAGAAAAGGACTGCCTCTGAAGACCCGGAGGTGATGGCCTCAAAATGGGGGAAGAAATCTTCGCCAGAGGGTTCGGCACCGGAGAACGCCCCGGCCAAATTGTGTGCTCAAGGGGGCCCGCTCTCCCCCGAGCCGTAAGTGAAGGGAGGGTTCCATAATGAATGACATTCCTGTTTTATTTCTGAGGAAGATAACCGAAATACTACCTTGTAGTTCGGATCTCAACCCTTCTCAGCAGAGCTCATCTTCAGGGGATCTTTGTTCGGAGATGATAGTGAGCGAAATGCCTCCCCTTGTTGCACCGTCTCACGAGGCAGGCGACCCCGAGGTGTCGTCTCAGAGGGTTTTTCCAAGTCTGGACCCTGGAAAAGGTCATCAGGCTAGTCTGGCACCCTCTGGTGCGCAGTCGGAGAGGCTGAAGGATCTGCTTGGGAGGGCGTCCATCTCAGAAGAACATCGTATGTTGATGAATACGGTGATTGGAAGGATTTCATCCGCGGAAAGCGGATTGTACGAGGCTGCCAGGAGTTTACTAACATCTTTGAGGTACGTAAAAAGGTGTACCTTTTGGTAGAGCCGCATATATAAAATGCGCCATGTATAAATAGTAGCCCCTGAGACTCTATGTGTTGTCGAAAGTGACGGCGCACAGAGGATCATAACCCCAGGTATAATATGTTGCCTTTTCTATGAAGGTGGCGAGGCGTTCGGTGGCTAGCCGGACTGATGAATCTGCCGAACTAAAGCGGCAACTTGACGTAGCAGATGCCGACATCGCGCGTAAATAAGCGGCTAGACGAGGCACAAGGTATGTTCCAAAGACATCTGATAGGAGGAGCTCGATGCTCGTGCCTTATAAGATATGTGCTTGATGTAGATGGTGCTGCTGCCGTGGAGAACCTTCGGGCGGAACTTGCCCGAGCCAAGGAGCAAGCAAGGAGAAGTGATGCGGCTGCCGTTAAAGCGGCTGAAGAGCTAAAAGCCGAACAGGCTGCTCACTGCCAGAGCAAGAAAGTAATAGCCGAGATGGCTATAAAATTGAAGGATGCTGCCGACCGCTGTAAATTTCTGGAACAAGAAGATAGGGCGGCTCAGAAGGACCTTGAAAAGATCACTGCTGAGGCCAAGGATACTCGCTCTGCAATGAGAACTATGAAGGAGGAGCTGCGTCAGGCCGGAGATATCATGGCTGGAAAGTCCTATATGCCGCGGATGAAGTTTGGAGGCCCCAAGTATGCTCCGTTAGACCGGTAGTGGAGTGCGGAAAACACTTATCTGGATTTAGCAGCTAGTGCGGCAGACGCGATCGAACACTTCCGCGGCCGAGGTGACCATGGATTGGAAGAAATTTTTTTGGTCGCAGTTCCACAATCCAGAAAGCCCACTTTCGGTGTCCGACCATTTGGCCACCTGGGCGGAGCTAAAGAGGTTATCCGGACTCGCCATGAGGTATGTTGCGAGTCGTCTGTGGCCGGAGAAGCCAGAGCCGAAGAGTTACTTTGGCCTGGTGCAGCAGTTCCTTGGTTCGCTGCCGCATGCTGATGTAATGAAGAGGTCGGCGTGCATAGAGGGTGCGCAGATGGCTCTTGCCCGTGTCAAAACATACTGGGTGGATATGAAGTCCAGTGTTGTTGCATCCCGGGATTCGAACGAAAGCCGAGTACCTACCAAGCACTACTTTGAGGAAGTTCTTCATGGCGCTCGTTTAATAGAGTCGCAGTGCTCGAAGGATGTTGTGTTCGAATAGCGTGTACTATTGTAAAACGAATATTTTGATAGAATATAAAGGCTTTTTATACTTGTGCTTGCAAGAACTATGATGCCTCATGTGCGGCTGTTTAATGTATATGTCTATATAACCTGAAAGATGGCAGTCGTTGGCTTCAGCCCCCACGCATAGAATGTGGGGGTGTTTGCAAAAAGGCGTTTTTCACACTTAATCCAACGTCTTGGTCCTATAAAGGAGGTGGTGGCGTGGCAAACTAGGCAACCGGACTATAATGCTTTATCACTTTCACTTAGCCATAGGAGTTTGACAGTGGGGCTACTGAATAGCCCCTAGGGGCACCGCGCTCACCCAAATTCGGGGCGCGAGTGTGCCTAACCGGGAAGCGGTCCTTCGTTAATGCAGAGGAATCCTAAAGATTTCGAGAGTCATCGAGTGGTTGACCAGTCTCTCGCTATATCATGACAGTCAGTTTTCGGCTTTCTCTACTGAGGTGCTCGCCTGGCCGAACTGGGGCACAATCGTAGTAGTTATCCTGGTGCCGCTTTAGCCGATATAATGGAACATAAGGCAGCAAAACCCAGGAGCCAGGCAAATCCAACATTTGACCAAAGACATGATTCGGAGCTGATGCATATAAGGCCAAACTCGCGACGCCGAACACTCCCTAAGGTATTCGGTCTTTATGAAGACGGGACGAAATAGAGCCCTTGGTAAAAAAAGCCCCTGGTGTCCAGGTACACGCAAAATTCTGGTGTGGCCACATGCCAAGACGCCAGCCTCCTCCTCGGTTAGAGCGAAAACCAGGGGATGTTGTCAACAAGAGACAGTAAAAAAGGTTTACGCAGGGTCTTAATCTGAAAAGAATCCTTGAAATGGGTCCCTACTGCACGTCTGCGCCTGTGTCTCCGTTGTGCCGTGTCCTAGACGGGCGTAGCACGATGTTCGTCTGCGAAAGAGAGGAACTTAGTAAAAAAATAAGCGTGCGAGAAATCTATATTAAAATAAACAAAATATAGTTGGAGCAAGGATTGAGCCGTATTGTCTCCTGGCGTGAACACACGGAGCCCCTTGTACAGGGTTATGCGGCTATTAAGCATATGTATGTTTACGCCGGACTCGTCGAGCCGTGTCCGGGATAGTAGGGCTGGATTAGTGGGGGGCTTTCCAGGCGGCCGCACCTTTACCCGTACTTTGGGGGTCAATTGATATTCCCTTGTAATGAGATGATGCCTCGTGGGCCGAGCATTTTAAGTGTAAGGGATGCATAATGCGGTATTGCGTTAAAGCGGGCGAAAGCTTCATGTCCCAGTAGCGCTTGATAGCGACTTACGAATGGGGCGATGTGGAATGTTAGCTTTTCGCTTCGAAAGTTGTCGGGTGAGCCAAACATGACTTCTAATGAAAGGGAACCCATACTCTGGGTATCTGGACCCGGCGTGACTCCTTGAAAGGAAGTGTTGCCATGGAGGATTATAGCTGGGTTTACCCCTAGTTTGCGGATTGTGTCCTGATATAATAGGTTTAAGTCACTGCCACCGTCCATAAGGACTTTTGTAAATTGGAGTCCGTCAATAATTGGATTCAAGACCAAGGCAGTCCAGCCTGCGTTCCGGGCTCCTCTGGAGTAATCCTGATGATCAAAGGTGATTGGTTGTAACAACCAGTGGCGGTGCTCCTCTGGGGCTGGCCGTATGGCGCGTGTCTTCGTAAGCGCCGATCTGTTTTTTCCCTTTTGTCATCTGAAGTGAATTTACTATTTTGACTTCTTGTGGGAACTTCTTTTGTTCTCCGGTGTTCTTCTTGTGGGGTGTGTCGTCATCCTCTCTTGGTGTGTCGAGCCCCTTGTGTTCGGCGTTGAGTTTGCCCAACTGCTTGAAGACCCAACAATCTCTGTGGGTATGGTTTGCAGGTCTCCCGGGAGTACTGTGGATTTGATATATTTTGTCCAGGATTTTGTTGAGGTTAGACAGCTCGTCCCTGTCATCTTTGGGTGGCGGCTTTTTCTGATTTTGCCGAGAGCTTTTGAATTCGGCATTGACCGCCGTGCTCATCGGGCTGTTATCCTTGATTCGGCGCTGTTCTTTGTTACGGCGCCCTTTGTCGCTTGAGATCGATCGTGGGGTCGTCTATCCGACCTTGTGGCTTCCTTATTTTTTTGACTGTGGGGGCTCTATGGCCTCTTCATCAAATTCCGGTAGTAGTTTCCGCTTTGGAAAGCTCTTTGTGTGACGACTGTTGCCGTACTTGTGTGCGGTATTGAGTACTTTGCCCCATCTGATCCTGAGTGCATCTTCCACTGTTTTGAGCCTCCGCTTCTGCTTTTTCAGGCTACGTGCAGTGGCAATGAGCCTTTGGTGGAGGTTCTGATGTTCCAGCAATTTGTCCAGTGTGAGGTAGTCCGGACGATTATCTTTCTCGGGGATGGGTTGTTCGGATTGTCCGCCCTATTTGGATGGTTGCTCGATGGCATGTTCGTCTTCCGTTGATTCGTCCTGCTCTATGGCTGGGTCTTTTTCAAGGTGGGGCTTGGCGTGGCGCTTACGCCGCCGCTTTGATTGTTTTTTGAGGGAGTGATCCCTGGTTGCGCCCTTTTGGTCCTCGTTGTCATTTCTTTTAGGTGTGTCCACCATGTATACATCGCATGATGAGGTGGATTTCCAGTGCCCTATAGGTGCTGGTTCTTGGTCGTCTCCTTCATCGGTGTCCATACCGTCGATGTCTTCGGAGTCGAAGTCGAGCATGTCGGTTAGATCGTCGACAGCGGCTACGAAGTGGGTGGTGGGTGGGTTTCGAATTTCTTCTTCGTCCGCATCCCAACCCTGCTGACCATAGTCCGGCAAGGGCTCTCTTGACATAGAGAGAGAGACTTTACTAAATCCAGGATATCGCCAAAGGGCGAGTGCTGAAAGACGTCCGTGGCGGTGAACTCCATGATCGGAGCCCAATCGGGTTCGATCGGAAGGGAATGCGGGATATACGGAGTCCGGAGCAGAGTCCGACACCTTGGAGTCATGGGCCTTGCGAAGTACTAGGATGGTATTTGGCTCTATCGCCGTTGAGATTGCGGCTCCCGGGGCGGCGTCCAACTGTCCATCCCCGACTAGCGTAGTCGGCTCCGAGCTAATGATCGGAGCGGACACCTAAGCGGCACTCCGGGCGCTGTCCGGCGGCAGAGTTAGATCATGCCCATCGGGACAGTGCGGCACGCTCGGCCGTGGCTCGAATCCGTCGAACATCAAGTCCCCGTGGATGTCGGCCGTGTAATTTATGCTTCCAAACCTGACCTGATGGCCAGGGGCGTAGCTTTCGATCTGCTCCAGATGGCCAAGTGAGTTGGCCCGCATTGCGAAGCCACCTAATATGAAGATCTGTCTAGGGAGAAAAGTCTCACCCTGGACCGCGTCGTGGTTGACGATCGAAGAAGCCATCGGGCCTAAAGGTGACGACATAGAGGAACTCTCAATGAAAGCACCAATGTCGGTGTCAAAACCGGCGGATCTCGGGTAGGGGGTCCCGTAATGTGCGTCTAGGCGGATGGTAACAGGAGCCAAGGGACACGATGTTTTTACCTAGGTTCGGGCCCTCTCGATGGAGGTAAAACCCTACTCCTGCTTGATTAATATTGATGATATGGGTAGTACAAGAGTGGATCTACCACAAGATCAGAGAGGCTAAACCCTAGAAGCTAGCCTATGGTATGATTGTTGTTCGTCCTATGGACTAAAACTCTCCGATTTATATAGACACCGGAGAGGGCTAGGGTTACACAGAGTCGGTTACAATGGGAGGAGATCTTCATATCGTATCGCCAAGCTTGCCTTCCACGCCAAGGAAAGTCCCATCCGGACACGGGACGAAGTCTTCAATCTTGTATCTTCATAGTCCGGGAGTCCGGCCAAAGGTCATAGTCCGGCCATCCGGACACCCCCTAATCCAGGACTCCCTCAAGAAGTATTAAGGTAAACCTAACCACAACATTAAACATATGGATCCATATCAGCCCCTAACGAAGCAACGCATAAACTAGGGTTTAAGCTTCTGTCACTCTAGCAACCCATCATCTACTTATTACTTCCCCATGCCTTCCTCTAGGCCCAAATAATGGTGAAGTGTCATGTAGTCGACATTCACATAACACCACTAGAGGAAAAGACAACATACATCTCATCAAAATCTCGAACGAATACCAAATTCACATGACTACTAATAGCAAGACTTCACCCATGTCCTCAGGAACAAACATAACTACTCACAAAGCATATTCATGTTCATAATAAGAGGAGTAATAATATGCATAAAGGATCTGAACATATGATCTTCCACCAAGTAAACCAATTAGCATCAACTACAAGGAGTAATCAACACTACTAGCAACCCACATGTACCAATTTGTGGTTTTGATACAAGATTGGATACAAGAGATGAACTAGGGTTTTGAGAGGAGATGGTGCTGGTGAAGATATTAATGGAGATTGACCCTCTCCCGATGAGAGTATCGTTGGTGATGATTTCCCCCTCCTGGAGGGAAGTGTCCCCGGCAGAACAGCTCCTCCAGAGCCCTAGATTGGTTCCGCCAAGGTTCCGCCTCATGGCAGTGGAGTTTCGTCCCATAAACTTGCCCATGATTTTTTCCAGGGTAAAAGTGATGATATAGCAGAAGATGGACACCGGAGGCCCACCAGGGGGCCCAGGAGATAGGGGGCGCGCCCTAGAGGGGGGCGCCCCCCTGTCTCCTAGACAGGGTTTGGGCCCCCTGGTGTATTTCTTTCACACAGAAATTCTTATTAATTCCAAAAAGTTGTTTCGTGGAGTTTCAGGACTTTTGGGGTTGTGCAGAATAGGTTTCCAATGTTTGCTCCTTTTCCAGCCAGAATTCCAGCTGCCGGCATTCCCCCTCTTCATGGTAAACCTTGTAAAATAAGATAGAATAGCCATAAGTAATGAGATATAATGTGTAATAACAGCCCATAATGCAATAAATATTGATATAAAAGCATGGTGCAAAATGGACGTATCACGCCCTCTTTGTTTGACTTATCTTCAGGTACATTTCTCGTCTTGCCGGAGGGTATTTACGCGTACCGGGGCTAGACATCAGCTCCAGATCCTGAGCCGGAACCACCACTTGACCCTTATAGACCGTCCTTTTATCCGCGGGATCCGGAGGAGATCGCCAGCCAGTGGCGGTCGGATGACACTCCTCAGTACATCGGAGAGAGCAGTCATGATCCATGGGCATAGACGAACTTAGGCCAAAAGCCTAAGCTTGGGGGAGTACGTATTTCTCACCGACATTACATTCATATTCACACACTCATGCTAGTTGTCAGTGCTCATACTTTTTCATTTTACTATCCATGCTAGTTTATTTTCTTTTCTTGCTTTCTTCTTGTGTGTTTGAATAACCTCAAGAAAAATCAAAAAAATAGTTGTAGCTTTTAGCTAGTTTCCTTTCCATGCTTGTGTAGTAATTAAAAACCCAAAAAGATTTCTTGTTCTTCTTTTGCTTGTTGGGAGCTTTCCCGTGTAAATAGTTTTATTTCTTTCCTTTTCTTTGGGGGTCGAGAGGAGAAGACCATGACCAAAATGTTAAGTGGCTCTCATATGCATTATTGTTGATTTAACCAAGAGTCCCATATTACCTTGTCTTCTCCCTTGAATTGAATGCTTGCAGATTCCAGCTTAGTCCAATGCACGTGCACTATTATTATTATCCACACCGTTCGTTCGTGCAAGTGAAAGGCAATAATGACGATATATGATGGACTAATTGATATGAGAGAAGCTGGTATGAACTCGACCTACCTTGTTTTTGTAAATATGATTAGTTCATCATTCCTGATTCAGCCTATTAGGAATGAACATGTTTGCACTAACAATTAGAGATTATAGTTGTTTACGCCATGCTTAATTAGCTAGGAGTTTATAATGGTTTACCTTGCGTGCCAACATGCTATTAAAATGGTTGTGATGTGGTATTATAGGGTGGTATCCTCCTTCGAATGATTCGAGTGACTTGACTTGGCGCATGTTCACGCATGTAGTTGAAACAAAATCAACATAGCCTTCACGATATTTATGTTCATGGTGGATTATATCCTACTCATGCTTGCACTCAGTGTTGATTAATTTTAATGCATGCTCATGACTGTTGTCGCTCTCTAGTTGGTCGCTTCCCGGTCTCTTTCTAGCCTTCACCTGTACTAAGTGTGAATACTGCTTGTGCATTGAAAATCCATAAACCCCAAAGTTATTCCAATGAGTCCAACATACCTTCCTATATGCGGTATCTACCTGCCGTTCCAAGTAAATTTGTATGTGCCAAACTCCAAACCTTCAAATGAAATTTTGTTTTGTATGCTCGAACAGCTCATGTATCAACTAGGGTTGTCTGTATCTTCCATGCTAGGTGGGTTATTCTCAAGAGGAGTGGACTCCGCTCCTCACTCATGAGAAAATGGCTGGTCACCGGGATGCCCAGTCCCATGCTTAAATCAAATCAAAATAATTGCAAACAAAACTCCCCCAGGATTGTTGTTAGTTGGAGGCACCCGTTGTTTTCGGCAAGCCATGGATTGATGATTGTTGGTGGTGGGGGAGTATAAAATTTACCATTATGTTTGGGAACCTCCTATAATGTGTGTAGCATGGAAGATATCGAGATCTCTCAGTTGTTATGTTGACAATGAAAGTATGGCGCTCAAAATATAATTTATCTCTATTTCAAAATCGAGCTCTGGCACCTCTACAAATCACTATTTCCCTCTGCGAAGGGCCTATCTATTTACTTTTAGGTTGAGTCATTATCCTCTTATTAAAAAGCACCCGCTGGAGAGCACCGTTGTCATTTGCAAACATTAGTATTAATTTATATTGAGTATGACTATGAATGGATATCTTTTACCATGAATTACAATGTTTAGCCAGTCCTTGATCTTCAGAGGTGCTCTGCATTTATGTTTTGCGGTCTCAGAAAGGGCTAGCGAGGTACCATCTTTTTATGTCATATTATGATTGTTTTGAGAAAGTGTTGTCATCCGAGATTTATTATTATTGCTCGCTAGTTGATTATGCCATTGATATGAGTAAACATGAGACCTAAGTGTTATTGTGAATATGGTCAGTTCATAATCTTTGCCGAAAACTTGAATGTTGGCTTTACATATTTGCAACAACAAGAGCAAACAGAGTTTGTAAAAGTTTTTCTTTATCACTTTCAGTTTGTCAACTGAATTGCTTGAGGACAAGCAAAGGTTTAAGCTTGGGGGAGTTGATACGTCTCCGTCATATCTACTTTTCCAAACAATTTTGCCCTTGTTTTGGACTCTAACTTGCATGATTTGAATGGAACTAACCCGGACTGACATTGTTTTCAATAGAACTGCCATGGTGTTATTTTTTTGTAGAAATAAAAGTTCTCGGAATGACATGAAAATCCACGGAGCAACTTTTTGGAATTAATAAAAAATACTGGCGAAAGAATCAGCACCAGGTGGCCCACACCCTGCCCACGAGGCTGGGGGCGCCCCCGCGCGCCCCCTGCCTCGTGGACCCCCAGAAGCTCCACCGACCTCAACTCCAATTCCATATATTCACGTTCGGGGAGAAAAAAATCAGAGAGAAGGATTCATTATGTTTTACAATACTGAGCCGCCGCCAAGCCCTAATCTCTCTCGGGAGGGCTGATCTGGAGTCCGTTCAGGGCTCCAGAGAGGGGAATCCGTCGCCGTAGTCATCATCAACCATCCTCCATCACCAATTGCATGATGCTCACCGTCGTGCATGAGTAATTCCATCGTAGGCTTGCTGGACGGTGATGGGTTGGATGAGATTTACCATGTAATTAAGTTAGTTTTGTTAGGGTTTGATCCCTAGTATCCACTACGTGCTGAGATTGATGTTGTTGTGACTTTGCTATGCTTAATGCTTGTCACTAGGGCCCGGGTGCCATGATTTCAGATATGAACCTATTAAGTTTTCATGAATATATGTGAGTTCTTGATCCTATCTTGCAAGTCTATAGTCACCTATTATGTGTTATGATCCGTTAACCCCGAAGTGACAATAATCGGGATACTTACCGGTGATGTCCGTAGTTTGAGGAGTTCATGTATTCACTAAGTGCTAATGATTTCGTCCGGTACTCTATTAAAAGGAGGCCTTAATATCCCTTAGTTTCCAATAGGACCCCGCTGCCACGGGAGGGTAGGACAAAAGATGGCATGCAAGTTCTTTTCCATAAGCACGTATGACTATATTCGGAATACATGCCTACATTACATTGATGAACTGGAGCTAGTTCTGTGTCACCCTATGTTGTAACTATTACATGAGGAATCACATCTGACATAATTATCCATCACTGATCCAATGCCTACGAGATTTTCACATATTGCTCTTTGCTTAGTTCCTTTATCGTTGCCACTGTTACAATTACTACAAAACTGCTACTGTTACTTTTGCTACTGTTACCGTTACTTCCATACTACTTTGCTACTAAATACTTTGCTGCAAATACTAAGTTATCCAGGTGTGGTTGAATTGACAATACAACTTCTAATACTTGAGAATATTCTTTGGCTCCCCTTGTGTCGAATCAATAAATTTGGGTTGAATACTCTACCCTCGAAAACTATTGCGATCCCCTATACTTGTGGGTTATCAGTCACCCCCTGGCTTGTTGCGGTTTTCTGGCCCCCGGATATAGTTGAAATCACCTAATAGGAGGCAATCTTCCTGTGTTTGTATGTCGAGATCATATAGCCAGTTTGTGTAAACTTATCTTTCAGAGCAAGTACAGGGGTGAAAGTGCAACTATCCTAGGTGGTTTTGGTAATTCATAACAACATATAGCTCATTGAATGGCATGGCATGGATGATGAAAGTGGATCCCTCAAAATACTAAGGACAAAAGGATTGGCTCGAGCTTGAAAGATCAAGACTCTACATTTTATACTTCAGTGATCCAAGATCACATTGAGTCTATAGGAAAAGCCAATACTATCAAGGAGGGATGAGGTGTTGTTTGATGAGATTCTTGCTTCAAGTGCTTAGTGATATGCTCCAAAAACCCTCAACTACTTTCTCATATCCACATATGACCTAAACCTAAAGTCAAACTCGGCCCCACAGATTCTATCTATCCGGTGCCACCGAGTTCAGATGTCATAGCTACTGCCACAAACCCTAGGCAAATCGGTCTCATCAATAGGGATCTCGATCTCACCAAGATGGGATTGTAATCTCTCTGTTTCCCTTCGTAATGTTTAGGTCTAACCGAAGTGAGCGATCGGTCCCATCGAGATTGCAATGTAAACTCTCGGTTTCCTTTTTGTAACATTTCGGTCTCACCGAAAAGAGCGAATCGGTCCCACCGAGTTTACCTGACCAACTCTCTGGTTAGCTAATTACCAAAATCGGTCTCACCGAGTTTGTGTAATCGGTCTCACCGAGATTACGTTATGCCCTAACCCCAACCATATCGGTCAAACCAAGTTGCATGTCGGTCCCACCGAAATCACTAACGGTCACTAGGTTTACTAAATCGGTCCGACCGAGTTTGTTGATTCGGTCCCACCGAGATTGGTAAATTGTGTGTAACAGTTAGATTTTGTGTGGAGGCTATATATACCCCTCCACCTCCTCTTCATTCCTAGAGAGGGCCATCAGAACAAACCTACATTTCCAACTTACCATTTCTGAGAGAGAACTACCTACTCATGTGTTGAGGCCAAGATATTCCATTCCTACCATATGAATCTTGATCTCTAGCCTTCCCCAAGTTGCTTTCCACTCAAATCTTATTTCCACCAGATCCAAATCCTGTGAGAGAGAGTTGAGTGTTGGGGAGACTATCATTTGAAGCACAAGAGCAAGGAGTTCATCATCAACAGACCATTTGTTACTTCTTAGAGAGTGGTGTCTCCTAGATTGGCTAGGGGTCACTTGGGAGCCTCCGACAAGATTGTGGAGTTGAACCAAGGAGTTTGTAAGGGCAAGGAGATCGCCTACTTCGTGAAGATCTACCGCTAGTGAGGCAAGTCCTTCATGGGCGACGACCATGGTGGGATAGACAAGGTTGCTTCTTCGTTGACCCTTCATGGGTGGAGCCCTTCGTGGACTCACGCAACCGTTACCCTTCATGGGTTGAAGTCTCCATCAACGTGGATTTACGATAGCACCACCTATCGGAACCACGGCTCAAAAATCACCGTCTCTCCAAATTGCGTTTGAAATCTCCAAACCCTTCCCTTTACATTCTTGCAAGTTGCATGCTTTAATTTCCGCTGCTCATATACTCTTTGCATGCTTGCTTGAATTGTGTGAAGATTGCTTGACTTGTGCTAAGATAGCTAAAATCTGCCAAAGACTAAAATTGGGAAAAGGTTAAGTTTTTAATTGGTCAAGTAGTCTAATCACCCCACCCCCCTCTAGACATACTTCAAGGTCCTACAAGTGGTATCAGAGCTTTGGTATCCATTTGCTTTGATTTCCATAGCTTTTGGTGGTCATAGCCTTGGTTTCACAACCTAGGAGAGTATGGCGTCTAGCGAGGGAAGTTATCACCGTAGAGGTCCTTACTTTGATGGCACTAATTTTGCTAGTCGGAAGCATAATATGAAAATGCATATTCTCGGACATAACCCCGCCGTTTGGGCTATTGTGTGTATTGGCTTGCAAGGTGAATTCTTTGATGGGAGGGAACCAAACCGTGAAGCTAGTGCGGATGAATTGAAGATGTTGCAATACAATGCTCAAGCTTGTGATATCCTCTTCAACGGATTGTGCCCCGAAGAATTCAACAAAATCAGTCGTCTTGAGAATGCAAAGGAAATTTGGGATACTTTGATTGATATGCACGAAGGTACCGACTCCGTCAAGGAATCTAAATTGGATGTGCTCCAAAGTCAGCTTGACAAGTTCAAAATGAAGGATGGTGAAGGTGGCGCTGAAATGTACTCTAGGCTTGCTCTTATCACAAATGATATTGCGGGCTTAGGAAGTGAAGAGATAACCGACAGATTCATCATCAAGAAGATCCTAAGAGCATTGGATGGAAAATATGATACCGTGTGCACATTGATCCAAAGGATGCCCAACTACAAGAATCTCAAGCCAACGGAGGTCATTGGAAGAATTGTTTCTCATGAGATGTCACTCAAGGATAAAGAGGAACTTCACAACAAGTGAAGTGGTGCTTACAAAGCCTCAAGTGAAGCCCCTACATCATCAAGTGAGAAACAAACCTTCAATGAAGAATTGAGCTTAATGGTGAAGAACTTCAACAAATTCTACAAGAGTAGAAGCAAAGAAAGAAGCTCCAAGTCAAGGTCTTACAATGACAAAAGATCTTCCAGTCGAGAGCGCAATTGCTACAATTGTGGGAGACCCGGACACTATTCCAATCAGTGTATGGCACCCTACAAAAGAAGAGAAGATTCTCTCAAGAGAAGAAGTAGAAGAGAAGAATCACCGCCAAGAGAGAGAAGGAGTAGAGATGATCGTTATGAACGAAGAACATCCCGGAGAAGCAAGGATTCGGAAAGGAAGGACAAGTCATCAAAGAGCTACACAAAACAAAGACATCAAGCTCATGTTGGTGAATGGGTATCCGGTTCCGACTCTGAGCATCACTCCGAGAGAAGCTATCACTCTGACTCTAAACATACTCAAGATGAAGGTGTTGCCGGTCTAGCACTTGTGTCGACCAACTCCTACGACATATTTGATTCACCAAATGAAGGAATTGGAAGATGCTTCATGGCTAAAGGCCCTAAGATAACTCACCCCGAGTATGTTGATTTCAATAGTTATGAAGATGACTTGTTAGGTGATGATGATTTACTTGTTGACAACTCTAGTGATGAATACTATGATGAAACGTCAATTAATCATGCTAATCAAGATAAACCGAATGACAATGATAAGGAGAAGATTGAGCTTCTAACAAAAGAACTAAACACTCTTAAGTTAGCTCATGAAACAATCTTAGGGGATCATCGAGAACTTTTGAGGACTCATCAGAAGTTACGCTTTGAAAAGCTCAATCTTGAGCAAGAGCATGAGTTATTAAAAGCAATCAATGATGATCTTCGCAAGAAAAGTTCTTCTTACATTGCCAAGCGTTTACTCTTATCTACTTACATGCCTCAAGTCAAGTCTAGTAACAAAACAAGAAGGATTCTTCCTCTAGTAGTAACAATAATCATGCTAAATCCAATGTTGTTGCTTCTAGTAGTTCTCTTGATTCCACTAATGATTCTCTTAGCCAAGTTACACTTGAGCAAGAAAATAGCTTATTGAACGGAATTATAGAGAAAAGTGTATACAAGAGCCTTGCCGGGAGTAAGCAATTCGAGGAAATTGTACGCAAGCAAGGAAGGCACCGGAAGAATCAAGGTGTTGGTTTTGAACGAAAGTTCAATGCCAATTTAGTTGAGTGGGAAGAAGATCAATACCCCAAGACAAAGTTTGTCCCTCAACAAGAGAAGTACGATCCTACTTCCTTCAAGGGAACACAAGCTCAAGATGATCTTCCACCACAAGACCACAAGCAAAAAGGCAAGGACAAGCTTCAAGAGGAGATTAATGCATTTGAAGAAGCTCCTAAGGCCTTGGTCAAGTGGGTTCCCAAGACTACGTCAAGTTCTACTTCATCAAGCACGACTACAACTCCAATGATTCCCATCAAGATGATGTGGATCCCGAAGAAGAAGAACTAGAGAGTTCTTGAGGATGCCTCCGCCAACATTCTTCACTCATATCATCATGGCAAGGATAAGTGCAATCAACTTCCACATCTTGCACTAGTTCAAGGACTCACAAACCCTCATGTTGGTAAGGCAAGGGACAAGGTAACCTAATGCTTTCATGGAAATCATCTTGTGTGTGCATCACTCTATGTATATGGATATACTTGTTTGTTCCTTATGGGACTAACCCGTGTAGGTATTGAAAGTGCAACTCACTCCAAAGGATTGCTCCAAATGATCTTCATCAACATTGAGCATCCACATCTTCAACATCTACATGAAGTCATCATCGACAAAACCCAAGGTTAGTTCATCCCTCTAAGGGGGGATCTCACATCTAGGGGGAGCTTAACTCTAAGAATTGAGTCAAAGCAACTCTAATGATGTGAACACATCAATGCATTACATAAAAGTGGTAACCCCACTTGAGCTCAAACAATGAGTATGACCTATGATCAAATGTTCTCATTTGATTCCCAAGTCAATATACTCATATATAGATGACATAGTCATTGCCAATTGTTTGATAGATGCTAGAATTGGTTGTGCATGCTTTGCCACATATTTAATTTGCCATTTTATTGTGTGAGCATATTGGTTGCATATTTTACTCATTCGAGGACATCCACTTGCTGCTTTGATTGATTGGCTTCTTTTCTCTTTTGCCAAGTGGATGAACAAGAATGCCTAAGAAACTTCTCTAGCTATCTATACTTTTCTTGTCTCAAACTCTATTCATGCTACATCACAAAATTTGATCAAGTCAGATTCGAACTACTCTGTGTGAGGAGCACTCGGAGTCCCCGATTCGTCATGGACTTAAACTTCCAAAACTTCTTTGTGTGTTTCGGTCTGACCGATTCTTCCATTTTGGTCATACCGAGATCACTAAGTCGATCTAGGTTTTCAATCTCGGTGCAACCGATTTGAATTTTTCGGTCTCACCGAGTTGCTGTAACTGACAACAATTATGCATCTCGGTGCCACCGAGTTGTTCCACTCGGTCACACTGACAGGGTCGGGCTATATATACACACGGGCAAAAATTTGGAAAACTTCTCCAAACCTCTTCGCCCGCGCATAGCTCTCTGCCTCCTAGGTCTCCGGATCGTCAACTTCGTCGCCAGCCGCCTCCAGTCGCTGGTCTCCGCCGCCGTCAACGGAATTCATCCCCGTCGTTGCTGCCATAGTGAGTTCATCGCCAAACTAGGGTATGGACTCGATCACAGTGCTATCCTCGTCCGATTCCTAGCACATTGTGTTCATTATGATTCTTGCCATGATTGAAACGCATCTATCCAGTCAAAACAATCCTTAGAATAGATGAGATTTGAAAATTTAGGCTTAGGTTTCCGCCGAAACCATCTCAGACCCACCGAGTTGAAAAACTCGGTTCCACTGATTCGGCGAAGTCCATTGCACAAGTGATTCTCGGTCTGACCGAGAATTGCGAATTGGTGTAACCGATTTTAGAACTCAGTGAAACCCTAGCAGTCTCGGTGCCACCAAACTGTGACTCGGTCTGACCGAGATCACTAGTTTAGGTTCCAAAAGCTGCTTCGGTATCACTGAGTTTGCAAATCGGTTGATCCGAAATGCTTTCTGTGGAAAACTAAAACTAAGTTTTTGAATCATTCTTTTGCAAAAATCTCTGCATTTTGTGATGCTCATCCATTCTATCTCAACTACAACTATTCACAGGGTCAGCAGTCAGTGTTTTGAGCATGTCAGACCAAAGTGACAGCCAGAACAAAGAAGAGGAGGAGATTCACATGAGTGAGGGCACTAGTCCATCTAGTACCTCATATGATGGCAGCAGGAGCACTCCTAGCAATTTGCCCAAAGCAGCCACAAGAGCCAGAAGGAAGAGAACCTCAGACTCTAAGGATGAGGACTATGTGGCAGTGGAAGATGAGGCTACTTCCAAGAAGGTAGTGCTCAAAAAGGAGTATGGCTCAGCAAAGACCACAAAGCCTGGACTGAATAGGAATGTCCCTGCCAAGAGGACACCTATGCTGAAGGTCAGAGGATCAACACAAGAACATGAGAAACCTGATCCCAAAGCGCCTGTTGCAGAAGGAAAGAAGAGGAAAGAAAGGGTCAGAAAGACCATGGCCAGAGTTGTTGGACAACCTTCCATGATCGAAGAGGAGGAGGAAGAAGATGTTGCTGCACTAGCACCCAAGGAACAAAAGCTGATGGGTGATGCTATAAGGTCAGGGGTTGCATCATCAAAGCCCAAGGAAGCACCCAAAGCTGCCTCCAAGGCCAAGTCTGCACCTAAGAGGAATACCAGGAGCATACCAGCAGCTGAGAAGAACAAGGCCCCAGTGCCTGAAGTTGCTGCTGAGGAAGATGATGAAGGACAAGTTCTGAGGAAGCTCAAACCCAAGATTCTAGACCATAACGATGCTCATCCAGTGGCTTCTACCTCTTGAACACTGCGTTGGATTTCCCCGAAGAGGAGAGGATGATGCAGTAAAGTAGCGTAAGAATTTCCCTCAGTTTTTGAGAACCAAGGTATCAATCCAGTAGGAGATCACGCACAAGTCCCTCGTACCTACACAAAACGATAGCAACTCGCAACCAACGCTTAGGGGTTGTCAATCCCTTCACGGTCACTTATGAGAGTGAGATCTGTTCCAGATAATATTTTTGGTATTTTTGATAGATAGATGCAAAGTAAAAAGTAAAAGGCAAAGTAAAACAAAGCAAGTAAATAAAGTAATGGAGATTGATATGATGATAATAGACCAGGGGGCCATAGGTTTCACTAGTGGCTTCTCTCAAGAGCATAAGTATTCTACGGTGGGTGAACAAATTATTGTTGAGCAGTTGATAGAAAAGCGAATAATTATGAGATTTTCTAGGTATGATCATGTATATAGGCATCACATCCAAAACAAGTAGATCGAAACGATTCTGCATCTACTACTATTACTCCACTCATCGACCTCTATCCAGCATGCATCTAGAGTATTAAGTAAAACAGAGTAATGCTTTAAGTAAGATGACATGATGTAGAGGGATAAATTCATGCAATATGATAAAAAACCCATCTTGTTATCCTCGATGGCAACAATACAATACGTGCCTTGCAACTCTTTTTGTCACTGAGTAAGGACACCGCAAGATTGAACCCAAAGCTAAACACTTCTCCCATTGCAAGAACTACCAATCTAGTTGGCCAAACCAAACGGATAATTCAAAGAGACTTGTAGAGATAACTCAATCATACATAAAAGAATTCAGAGAAGAATCAAATATTGTTCATAGATAAGATGGATCATAAACCCACAATTCATCGGTCTCAACAAACACACTGCAAAAAGAAGATTACATTGAATAGATCTCCACAAGAGAGGGGGAGAACATTGTATTGAGATCCAAAAAGAGAGAAGAAGCCATCTAGCTAATAACTATGGACCCGAAGGTCTAAAGTAAACTACTCACACTTCATCGGAGAGGCTATGGTGTTGATGTAGAACCCTCCATGGTAGATGCCCTCTCCGGTGTAGCTCCGGAACAGGCCCCAAGATGGGATCTTGCGGATACAGAAGGTTGCGGTGGTGGAATTAGGTTTTTGGCTCTCTAACTGATCTGACGAGGGTACGTAGGTATATATAGGAGGAAGGAGTACGTCGGTGGAGCAACAGGGTGTTGGGGAACGTAGTAATTCCAAAAAAAATCCTACGCACACGCAAGATCATGGTGATGCATAGCAACGAGAGGGGAGAGTGTGTCCATGTACCCTCGTAGACCGAAAGCGGAAGCGTTAGAACAACGCGGTTGATGTAGTCGTACGTTTTCACGGCCCGACCGATTAAGCACCGAAACTATGGCACCTCCGAGTTCTAGCACACGTTCAGCTCGATGACGTCCCTCGAACTCCGATCCAGCCGAGTGTCGAGGGAGAGTTCCGTCAGCACGACGACGTGGTGACGATCTTGATGTACTACCGACACAGGGCTTCGCGTAAGCACCGCTACGATATTATCGAGGTGGATTATGGTGAAGGGGGGCACCGCACATGGCTAAGAGATCCAAGGGATCAATTGTTGTTGTGCCTAGAGGTGCCCCCCTGCCCCCGTATATAAAGGAGCAAGGGGGGAGGGGCCGGCCGGCCTAGTAGGGGCGCGCCAAGGGGAGTCCTACTCCCACCGGGAGTAGGACTCCCTCCTTCCTTGTTGGAGTAGGAGAAGGGGGAAAGAGGGGGAGAGGAGGAAGGAAAAGGGGGCCGCACCCCTTGTCCAATTCGAACCAGAGGGGGGCTGCGCGCCTCCTTCCTTTCGGCCTCTCTCCTCTATTCCCGTATGGCCCAATAAGGCCCATATACTCCCCGGCGAATTCCCGTAACTCTCCGGTACTCCGAAAAATACCCGAATCACTCAGAACCTTTCCGAACTCCGAATATAGTCGTCCAATATATCGATCTTTACGTCTCGACCATTTTGAGACTCCTCGTCATGTCCCCGATCTCATCCGGGACTCCAAACTCCTTCGGTACATCAAAACCCATAAACTCATAATATAACTGTCATCGAAACCTTAAGCGTGCGGACCCTACGGGTTCGAGAACAATGTAGACATGACCTAGAACTATTCTCGGTCAATAACCAATAGCGGAACCTGGATGCTCATATTGGCTCCCACATATTCTACGAAGATCTTTATCGGTCAAACTGCATAACAACATACGTTGTTCCCTTTGTCATCGGTATGTTACTTGCCCGAGATTCGATCGTCGGTATCCAATACCTAGTTCAATCTCGTTACCGGCAAGTCTCTTTACTCGTTACATAATGCATCATCCCGCAACTAACTCATTAGTCACATTGCTTGCAAGGCTTATAGTGATGTGCATTACCGAGAGGGCCCAGAGATACCTCTCCGACAATCGGAGTGACAAAACCTAATCTCGAAATACGCCAACCCAAAATGTACCTTTGGAGACACTTGTAGTACTCCTTTATAATCACCCAGTTACGTTGTGACGTTTGGTAGCACCCAAAGTGTTCCTCCGGTAAACGGGAGTTGCATAATCTCATAGTTACAGGAACATGTATAAGTCATGAACAAAGCAATAGCAACATACTAAACGATCAAGTGTTAGGCTAACGGAATTGGTCATGTCAATCACATCATTCTCCTAATGAAGTGATCCCATTAATCAAATGACAACACATGTCTATGGTTAGGAAACATAACCATCTTTGATTAATGAGCTAGTCAAGTAGAGGCATACTAGTGACTATATGTTTGTCTATGTATTCACACATGTATCATGTTTCCGGTTAATACAATTCTAGCATGAATAATAAACATTTATCATGAAATAAGGAAATAAATAATAACTTTATTGTTGCCTCTAGAGCATATTTCCTTCAGTCTCCCACTTGCACTAGAGTCAATAATCTAGTTCACATCGCCATGTGATTTAACACCAATATTCACATCTGCATGTGATTAATACCCATAGTTCACATCATCATGTGATCAACACCCAAAGGGTTTACTAGAGTCAATAATCTAGTTACATCGCTATGTGATTAACACCCAAAGAGTACTAAGGTATGCTCATTTTTTGCTTGTGAGAGAAGTTTAGTCAATGGATCTGTCATATTCAAAGCCGTAAGTATTTTTGCAAAATATTCTATGTCCACAATGCTCTGCATGGAGCTACTCTAGCTAATTGCTCCCACTTTCAATATTTATCCAGATTGAGAATTAGAGTCATCTAGATTGGTGTAAAAGCTTGCACCGATGTAACTCTTTACGACGGGCTCTTTTATCACCTCCATAATCGAGAAACATATCCTTATTCTACTAAGGATAATTTTGACCAATGTCGAGTGATCTGTTCCTAGATCACTATTGTACTCCCTTGCCAAACCAGGGCAGAGTATATAATAGGTCTGGTCCATAGCATGGCATACTTTTATAGAACCTATGACTGATGCATAGGGAATGACTTTCATTCTCTTTCTATTTTCTGCCGTGGTCGGGTCTTGAGTCTTACTCAATTTCACACCTTTGCAACACAGGCAA
This sequence comes from Triticum dicoccoides, assembly GCF_002162155.2. NCBI lineage: Eukaryota > Viridiplantae > Streptophyta > Magnoliopsida > Poales > Poaceae > Triticum > Triticum dicoccoides. The sequence continues at coordinate 578,175,194 of NC_041381.1, read as the reverse complement.
GAACTCTTTCTTTGACTGTTCCATTTTGAACTATTTCAAAATCTTGACAAGGTATGTACTTATTGAAAAAACTTATCAAGCGTCTTGATCTATCTCAATAGATTTTGATGCTCAATATGTAAGCAACTTCACCGAGGTCTTTCATTGAAAAACCTTTTATTCAAGTATCCTTTTATGCTATCCAGAAATTCTATATCATTTCCAATCAACAATATGTCTTGCACATATAATATCAGAAATGCTACAGAGCTCCCACTCACTTTCTTGTAAATACAGGCCTTTCCAAAAGTTTGTATAAAACCATATGCTTTGATCAACTCATCAAAGTGTATATTCCAACTCCGAGATGCTTGCACCAGTCCATTGATGGATTGCTAGAGCTTGCACACTTTGTTAGCATCTTTAGGATTGACAAAACCTCCTTGTTGCATCATATACAACCCTTCTTTAAAGAATCCATTGAGGAATGCAGTTTTGACATCCATTTGCCAAATTTCATAAAATGAGGCAATTGTTAACATGATTCGGACAGACTTAAGCATCGATACGAGTGAGAAAATCTCATCGTATTCAACACCTTGAACTTGTCGAAAACCTTTCGCAACAAGTAGATAGTAACACTACTATCAGTGTCCGTCTTCCTCTTGAAGATCCATTTATTTAACATGGCTCGCTGATCATCGAGCAAGTCAATCAAAGTCCATACTTTGTTCTCATACATGGATCCTATCTCAGATTTTATGGCCTCAAGCCATTTCGCGGAATTTGGGCTCATCATCGCTTCCTCATAGTTCGTAGGTTCATCATGGTCTAGTAACATGACTTCCAGAACAGGATTACCGTACCACTCTGGTGCGGATCTTTCTCTGGAAGACCTACGAGGTTTTGTAGTAACTTGATCTGAAGTTTCATGATCATCATCATTAGCTTCCTCACTAATTGGTGTAGAAATCACTGGAACTGATTTCTGTGATGAACTACTTTCCAATTCAGGGAGTAGGTACAGTTACCTCATCAAGTTCTACTTTCCTCCCACTCACTTCTTTCGAGAGAAACTCCTTCTCTAGAAAAGATCCATTCTTAGCAACAAAGATTTTTGTCTTTGGATCTGTGATAGAAGGAGTACCCAACAGTTTCCTTTGGGTATTCTATGAAGACGCACTTCTCCGATTTGGGTTCGAGCTTATCAGGTTGAAAAACTTTTTCACATAAGCATCGCAGCCCCAAACTTTTAAGAAACGACAACTTTGGTTTCTTGCCAAACCACAGTTCATAAGGTGTCGTCTCAACGGATTTAGATGGTGCCCTTTTAACGTGAATGCAGCTGTCTCCAATGCATAACTCCAAAACGATAATGGTAAATCAATAAGAGACATCATAGATCGCACCCTATCCAATAAAGTGCGGTTACGACGTTCGGACACACCATAACGTTGTGGTGTTCCAGGTGGCATGAGCTGTGAAACTATTCCACATTATTTTAATTGAATACCAAACTCATAACTCAAATATTCGTCTCCGCAATCAGATCGCAGAAACTTTATTTTCTTGTTACGATGATTTTTCCACTTCACTCTGAAATTCTTTGAACCTTTCAATTATTTCAGACTTATGTTTCATCAAGTAGATATACCCATATCTGCTCAAATCATCTTGTGAAGGTCAGAAAATAACGATACTTGTCACGAGCATCAACACTCATTGGATCGCCTACATCGGTATGTATTATTTCCAGTAAGTCAGCAGCTTGTTCCATTGTTCCGGAGAACGGAGTTTTAGTCATCTTGCCCAAAAGGCACGGTTCGCAAGAATCAAATGATTCATAACCAAGTGATTCCAAAAATCCATCTTTATGGAGTTTCTTCATGCGCTTTACACCGATATGACCCAAATGGCAGTGCCACAAACAAGTTGCACTATCATTATTAACTTTTCATCTTTTGGCATCAATATTATGAATATGTGTATCACTACGATCGAGATCCAACAAACTATGTTCATTGGGTGTATGACCATCGAAGGTCTTATTCATGTAAACAGAACAACAATTATTCTCTGACTTTAAATGAATAACCATATTGCAATAAACATGATCAAATCATATTCATGCTCAACACAAACGCCAAATAACATTTATTTAGGTTTAACACTAATCCCGAAAGTATAGGGAGTGTGCGATGATGATCATATCAATCTTGGAACTACTTCCAACATTCATCATCACTTCACCCTCAACTAGTCTTTGTTTATTGTGTAACTCCTATTTCGAGTCACTAATATTTAGCAACCGAACAAGTATCAAATACTCAGGGGTTACTATAAACACTAGTAAGGTACACATCAATAACATGTATATCAAATATACCCTTGTTCACTTTGCCATCCTTCTTATCCACCAAATATTTAAGGCATTTCCGCTTCTAGTGACCATTTCCTTTGCAGTATAATCACTCAGTTTCAGGCTTTGGTCCAGCTTTGGGCTTCTTCGTGGGAGTGAAAACTTGCTTGCCATTCTGCTTGAAGTTCCCTTTCTTTTCCTGTGCCCTTTTCTTGAAACTAGTGATCTTGTCAACCATCAACACTTGATGCTCTTTCTTGATTTCTACCTTCGTCGATTTCAACATCACGAAGAGCTCGGGAATCGTTTTCGTCATCCCTTGCATACTGTAGTTCATCACAAAGTTCTACTAACTTGGTGATGGTGACTAGAGAACTCTATCAATCACTATCTTATCTGGAAGATTAACTCCCACTTGATTCAAGCGATTGTAGTACCCAGACAATCTGAGCACATGCTCACTAGTTGAGCGATTCTCCTCCATCTTTTAGCCATAGAACTTGTTGGAGACTTCATATCTCTCAACTCGGGTATTTGCTTGAAATATTAACTTCAACTCCTGGAGCATCTCATATGATCCATGACGTTCAAAACGTCTTTGAAGTCCCGATTCTAAGCCGTTAAGCATGGTGCACTAAACTATCAAGTAGTCATCATATTGAGCTAGCCAAATGTTCATAACGTCTGCATCTGCTCCTGCACTAGGTTTGTCACCTAGCGGTGCATTAAGGACATAATTCTTCTGTGCAGCAATGAGGATAAACCTCAGATCATGGATCCAATCCGCATTATTGCTACTAACATTTTTCAACACAATTTTCTCTAGGAACATATCAAAATAAACATATGAAAGCAACAACGCAAGCTATTGATCTACAACACAATTTGCAAAATACTACCAGGACTAAGTTCATGATAAATTTAAGTTCAATTAATCATATTACTTAAGAACTCCCACTTAGATAGACATCCCTCTAATCCTCTAAGTGATTATGTGATCCATATCAACTAAACCATGTCCGATCATCACGTGAGATGGAGTAGTTTCAATGGTGAACATCACTATGTTGATCATATCTACTATATGATTCACGTTCGACCTTTCGGTCTCCGTGTTCCGAGGCCATATCTGTATATGCTAGGCTCGTCAAGTTTAACCTGAGTATTTCGCATGTGCAACTATTTTGCACCTGTTGTATTTGAACGTAGAGCCTATCACACCCGATCATCACGTGGTGTCTCAGCATGAAGAACTTTCGCAACGGTGCATACTCAGGGAGAACACTTCTTGATAATTAGTGAGATATCATCTTAAAATGCTACCGTCAATCAAAGCAAGATAAGATCCATAAAGGATAAACATCACATGCAATCAATATAAGTGATATGATATGGCCATCATAATCTTGTGCTTGTGATCTCCATCTCCAGAGCACCGTCGTGATCACCATCGTCACCGGCGCGTCACATTGATCTCCATCGTAGCATCGTTGTCGTTACGCCATCTATTGCTTCTACGACTATCGCTACCGCTTAGTGATAAAGAAAAGCAATTACAGGGCGTTTGCATTTCATACAATAAAGCGATAACCATATGGCTCCTGCCAGTTGCCGATAACTTCGGTTACAAAACATGATCATCTCATACAATAAAATATAGCATCACGTCTTGACCATATCACATCACAACATGCCCTGCAAAAACAAGTTAGACGTCCTCTACTTTGTTGTTGCAAATTTTACGTGGCTGCTATGGGCTTAGCAAGAACCGTTCTTACCTACGCATCAAAACCACAACGATAGTTCGTCAAGTTAGTGCTGTTTTAACCTTCGCAAGGACCGGGCGTAGCCACACTCGGTTCAGCTAAAGTGAGAGAGACAGACACCCGCTAGTCACCTTTAAGCACGAGTGCTCGTAACGGTGAAACCAGTCTCGCGTAAGCGTACACGTAATGTCGGTCCGGGACGCTTCATCTCACAATACCGCTGAGCCAAAGTATGACATGCTAGTAAGCAGTATGACTTGTATCGCCCACAACTCACTTGTGTTCTACTCGTGCATATGACAACTACGCATAAAACCAGGCTCGGATGCCACTGTTGGGGAACGTAGTAATTTCGAAAATTTTCGTACGCACATGCAAGATCATGGTGATGCATAGCAACGAGAGGGGAGAGTGTGTCCACGTACCCTCATAGACCGAAATAGGAAGCGTTAGAACAACGCGGTTGATGTAGTCGTACGTCTTCACGGCCCGACCGATCAAGCACCGAAACTACGGCACCTCCGAGTTCTAGCACACGTTCAGCTCGATGACGTCCCTCGAACTCCGATCCAGCCGAGTGTCGGGGGAGAGTTTCCTCAGCACGACGGCGTGGTGACGATCTTGTTGTACTACCGACACAGGGCTTCGCCTAAGCACCGCTACGATATTATCGAGGTGGATTATGGTGAAGGGGGGCACCGCACACGGCTAAGAGATCCAAGGGATCAATTGTTGTTGTGCCTAGAGGTGCCCCCCTGCCCCCGTATATAAAGGAGCAAGGGGGGAGGGGCCGGCCGGCCTAGTAGGGGCGCGCCAAGGGGAGTCCTACTCCCACCAGGAGTAGGACTCCCTCCTTCCTTGTTGGAGTAGGAGAAGGGGGAAAGAGGGGGAGAGGAGGAAGGAAAAGGGGGCCGCACCCCTTGTCCAATTCGGACCATAGGGGGGCTGCGCGCGTCCTTCCTTTCGGCCTCTCTCCTCTATTCCCGTATGGCCCAATAAGGCCCATATACTCCCCGGCGAATTCCCGTAACTCTCCGGTACTCCGAAAAATACCCGAATCACTCGGAACCTTTCCGAACTCCGAATATAGTCGTCCAATATACCGATCTTTACGTCTCGACCATTTTGAGACTCCTCGTCATGTCCCTGATCTCATCCGGGACTCAGAACTCCTTCGGTACATCAAAACCCATAAACTCATAATATAACTGTCATGGAAACCTTAAGCGTGCGGACCCTACGGGTTCGAGAACAATGTAGACATGACCTAGAACTATTCTCGGTCAATAACCAATAGCGGAACCTGGATGCTCATATTGGCTCCCACATATTCTACGAAGATCTTTATCGGTCAAACCGCATAACAACATACGTTGTTCCCTTTGTCATCGGTATGTTACTTGCCCGAGATTCGATCGTCGGTATCCAATAGCTAGTTCAATCTCGTTACCGGCAAGTCTCTTTACTCGTTACATAATGCATCATCCCGCAACTAACTCATTAGTCACATTGCTTGCAAGACTTATAGTGATGTGCATTGCCGAGAGGGCCCGGAGATACCTCTCCGACAATCGGAGTGACAAAACCTAATCTCAAAATACGCCAACCCAACATGTACCTTTGGAGACACCTATAGTACTCCTTTATAATCACCCAGTTACGTTGTGACGTTTTGTAGCACCCAAAGTGTTCCTCCGGTAAACGGGAGTTGCATAATCTCATAGTTACAGGAACATGTATAAGTCTTGAAGAAAGCAATAGCAACATACTAAACGATCAAGTGCTAGGCTAACGGAATGGGTCATGTCAATCACATCATTCTCCTAATGATGTGATCCCATTAATCAAATGACAACACATGTCTATGGTTAGGAAACATAACCATCTTTGATTAATGAGCTAGTCAAGTAGAGGCATACTAGTGACTATATGTTTGTCTATGTATTCACACATGTATCATGTTTCCGGTTAATACAATTCTAGCATGAATAATAAACATTTATCATGAAATAAGGAAATAAATAATAACTTTATTATTGCCTCTAGAGCATTGTTCCTTCACAGGGGGCCCACAAGGCAGGGGGCGCGCCCAGGGGGGCGCCCTCCACCCTCGTGACCGCCTCTGGCACTTCTTGGAGTAGGGTCCAAGTCTCCTGGATCACGTTTGGTAAGGAAATCACGTTCCCGAAGGTTTTATTCCGTTTGGACTCCGTTTGATATTCTGTTTCTTCGAAATACTAAAATAGGCAAAAAAAAATAGCAATTCTGGGCTGGGCCTCTGGTTAATAGGTTAGTCCCAAAAATAATATGAAAGTGGAAAATAAAGCCCAATATAGTCCAAAACAGTAGACAAAGTAGCATGGAGTAATCAAAAATTATAGATACGTTGGAGACGTATCAAGCATCCCCAAGCTTAATTCCTGCTCATCCTCGAGTAGGTAAATGATAAAAAAAGAATTTTTGATGCGGAGTGATACTTTGGCATAATTTCAATGTAAATCTTCTTAATTGTGACATGAATAATCAGATCCGAAAGATTCAAGACAAAAGTTCATATTAACATAAAAGTAATAATACTTCAAGCATACTAATCAAAGCCATCATGTCTTCTCAAAATAGCATGGTTAAGGAAAGTTATCCCAACAAAATCATATAGTCTGGCTATGCTCTATCTTCATCACACAAAGTATTTAATCATGCACAACCCCGATGACGAGCCCAACAATTGTTTCATACTTTAGAAATCTCAAACTTTTTCAACTTTCACGCAATACATTAGCGTGAGCCATGGACATAGCACTATAGGTGGAATAGAATGGTGGTTGTGAAGAAGACAGAAAGGAGAAGATAGTCTCACATCAACTAGGCGTATCAACGGGCTATGGAGATGCCCATCAATAGATATCAATGTGAGTGAGTAGGGATTGCCATGCAACGGATGAACTACAGTTATAAGTATATGAAAGCTCAACAAAAGAAACTAAGTGGGTGTGCATCCAACTTGCTTGCTCAAGAAGACCTAGGGCACTTTTGAGGAAGCCCATCATTGGAATATACAATCCAAGTTCTATAATGAAAAATTCCCACTAGTATATGAAAGTGATAACATATGAGACTCTCTATCATGAAGATCATGGTGCTTATTTTGAAGCACAAGTGTGGAAAAATTATAGTAGCATTGTCCCTTCTCTCTTTTTCTCTCGTTTTTTTCTTTTTTTTTCTTTTCTTTTTTTCTTTTGGTGGGCTTCTTTGGCCTCTTTTTATTTTTTTTTGTTTGGGCTTCTTTGGCCTCTTTTATTTTTTATAAAGTCCGGAGTCTCATCCCGACTTATGGGGAATCATAGTCTCCATCATTCTTTCCTCACTGGGACAATGCTCTAATAATGATGATCATCACACTTTTATTTTTCTTACAACTCAACAATTACAACTCGATACTTAGAACAAGATATGACTCTATATGAATGCCTCCGGCGGTGTACCGGGATATGCAATGAATCAAGAGTGAGATGTATGAAAGAATTATGGACGGTGGCTTTGCCACAAATACAATGTCAACTACATGTTCATGCAAAAAGCAATATGACAAAAAGTAATGTGTGTCATATGAACGGAACGGTGGAGAGTTGCATGGCAATATATCTCGGAATGGCTATGGAAATGCCATAATAGGTAGGTATGGTGGCTGTTTTGAGGAAGGTATATGGTGGGTGCATGATACGGGCAAAAAGTGTGCGGTATTAGAGAGGCTAGCAATGGCGGAAAGGTGAGAGTGCGTATAATCCATGGACTCAACATTAATCAAAAGAACTCATGCACTTATTGCAAAATTATAGAAGTCATCAAAAACCAAAGCATTAAACGCATACTCCTAGGGGGATAGATTGGTAGGAAAAGACCATCGCTCGTCCCCGACTGCCACTCATAAGGAAGACAATCAATAAATAAAATTGTGCTCCGACTTCATCACAAGCGGTTCACCATACGTGCATGCTACGGGAATCACAAACTTCAACGCAAGCATTCTTTAAATTCATAATTACCCCTACTAGCATTGCTTTAATATTATCACCTCCATGTCTCAAAACAATTATCAAGCATCAAACTTATCTTAGTATTCAAGGCACTCAAAAGAAAGTTTCACAAATCTTGAATACCAAGTATATTAACTTTAAGCAAATTACCATGCTATTAACAACTCTCAAAATAATCTAAGTGGAGCATGAGAGATCAATAGTTTCTTTAAAACAAATCCACCACCGTGCTCTTAAAGATCTAAGTGAAGCACTAGAGCAAAAATTATTGCGCTCAAAATATATAAATGAAGTACCATGAGCAAAACTATCAAGCTCAAAAGATATAAGTGAAGCACTATGAGCAAAACTATCAAGCTCAAAAGATATAAGTGAAGCACATCGAGTATTCTAGCAAATTCCAAATCAGGTATGGCTCTCTCAAAAGGTGTGTACAGCAAGGATGATTGTGGAAAACTAACAAGCAAAGACACAAATAATAAAGACGCTCCAAGCAAAACACATATCATGTGGTGAATAAAAATATAGCCCCAAGTAAATTACCGATGGAAGTAGACGAAAGAGGGGATGCCTTCCGGAGCATCCCCAAGCTTTGACTTTTTGGTGTCCTTGGATTATCTTGGGGGTGCCATGGGCATCCCCAAGCTTAGGCTCTTGCCACTCTTTGTTCCATAATCCATCAAAAGAATTCACCCAAAACTTGAAAACTTCACAACACAAAACTCAATAGAAATCTCGTGAGCTCCGTTAGTGAAAGAAAACAAAAGACTACTTCAAGGTACTGTAATGAACTCATTCTTTATTTATATTGGTGTTAAACCTACTGTATTCCAACTTACTTATGGTTTATAAACTAATTTATTAGCCATAGATTCATCAAAATAAGCAAACAACACACGAAAAATAGAATCTGTCAAAAACAGAACAGTCTGTAGCAATCTGTAACTAACGCAAACTTATGGAACTCTAAAAAATCCTACCAAAATAGTAAGCACTATAAAATTTGTTTATTGAACAGCATAAAAAGAATCAATGCAAAAGCACGTTCCTGTGATTTATTGAATTTTTTCTCGTGAGTGCAAAGTTTCTGTTTTTCAGCAGAATCAAATCAACTATCATCATAGCTTATCCTATAGGTTCTACTTGGCACAAACACTAGTTAAAACACAAAACCACATCTAAACAGAAAGTAGAAACAAAATTTAGCACTAAACAGGAACAAAAACAAAGAACATAAAATAAAATTGGTTGCCTCCCAACAAGCACTATCGTTTAACGCCCTTAGCTAGGCATAAAAGCGAAGATAGATCTAAGTTTTGCCATCTTTGGTAGGCAATCCATAGGTGGCTCTCATGATAGATTCATATGGTAGTTTTATTTTCTTTCTAGGGAAGTGTTCCATACCCTTTCTCAAGGGAAATTGGAATCTAATATTCCCTTCCTTCATATCAATAATCGCACCAATCGTTCTAAGGAAAGGTCTACCAAGAATAACAGGACATGAAGGATTGCAATCTATATCAAGAACGATAAAATATACGGGCACATAATTCCTATTGGCAAAAATAAGAACATCATTAATTCTTCCCATAGGCTTTTTAATAGTGGAATCCGCAAGATGCAAATTTAGAGAGCAATCTTCAAAGTCACGGAAATCTAGCAAATCACACAAAGTTTTGGGAATAGTGGAGACACTAGCACCCAAATCACACAAGGCATGAAACTCATAATCTTTAATTTTAATTTTGATAGTAGGTTCCCACTCATCATAGAGTTTTCTAGGGATAGAAACTTTCAACTCAAGTTTTTCTTCATAATATTGCATCAAGGCATCAACAATGTGTTCGGTAAAGGCCTTATTTTGACTATAAGCATGAGGAGAATCTAGCACGGATGACTATAAGCATGAGGAGAATCTAGCATGGATTGCAACAAGGAAATACAACCAATCAAATATTCCCTTCCTTCATATCAATAATCGCACCAATCGTTCTAAGGAAAGGTCTACCAAGAATAACAGGACATGAGGGATTGCAATCTATATCAAGAACGATAAAATATACGGGCACATAATTCCTATTGGCAAAAATAAGAACATCATTAATTCTTCCCATAGGCTTTTTAATAGTGGAATCCGCAAGATGCAAATTTAGAGAGAAATCTTCAAAGTCACGGAAATCTAGCAAATCACACAAAGTTTTGGGAATAGTGGAGACACTAGCACCCAAATCACACAAGGCATGAAACTCATAATCTTTAATTTTAATTTTGATAGTAGGTTCCCACTCATCATAGAGTTTTCTAGGGATAGAAACTTTCAACTCAAGTTTTTCTTCATAATATTGCATCAAGGCATCAACAATGTGTTCGGTAAAGGCCTTATTTTGACTATAAGCATGAGGAGAATCTAGCACGGATGACTATAAGCATGAGGAGAATCTAGCATGGATTGCAACAAGGAAATACAACCAATCAAAGAGCAATTTTCATAATTAAATTCCTTGAGATCCAAAATAGTGGGTTTAACAACATCAAGATTTTTATTTCTTTCAATCCCACTTTCATCAATTTCATCATCAAGATCTAGAAACTCAGAATTCTTAGGACGCCTTCTAGGTAAAGGAAGATCATATTCAGATTCATCAAGATTCATATTGCAAAACAAAGATTTAATGGGGGACACATCATTAACTTTTAGATCTTCATCTTGATTTTCATAGGAATCGGGAGAACACGCTTTAATAAAGGCATCTTTGGAAGCACGCATCCTAGCGGTTCTTTCCTTGCACTCATCAATGGAAATTCTCATAGCTTTGAGAGACTCATTGATATCATGCTTAGGAGGAATATATCTAAGCTTTAAAGAATCAATTTCAAGAGAAATTCTATCAATGTTCCTAGCCAAATCATCAACTTTAAGCAATTTTTCTTCAAGCAAGGCACTAAAATTCTTTTGTGAATTCATAAACTCTTTAACACTACTCTCAAATTCAGAGGGCATCTTATTAAAATTTCCATAAGAGTTGCTGTAGGAATTTCCATAATTATTAGAAGGATTACTAGGATAAGGCCTAGGATTAAAATTCCCTCTATACACGTTATTTCCAAAACTATTCCTTCCAACAAAATTCACATCCATAGATTCATTATTATTCTCAATCAAAGTAGATAAAGGCATATCATTGGGATCAAGAGAAGTATTTTTAGTAGCAAACATCTTCATAAGTTCATCCATCTTTTCACTCAAAACATTGATTTCCCCTATAGCATGCACTTTTTTACTAGAAGTTCTTTCGGTATGCCATTGAGAATACTTAGCCATAATATTGTCAAGCAATTTTGTAGCATCTCCTAATGTAATTTCCATAAACGTGCCTCCCGCGGCCGAGTCTAAAAGATTTCTACAAGCAAAATTTAATCCGGCATAAAAATTTTGTATGATCATCCATAAATTCAAACCATGAGTAGGGCAATTGCGAAGCATCAATTTCATTCTTTGCCAAGATTGGGCAACATTCTCATGATCAAGTTGTTTAAAATTCATGATATCGTTCCTAAGAGTGATGATCCTAGCGGGAGGAAAATATTTAGAGATAAAAGCATCTTTGCACTTGTTCCAAGAATCAATACTATTTTTAGGCAAAGACGAAAACCAAATTTTAGCATGATCTCTAAGTGAAAGCAGAAATAACTTCAATTCGACAATATTGTTATCCGTATCTTTCTTCTTTTGCATATCACACAAATCAACAAAATTGTTTAGATGAGTAGCGGCATCTTCACTAGGAAGGCCGGTGAATTGATCTTTCATATCAAGATTCAGCAAAGCAGTATTGATTTCACAAGACTCATCATTATTAAGAGGAGCAATCGGAGTACTAAGGAAATCATTATTATTGGTATTTGAGAAATCACACAATTTGGTATTATCTTGTGCCATGGCAACAAGTAATCCAACACACAAGCAAAGGCAAACGAGAAAAATGCAAAAGAGAAAGAGAGGAGAAGATTGGGAAAGAGAGGGCGAATAAAACGGCATGGGTGAAGTGGGGGAGAGGAAAATGAGAGGCAAATAATGTAATGCGAGAGATAGTGGTTGTGATGGGTACTTGGTATAGTTGACTTTTGCGCGAACTCCCCGGCAACGGCGCCAGAAATTCTTCTTGCTACCTGTTGAGCACTGCGTTGGATTTCCCCGAAGAGGAGAGGATGATGCAGTAAAGTAGCGTAAGTATTTCACTCAGTTTTCGAGAACCAAGGTATCAATCTAGTAGGAGATAATGCACAAGTCCCTCGTACCTACACAAAACGATAGCAACTCGCAACCAACACTTAGGGGTTGTCAATCCCTTCACGGTCACTTACGAGAGTGAGATCTGATAGAGATAATATTTTTGGTATTTTTGATAGATAGATGCAAAGTAAAAGGTAAAAGGCAAAGTAAAACAAAGCAAGTAAATAAAGTAATGGAGATTGAGATGATGAGAATAGACCTGGGGGCCATAGGTTTCACTAGTGGCTTATCTCAAGAGCATAAGTATTCTACGGTGGGTGAACAAATTACTATTGAGCAATTGATAGAAAAGCGAATAATTATGAGATTGTCTAGGTATGATCATGTATATAGGCATCACGTCCAAAACAAGTAGATCGAAACGATTCTGCATCTACTACTATTACTCCACTCATCGAACGCTATCCAGCATGCATCTAGAGTATTAAGTAAAACAGAGTAACGCTTTGAGTAAGATGACATGATGTAGAGGGATAAATTCATGCAATATGATAAAAAACCCATCTTGTTATCCTCGATGGCAACAATACAATACGTGCCTTGCAACTTTTTCTGTCACTGAGTAAGGACACCGCAAGGTTGAACCCAAAGCTAAACACTTCTCCCATTGCAAGAACTACCAATCTAGTTGGCCAAACCAAACGGATAATTCGAAGAGACTTGTAGAGATAAATCAAATATACATAAAAGAATTCAGAGAAGAATCAAATATTGTTCATAGATAAGCTGGATGATAAACCCACAATTCATCGGTCTCAGCAAACACACCGCAAAAATAAGATTACATCGAATAGATCTCCACAAGAGAGGGGGAGAACATTGTATTGAGACCCAAAAAGAGAGAAGAAGCCATCTAGCTAATAACTATGGACCCGAAGGTCTGAAGTAAACTACTCACACTTCATCGGAGAGGCTATGCTGTTGATGTAGAAGCCCTCCGTGGTAGATGCCCTCTCCGGCGGAGCTCCGGAACAGGCCCCAAGATGGGATCTCGCGGATACAGAAGGTTGCGGTGGTCGAATTAGGTTTTTGGCTCCGTATCTGATCTGACAGGGGTACGTAGGTATATATAGGAGGAAGGAGTACGTCGGTGGAGCAACAGGGGGCCCATGAGGCAGGGGGCGCGCCCTCCACCCTCGTGACCGCCTCTGGCACTTCTTGGAGTAGGTTCCAAGTCTCCTGGATCACATTTGGTAAGGAAATCACGTTCCCGAAGGTTTTATTCCATTTGGACTCTGTTTGATATTCTGTTTCTTCGAAATACTGAAATAGGCAAAAAACAGCAATTCTGGGTTGGGCCTCCGGTTAATAGGTTAGTCCCAAAAATAATATGAAAGTGGAAAATAAAGCCCAATATAGTCCAAAACAGTAGATAAAGTAGCATGGAGTAATCAAAAATTATAGATACGTTGGAGACGTATCAGTGGCTGAGAATATGAAGCTGAGGAAGGATGCAGGGCTTAGGTAGTGGAGATTGTCTGATCCCTATGCAATCAGAAGAAGAACTGTTGTTGATTACAGGTTCCACACTAAGGAACAGCAGGAATTTTATGAGACTGTGTTGTTGGACAAGAAGCCCATAGTCTGTGATATGAGGTGGGTAGACTGGAAATACATGAAGGAAAATGAGGATCACTACCCAGGAGTATTGGACAACTTTAAGGGTTGTGCAGTTGATGAGTTTGTTGGACAGAAGTTCACAAACTGGAATGATGAGCTAGTTATGCAATTCTACTCCACAGCTCATTTTTATCCTAATGGCAGAATAGTCTGGATGTCTGAAGGTACAAGGTACCAATCAACTATTGAGGAATGGGCAAATCTGATTAATACCCCAGAGGAGAAAGAAGATGACTTGGATGTCTACTCCAAGAAGAAGAAGGATCACAATTCAATGTCACATATGTACAAGGAGATCCCAAACAAGGCACTTGAGACTTTCAAGTTTGGGTCTGTCCATTTTCTTCTGGCAGGGCTGCCAACAATCAACTGGATCCTTAGGCACACTCTATTGCCCAAGTCAGGTGACCACAACATGACCAGAGGGCATGCAATTAATTTGCTACACATATTGATGTGCCACAGAAATTCAAGGTCATGAGCCTCATTGTTGAGACTATCAAGAGGACTACATCAGACCAAAAGAGAACTTGTGGGTATGCCCCACAAATCCAGGAGTTGATAAATTCCAAGATGGGCACAGGCAAATACCTGTTGGATAAGGAACACTTTGTTCTCTATCCAGATTTTGAGGACAATCAAGTTGTCATGAATGAGAATGAACCATCATCAGTGCAAGCTCAAGAGAAGAAGGAGAAAAGCAAAGAAGAAGGCTGCCAAGATGCCAACTTTAGAGGAGGCATCTAAGTACATTCTGAAGAGCAAGCAGGACCAGCTTGGATACTTAATAGCATCAACTCTGAGGATTGAGAAAGGGTTGGCCACCCTAACTAAAAACCAGGAGAGCCTGGAAAGAATCATGGAACAAAAATTCTATGACCTTGATGTGAAAGTAACTGAGATTCAGTCAGTTGTGGAGCAGCTACAGGATGACATGCAGGAGAGGAAGGGCAGGATAACTACTGATGCATTTGCCAGAGTGCCTCGAGCTCAAAGATTAGTTGCACAGCTTGTGACAGACACCAGAGCCACTTCATCTACACCAGCTCCAGCTCCAGTGCAACCAGCTCCAGCACCAACTCCTTCAGCTCCATCCACATCAACTGAAGTCTTCGTCCAAGGAGCCATCTGTACACCACCAACTGAAGACCAAGCCTGAGAGACGAAATAGTACTATGCATTTTCTAGGAACTTTTTGGTAACTTGTTGCCGAAGGGGGAGAAAAATGTATAGATCATAGGCTTCGAGAGAGAGTTTGCTTTTGTTCTCTCTTGTCTTCGTGGTTGAACTTTATTTGCTTTTGCTTGCTTGAGATACTATGTTATTATCTATGAGACATTGATGATCATGTGTTTGACCATAAGCTACACTTATGCTTGTTAGATGATATTATCCCATTTATCTTTATATGATCATTCACTTTGCTTGGTGATGAGTGCATGTATTCAATCTTTACTATTTTGAGCGCTCCACCAAGATGTATGTGACATGGAAGAGTAACCCATGAGCCTAATTCCTTGTGCATTTGCAGTCCAAAGCAAATCTTAAACTATGCAGAAATTTAGGGGGAGCTCTTGCTTATCACATACTTCTCAAAGCGACGATGTTATTCAATCTTATTATCATTTGTCGAAGCTTTGATCTATATGTTGTCATAAATTACCAAAAAGGGGGAGATTGAAAGTGCAACTATCCCTAGGTGGTTTTGGTAATTCATAACAACATATAGCTCATTGAGCTAATACTATTCCAAGACAAATATTTCAGGAAAGCTCAATGAATGGCATGGCATGGATGATGAAAGTGGATCCCTCAAAATACTAAGGACAAAAGGATTGGCTCAAGCTCAAAAGCTCAAGACTCTACATTTTATACTTTAGTGATCCAAGATCACATTGAGTCTATAGGAAAAGCCAATACTACCAAGGAGGGATGAGGTGTTGTTTGATGAGTTTCTTGCTTCAAGTGCTTAGTGATATGCTCCAAAAACCCTCAACTACTTTCTCATATCCACATATGACCTAAACCTAAAGTCAAACTCGGCCCCACCGATTCTATCTATCCGGCGCCACCGAGTTCAGATGTCATAGCCACGGCCACAAACCCTAGGCAAATCGGTCTCACCGATAGGGATCTCGGTGTCACCGAGATGGGATTGTAATCTCTCTGTTTCCCTTCGTAACGTTTCGGTCTAACTGAAGTGAGCGATCGGTCCCACCGAGATTGCAATGTAAACTCTCTGTTTCCTTTTTGTAACATTTCGGTCTCACTGAAAAGAACGAATCGGTCCCACCGAGTTTACCTGACCAACTCTCTGGTTAGCTAATTACCAAAATCGGTCTCACCGAGTTTGTGCAATTGGTCTCACCGAGATTATGTTATGCCCTAACCCTAACCATATCAGTCCTACCGAGTTGCATGTCGGTCCCACCGAAATCACTAACGGTCACTAGGTTTACCGAATCGGTCCGACCGAGTTTGTTGATTCGGTCCCACCGAGATTGGTAAACTGTGTGTAATGGTTAGATTTTGTATGGAGGCTATATATACCCCTCCACCTCCTCTTCATTCGTGGAGAGAGCCATCAGAACAAACCTGCACTTCCAACTTACCATTTCTGAGAGAGAACTACCTACTCATGTGTTGAGGCCAAGATATTCCATTACTACCATATGAATCTTGATCTCTAGCCTTCCCCAAGTTGCTTTCCACTCAAATCTTCTTTCCACCAGATCCAAATCCTGTGAGAGAGAGTTGAGTGTTGGGGAGACTATAATTTGAAGCACAAGAGCAAGGAGTTCATCATCAACACACCATTTTTTACTTCTCGGAGAGTGGTGTCTCCTAGATTGGCTAGGTGTCAATTGGGAGCCTCTGACAAGATTGTGGAGTTGAACCAAGGAGTTTGTAAGGGAAAGGAGATCGCCTACTTCGTGAAGATCTACCGCTAGTGAGGCAAGTCCTTCGTGGGCGACGGCCATGGTGGGATAGACAAGGTTGCTTCTTCGTGGACCCTTCTTGGGTGGAGCCCTCCATGGACTCGCGCAACCGTTAGCCTTTGTGGGTTGAAGTCTCCATCAACGTGGATGTACAATAGTACCACCTATCGGAACCATGGCTCAAAAATCACCGTGTCTCCAAATTGCATTTGAAATCTCCAAACCCTTCCCTTTACATTCTTGCAAGTTGCATGCTTTAATTTCCGCTGCTCATATACTCTTTGGATGCTTGCTTGAATTGTGTGAAGATTGCTTGACTTGTGCTAAGATAGCTAAAATCTGCCAAAGACTAAAATTGGGAAAAGGGTAAGTTATTAATTGGTCAAGTAGTCTAATCACCCCCCCTCTAGACATACTTCAAGGTCCTACAAGGGGCCATAGACATTGTACAGGGTCCATGCTTGGGCCGAGAGAGTGCTGGTGAAGCGAACAGCCAGAGCAAAATCAGTAGACAACGTGACATCACCAGAGAAAATGGAGCTATTCCACATAGTGAGGATACCCCCACATTGCCATGTCTGTTTTGTTTTAGAAGCTATCCAAGATATGGTTTAGGGATTTTGTTGGGCTAAAAGGCTATGAAATCACCTATTTCAGTTTTAATCTGGCCATTCTGGTTTCTATTTCAACAAGATTCAAGCAAATTTCATAATTTGTTTGAACCTAGCCGGTATTGAAGCGTCAACCCCTTCTTTGAGGCCATCGCCGTCTTTTTCACCAGAACATAAAGTTCATTGTAAAGGGTGAAATCCCGGCGAAAAATGTCGAGCCCTCGGAATTATTAGCCTCACGTTCATGGGACCATTATAATTCACAAGTAGCGTGCTTGGCAACCAAGTCTGATATAGTGAGACCTCGGTTCATGAGTTTAATCGGATCAAACAGACTCAGCACAAATTCATTCACGAATGACTCAGCACTTAGAAATGAAGTCCAACACAAACTTCACATGTCAGAATCTCCCCAACGACACTATGACCTTGAGATCTTTAGCCTCATAAGGAGCCAAGTACGTAGCAACATGATTTTTTGGGGGGAGGGGGACTTGAGCCTCCACATAGTTAAACAATAGACGATTCTTACATTTGTTAGATGATTTGGATGGAATGTATGTCATAGTTCAATGCCAACACATATTCCAAACCATTCAAGTTGTGGGATCTAGATTTTGTTCTTGGGAAAATTACGCTGAAATCATTGATTTCGTAATCTCAGATATTTTGATTTTGATTTCAACAGGATCCAAACAAAATTGACTTTGTGTTTGAATCGAACCTGGTTTTTAGTGTCATCGCTTTTTTGACCAAGACATGCATGTTGTCCCATGTCTCTTAAAATCAATGGTTTTTTGTGAAAAATGTTAGTCCTCCAAGTTTAATGTCACATTCATAGGATCATTCACAAGTACCACTGGCCATGATAAACCTGGCCCGGTCTACCGGGCCTGAAAAAAGCCCGACCCTGCCCAGTCTTGTCCATGGGCTGGGCCTGGGCTTTCCATTTTTGTGTTTTAGGGAAGAGAATCGGTGGGCTTTTTCACTAATAGGCCAAGCTTGGTCCTGAAAGCTAGGCCAGACGGCCAGGCCCGGGCCTAGGTTTTCTGCTTCGGGCTTTGGTAGGCCCGGCCCAACGGATTGCCAGGCATATTCACGAGTAGTGTACACTAGTGCAGAACCGGCCTTTAGTGCCGGTTCGTAACGGCCTTTAGTGCCGGTTCGCCAAACGGCACTAAAGAGTGGGGACTAAAGCCCCCCCCCCCTTAGTACCGGTTCGTCACGAACCGGCGCTAAAGTGCCACCACGTGGCACGAGCCAGGCCCGGGTGCGCGTAGGGCATTAGTACCGGTTGGTAACACCAACCGGTACTAAATATTTGGGGGGGGGGGTTGATTTATTTTCCATTCAATTTTTTTTGTTTGTTGGTATTTAACGATACTACAAATTGTACACGTTATGCATATATATAAATAGATTTTCTCGTACGTAGAACCGCATATATATATATATATCATCGAATGTCTCACAAACCAACACCATTAATTATTCACACATACACATGTATATACATATACAATTTCTCCTACATATGTTGCCTTTGGTGTCTCCGGAGCACGATGACAAGTGGTTCATGGGGGCGGTAGCGGGTAATAGTATTCTCCTTTGGGATCTATGACCTGGTCGAGCAAAAATCCGGCTATTTCCTCTTGAAGTGCTAGTATGCGGTCCGATGGTAGGAGCTTATCCCGCACCGATCTGAACTGTTAAGAAGGAGATCAATATGCATGTGTGTTAGTTGTGTGACTAGATATCAATAATGGTGTGAATAGTGTTCTGACAAACATACCCAGTCCTGTCTATCAGATATGCTCCTTTCGCACGTCATCATGCGAATGTTCTCGCAAACGTAGAACGCACACAGATTATTCCCCGGCGCATGCTTCAGGGCCTTTACGAGAATGGAATTGAATCAGATAATGATTAATCAAGCATGATAATTAATTAATGATATTGAAACAAGAATTAAAGAGATGGTAGCTAGCTAGTACTACTTAATTACTTACCTTGGGTCGATGCCAAAACAACTTTTTTGCCCACTTGCTTGGAGTCACCTTGATGAACTTTGCCCATGCCCTGCCCGTCGGCAAAGTAAAGGGGTTATTAATTAAATAGTTCATATCAGGAAATGACAAACTAATAATTAATAGGCCGAGATATAGTTAATAATGATTGAAATTACCTGTTGACTATCCCCTTCACGATGGTGTAGTCTTTATCTTCTTTAGTTAGTGAGTCCAGTAATTCAACTTTTCCTTCCTCAACTTTAATGTCTATCAAGACCCAGTGCCAACTGCATACGCACACGTTTGCATGTCTTAATTAAGCGGGCATGTGCATAAAATTAATCAACTACCGTAAACCGTATACACTTAATTATTAACACCTAGCTAGCTAGTAAGCAAAAAAACAGAATTTGTAGTACAAGACAGTGTGACTCACGGGAAGTTGTAAGGAAGTAGTATATCTTCATTGCTATTGAGGCGCTTCAAGAACTCTAGCATGCTTTGCTCTGCAGCATCTTGACAATATTCAATCTGCCATATGTCCTCATTAATGGTATTTGGGTCAATAAACCCAACGCCATAGCGTCCAGCTTTTTTCATTTCATACATCTTCATCCTGCATATAATACCACAGAAAAAGAATATAGTGAGGATAACTACATGTAATGATTGCTCAAAATTATCACTACACAACGATCTTGAGACTTAAATTACAGAAAGAAATCACTTACAGACAATAGCAACTGACAATAGACTTGTCGAGTGTGTCTTGATTGTATAACTGAAATAGTTCTGGATACTCA
Source organism: Triticum dicoccoides (assembly GCF_002162155.2). Taxonomy (NCBI): domain Eukaryota; kingdom Viridiplantae; phylum Streptophyta; class Magnoliopsida; order Poales; family Poaceae; genus Triticum; species Triticum dicoccoides. Next base: position 578,154,780 of record NC_041381.1, on the reverse strand, counting down.
ATGGCCAGAGCTTTCTCATGGTAATAATGCTCATGCTTGACATTCACCATCAGGGACTCTCGATTGGAAATCTTGGTAATGTTAATTTACCATTGATGCAATTGATACATTCTCGTTGGGAGGTCCTTGACCTTGTCTGGATGGACCAAAGGTTGGCCCCGGACATATTTCCATGCTATTTCCGATTCTCTAACCGTAGGCATGGGCTCGATTTCGAGGAGTTGTCCAACAGAGATATTGAGCATTTGAGCCTGCATTATATGATCCTCCGTTATTACCACATCGCCATGCTGGGGAACGCTAACGGTTTGCCCACAATAATATTTGGCGCGCGTACTACTCCTCTCATGTGTTGTTGGCACAACAAGCGGGGGGGTCGCTTGCGCCGCCTGTTCTCCCAACTGGGGAATGGTTTTCCCGCATTTTTTGCCAGCTGCTTGTTGGCTCAAGCTCGAGCTCGCTTCCTTCTTTAGCCATTCTCGATGTTGTTTCCTGATTTGGCGCTCATAGTCCGACTCAACAGGCTTGGGAGCTGGTTCTCTAGCCATATGAATGAAGTGGTCAATTACTTTCTCAGGCACTTTCTCCTTTGGCGGGGGTGCCGGTTTCGGTCCAAAATGGTCGTTCACTTGGGCTTGCACTATGGCTGCGTTTTGCTCCTTAGTCATGTCATAAGGCCTCTGAGGAAGAGGAGCGAGGCTTGGACCATATTTATATCGCTTGTCTCCGCCTATACTTCCTGAATTACCTCAACTCGTACCGCTACGCACCAAAGCTGCGGCATGTCTCTTCTGCGATTGCTGAGACGGTGGAGACGGCTGACGTGGAGTTGGACCAGGAGAAGTGGCCTGACGATGTGCCAGACTTGAAGCAGGAGGTGTGGCCTGACATGGTGCCGGACTTGAAACCGGAGAAGTGGCATGACGCTGTGCCGGACTTGAAACCGGAGGAGTCAGCTCACGCGTTCGGGGACTTGGAGGAGGTGGTGGACTTCGAGGAGGAGTCGTCTCACATGTTCGTGGACTTGGAGGAGCGGGAGTCTGCTGACTTGGTGGCGGACTTCGAGGAGGAGTAGGTAGACGATGCGGTGTCGGTGGACTTCGAAAGATGATGCAATCCTTTCTCCATAGGATGATACGATGTATGGCCTCTCCCAGTGTGCGCTCGTCTTCACCTCCAGGAATGTCAAGCGTTAGCCCCGAATATGGGTGCACCACTTCATCAACCATGACACGAGCATAGCCCTCTGGAATCGGGATGCAATGGTAGGTTGCTTCGGGGGTAACTAGAAAAGCAACGCCGTCCGCCACCTTCATGGATATGTTCTTCATTTTGGAGTGTAGCTCATAGTTAGTGTTCTCTATGATGTCATCCACAGGGTATGTATCCAGCAGTGTGTCACCCGGGGCAGAACCAACACTGCTTCTCAGCATGGATGGGACGGTGTTGTCCAATGCTGGACGATCATCCGCTTCCTGCTGCCGCTGCTGAGACCCCCTTTCCTGGCTAAGTGAGTCGATCTGCTGCTGCTGCTGCTGGAATTTGAGTGCCAGGTCCGCGTTCCTTGCTTCTAGGCCTTGAAGGCATTCTGCGTCCTGCTTCCTCTGCTCCTCCTCCAGCTTCCTCTTCTTCTCCTCCTCCATCTTCTTTCTTGCACGGGACCTGTAGTCGTCATTCCAGTCCAAAAAGCCCTCATACCAGGGAATAACGCCCATTCCTCGTGTTCTTCCCGGGTGTTCAGGATTTCCCAAGGCGCGCGTAAGCCCGTCGTTCTCTCTGTTCTGCGTGAACACCCCCGCTCGAGCTTCTTCTATTGTGTCAAGTATCTTTTGTTCGGCTCCTTTTAGACTTGCCTTCTTCGAAACCAGGCCTGTCTTTGGGTCCAACGCCCCCCATGCGCATAGAACCAAGTTCTGCACCTGGGGGGCCAGCTCCTAGTAATCAGAATGACCCCTGCACCCTCCATCTCTTGCTCAGACTTATCCCACTTAGGCATTCCCACCGCGTAGCCACCTGGACCCAGCCTATGAAACTGCGTCTTTCTTGCGGCATTTGCCTTGTTTTTCATCGACTGTTCCTTAGATAATTCTGAATCCTTGAAGGTCACGAAATCGTCCCAGTGTTCTCTTTGCTACTCCAGTGTTCCCTTGAAATCTAGAGTCTTCCTTTCATTAGCGAGGTAGTTGACCCATACAGTTTTCTTGTGGGTGTTGAATGCAATTGCCATCTTCTTAAGAGCAGCGGCCTTGACTTTCTCCACATCTGCTTTAGTGAAATGATCTGGTAGGGTGAAATGTTCCATCAGAGATTTCACCAGGTCTTTTTTGGCAGGACGTCGTCGCGAATGGGTCGACGGCGAGGATGCGGGCCGGGCATATCGTCGAGAACAAATACTATATGCCCGCAAAAAATAACATTTTTTAAATGATTGGAATGTGATAAATAAAATTCTATATATATATATGCAAATTCTAACAATTTGACATTAATCTAATTCATCTAACTAAAACTAATTCTAAAATTTCCTGATTATATAACTAACATTTCTATAACAATTCTAATATTTATATAACTAAAAAACAGAAAAATTGCTAACATTTCTATAAATATTTCTATAACTAAAAAACAGAAAACATTTATAACATTTCTATATAACTAACATTTATAATATTTATATAACTAAAAAACAAAATAATTTCTAACATTTCTATAACTAAAAAACAGAAAAAAAATTATAACAAACAAACTAATGTGTGTGTGTGTAGTGTGTGTGTGTAGTGTGTGTATGTGTGTGTGTGTAGTATGTGTGTGTGTGGACATGGCGGCCGGGGCAAGCTCACCGGCGAGGCGACGACGGGGCGGGGCAGCCAGGGCGACGGGACGGGGCGGCGACGACGGGGCGGGGCGGGGCGCGACGACGGGGACGGGGACGGCCGGGGCGGCGACGTCGACGGGGGCGGCGACAAGGGCGGGGATGGCCGGGGTCGGCGACGAGGGGCGGGGGCGGCGACGTCGACGGGGACGGCATCGATCGGGGCAGGGCGGCGTGACGAAGGGAGGAAACAGAGGGAAACTGAATTTTTTTTCAAGTGTTGTATATATATGATGGACCTTTAGTACCGGTTGGAGCCGCCAACCGGTACTAAAGGTCTGTTTTGGCCTGGCCAAGCGGCGGGAAGCGCCCCCCTTTAGTACCGGGTGGTGGCTCCAACCGGTACTAAAGGGGGGGTCTTTAGTACCCATTGGAGCCACGACCCGGTACTAAAGGGGGTGCGCTGGCTCCAGGCGGTGCGCAAGTTTAGTCCCACCTTGCTACCCGAGGGGCTACCGCACTGGTTTATAAGCCCCGGTGTGGTAGCTCTCTCGAGCTCCTCTCCTAAGCAGGCCTACTGGGCCTACCTATCCTCTTCTGCCCTGTGGGCCTACTGGGCCTTTGCGGGCATACATCCTGGCCCAACTAAAGGTTGTGTTCCTAGTCGTATGCAGGCCACTTTGGCCCAGTAGGCAGGCTTTTTTATTTTCTTAATTTTTTTCGCTTTATTTATTTTTGTTTTATTTATTTTTGAGTTGGTTTTTGCTGTATTTAGAGTTTCTTTGTGAATATTTTTGCTTTAGGTACAAAAAATTACAAACTTTCTGTTAGTGCCGGTAGTTTTCAAATTTGAATATTTTAAATTTTGAATTATTTGCAATTTGTGTGAATCACTAGTTTGTGAATAACTTAACTTTGAAAAAAGTTTTTTCAGTGATTCTTTTTCCTTATGTTCAATATTAGTGTGTTTTATCATTATATTTAATTTGGTAATGCTTAGGTTATTTAAAAAATGAAATGCCTTTGTAACAGTTCAGTTTTCGTTGGAAACTCTGATACTTCGAAAGAGATTGTCCATTTTGTACACGAAGTGTATCCAGTTTTTACCGTAACCCTCTCTACTTTTTTGCACATGCTATTTGTATGAAATTATGATACCATGCCAACTTTCAACCTTTTCTGAGTTCATTTGAAATGCTTTTCAATTTCAGGGTCATTTAGCTGGAACAAATCAGTAAATGCATGAAAAGAATTTGTTTGCACATAAAATTTCTTCGCGTTTCAAATGCCAAAACACATAATTAACTACCCTAACTATTACAGACATTCCTTCCTGGGTGTGAAACACAGAAGAAAGTGATGATAGTGAAGCCGATCACATCCCAGATCTTTGGGTGTGAAACGTTTTCTTCGCGTGTGTCCCTTTGCGCCGTAGCCATGGAAAATCTTCATCATTTAACTGGATGCTCGGGTCAATATTCACTGTGAATGGAGCAATTTCATCAAACTTTTCATAATTTTCTGACATGTCTGTCTTGTCATCCTCTCCCATGATGTTTCTTTTTTTGGAAAGAACTATGTGGCGCTTTGGCTCGTCATATGATCCATTCGCTTCCTTATCTTTTCTTTTCCTCGGCCTGGTAGACATGTCTTTCACATAAAAAACCTGCGCCACATCATTGGCTAGGACGAATGGTTCGTCTGCATACACAAGATTGTTGAGATCCACTGTTGTCATTCCGTACTACGGGTCTTCCGTTACCCCACCTCGTGTCATATTGACCCATTTGCACTGAAACAAAGGGACCTTCAAATCACCTGATCCATAGTTAAGTTCCCATATGTCCTCTATGTAACCATAATATGTTTCCTTTCCCGTGTTGGTTGTTGCATTAAAGCGGACACCACTGTTTTGGTTGGTGCTCTTCTTATCTTGGGCGATCGTGTAAAATGTATTCCCATTTATCTGGTACCCTTTGAAAGTCATTATATTCGAAGATGGTAACTCGGACAGCGAGTATAGGTCATTTTGAATATCGCCATCATTCAGGGCATGTTTCTGCAACCAACTGGCGAAAGTCCTTGTTTGTTCACGTGTAATCCAGTCGTCAGACTTCTCCGGGTGTTTGGACTGTAGAAAATTCTTGTGTTCCTCCATATACGGAGCCACCAAGGCGGAATTCTGTAGAACTGTGTAGTGTGCTTCAGTGAGAGAATGCCCGTCCATACATATTATTTGATGCCCTCCTAGCGTGCCTTTTCCTTCCAGTCTGCCCTTATGCTGCGATTCAGGAACACCAATCGGCTTAAGGTCAGGAATAAAGTCAATACAAAACTCAATGACCTCCTCATTTTCATGGCCCTTCGAGATGCTTCCTTCTGGCCTAGCACGGTTATGAACATATTTCTTCAAGACTCCCATGAACCTTTCAAAGGGGAACATATTGTGTAGAAATACAGGACCCAAAACGTTAATCTCTTCGCAAAGGTGAACTAGGACGTGCGTCATGATGTTGAAGAAGGATGGTGGGAACACCAACTCGAAACTGACAAGACATTGCACCAAATCATTATGTAACCTTGGGGTGAAATCGGGATTTTATCGGAACACCGGGGGGTTACCGAAACCCTCCCGGGGGTTAATGGGCCTTAGTGGGCCATGAGGGAGAAGAGGAGGGCCGGCCAGGGCAGGCCGCGAGCCCCCTCCCCCCCCCCCTAGTCCGAATAGGACAAGGAAGGGGGGGCGGCGCCCCCCTTTCCTCTTTCCCCTCCCCCCTTTCCTTCTCCACCAAGGCAAGAGGGGGAGTCCTACTCCCGGTGGGAGTAGGACTCCTCCAGGCGCACCCCAAGGGGGCCGGCCGCACCTCCCCCTCCCCCCTTTATATACGGGGGCAGGGGGGCACCCCATAACACACAAGTTGATCTACGGATCGTTCCTTAGCCGTGTGCGGTGCCCCGCCACCATATTCCACCTCGGTCATATCGTCGCGGAGTTTAGGCGAAGCCCTGTGCCGGTAGAACATCATCATCTTCACCACGCCGTCGTGCTGACGGAACTCATCCTTGAAGCTTTGCTGGATCGGAGCCCGGGGATCGTCATCGAGCTGAACGTGTGCTGAACTCAGAGGTACCGTACGTTCGGTGCTTGGATCGGTCGGATCGTGAAGACGTACGACTACATCAACCGCGTTGTGCTAATGCTTCCGCTTACGGTCTACGAGGGTACGTGGACAACACTCTCCCCTCTCGTTGCTATGCCATCAACATGATCTTGCGTGTGCGTAGGAAATTTTTTGAAATTACTACGTTCCTCAACAGTGGCATCCGAGCCTAGGTTTTATGCGTTGATGTTATATGCACGAGTAGAACACAAGTGAGTTGTGGGCGATACAAGTCATACTGCTTACCAGCATGTCATACTTTGGTTCGGTGGTTTTGTGAGATGAAGCGGCCCGGACCGACATTACGAGTACGCTTACGCGAGACTGGTTTCACCGTTACGAGCACTCGTGCTTAAAGGTGGCTGGCGGGTGTCTGTCTCTCTCACTTTAGCTGAATCGAGTGTGGCTACGCCCGGTCCTTGCGAAGGTTAAAATAGCACTAACTTGACGAACTATCGTTGTGGTTTTGATGCGTAGGTAAGAACGGTTCTTGCTAAGCCCGTAGGAGCCACGTAAACTTTGCAACAACAAAGTAGAGGACGTCTAACTTGTTTTTGCAGGGCATGTTGTGATGTGATATGGTCAAGATGTGATGCTATGTTTTATTGTATGAGATGATCATGTTTTGTAACCGAAGTTATCGGCAACTGGCAAGAGCCATATGGTTGTCGCTTTATTGTATGAAATGCAAATGCCCTGTAATTGCTTTACTTTATCACTAAGCGGTAGCGATAGTTGTAGAAGCAATAGATGGCGTAACGACAACGATCCTACTATGGAGATCAAGGTGTCGTGCCGGTGACGATGGTGATCACGGCGGTGCTTCGAAGATGGAGATCACAAGCACAAGATGATGATGGCCATATCATATCACTTATATTGATTGCATATGATGTTTATCCTTTATGCATCTTATCTTGCTTTGATTGACGGTAGCATTTTAAGATGATCTCTCACTAATTATCAAGAAGTGTTCTCCCTGAGTATGCACCGTTGCGAAAGTTCTTCGTGCTGAGACACCATGTGATGATCGGGTGTGATAGGCTCTACGTTCAAATACAACGGGTGCAAAATAGTTGCACACGCGGAATACTCAGGTTAAACTTGACGAGCCTAGCATATACAGATATGGCCTCGGAACACGGAGACCGAAAGGTCGAGCGTGAATCATATAGTAGATATGATCAACATAGTGATGTTCACCATTCAAAACTACTCCATCTCACATGATGATCGGACATGGTTTAGTTAATGTGGATCACGTGATCACTTAGATGACTAGAGAGATGTCTGTCTAAGTGGGAGTTCTTAAGTAATATGATTAATTGAACTTAATTTTATCATGAACTTAGTCCTGGTAGTATTTTGCAAATTATGTTGTAGATCAATAGCTCGCGTTGTTGCTTTCATATGTTTATTTTGAGTTGTTCCTAGAGAAAATTGTGTTGAAAGATGTTAGTAGCAATGATGCGGATTGGATCTGTGATCTGAGGTTTATCCTCATTGCTGCACAGAAGAATTATGTCCTTGATGCACCGCTAGGTGACAAACCTATTGCAGGAGCAGATGCAGACGTTATGAACGTTTGGCTAGCTCAATATGATGACTACTTGATAGTTTAGTGCACCATGCTTAACGGTTCAGAATCGGGACTTCAAAGACGTTTTGAACGTCATGGACCATATGAGATGTTCCAGGAGTTGAAGTTAATATTTCCAGCAAATACCCGAGTTGAGAGATATGAAGTCTCCAACAAGTTCTATGGCTAAAAGATGGAGGAGAACCGCTCAACTAGTGAGCAAGTGCTTAGATTGTCTGAGTACTACAATCGCTTGAATCAAGTGGGAGTTAATCTTCCAGATAAGATAGTGATTGACAGAGTTCTCTAGTCACCATTACCAAGTTATTGGAACTTCGTGATGAACTATAATGCAAGGGATGATGAAAACAATTCCCAAGCTCTTCGTGATGTTGAAATCGACGAAGGTAGAAATCAAGAAAGAGCATCAAGTGTTGATGGTTGACAAGATCACTAGTTTCAAGAAAAGGGCAAAGGGAAAGAAAGGGAACTTCAGCTAGAATGACAAGCAAGTTGTCACTCCCACGAATAAACCCAAAGCTGAACCAAAGCCTGAAACTATGTGCTTACATTGCAAAGGAAATGGTCACTGGAAGCGGAAATGCCCTGAATATTTGGTGGATAAGAAGGATGGCAAAGTGAACAAGGGTATATTTGATATACAGGTTATTGATGTGTGCCTTACTAGTGTTTATAGTAGCCCCTGAGTATTTGATACTTGTTCGGTTGCTAAGATTAGTAAACTCGAAACAGGAGTTACAGAATAAACAGAGACTAGTTGAGGGTGAAGTGACGATGTGTGTTGGAAGTGGTTCCAAGATTGATATGATCATCATCGCACACTCCCTATACTTTCGGGATTAGTCTTAAACCTAAATAAATGTTATTTGGCATTTGCGTTGAGCATGAATATGATTTGATCATGTTTATTGCAATACGGTTATTCATTTAAAGTCGGAGAATAATTGTTGTTCTGTTTACATGAATAAAACCTTCAATGGTCATACACCCAACGAAAATAGTTTGTTGGATCTCGATCGTAGTGATACACATATTCATAATATTGATGCCAAAAGATTCAAAGTTAATAATGATAGTGCAACTTATTTGTGGCACTGCCGTTTGGGTCATATCAGTGTAAAGCGCATGAAGAAACTCCATAAAGATGGATTTTCGGAATCACTTGATTATGAATCACTTGATGCTTGCGAACCATGGGCAAGATGACTAAGACTCCGTTCTCCGGAACAATGAGCGAGCAACAGATTTGTTGGAAATAATACATACTGATGTATGCGATCCAATGAGTGTTGATGCTCGTGGCAAGTATCGTTATTTTCTAACCTTCACAGATGATTTGAGCAGATATGGGTATATCTACTTAATGAAACATAAGTCTGAAATAGTTGAAAAGTTCAAAGAATTTCAGAGTGAAGTGGAAAAATCATCGTAACAAGAAAAATAAAGTTTCTACGATCTGATCGTGGAGACGAATATTTGAGTTATGAGTTTGGTCTTCATTTGAAACAATGTGAAATAGTTCTGCAACTCACGCCATCTGGAACACCACAATGTAATGGTGTGTCCGAACATCGTAATCGTACTTTACTAGATATGGTGCGATCTATGATGTCTCTTATCGGTTTACCACTATCGTTTTGGGGTTATGCATTAGAGACAACTGCATTCACGTTTAAAAGGGCAACATCTAAATCCGTTGAGACGACACCATATGAACTATTGTTTAGCAGTAAACCTAAGCTGTCGTTTATTAAAACTTGGAGTTGAGATGCTTATATGAAAAAGGTTTTCAACTTGATAAGCTCGAACCCAAATCGGAGAAGTGCGTCTTCATAGAATACCCAAAGGTAACTATTGGGTACACCTTCTATCACAGATCCGAAGGCAAGTTATTCATTGCTAAGATGGATCCTTTCTAGAGAAGAAGTTTCTCTCGAAAGAAGTGAGTGGGAGGAAAGTAGAACTTGATGAGGTAATTGTACCTTCTCCCTTATTGGAAAGTAGTTCATCACAGAAATCAGTTCTAGTGATTCCTACACCAATTAGTGAGGAAGTTAATGATGATGATCATGAAACTTCAGATCAAGTTACTAGCAAACCTCGTAGGTCTTCCAGAGTAAGATCTGCACCAAAGTGGTACGGTAATCATGTTCTGGAAGTCATGTTACTAGACCATGATGAACCTACGAACTATGAGGAAGCGATGATGAGCCCAGACTCGACGAAATGGCTTGAGGCCATAAAATCTGAGATATGATCCATGTATGAGAACAAAGTATGGACTTTGATTGACTTGCTCGATGATCAGAAAGCCATGTTAAATAAATGGATCTTCAAGAGGAAGACGGACACTGATAGTAGTGTTACTATCTACTAAGCTCGACTTGTTGCGAAAGGTTTTCAACAAGTTCAAGGTATTGAATACGATGAGATTTTCTTACTCGTATCGAAGCTTAAGTCTGTCTGAATCATGTTAGCAATTGCCACAATTTATGACATCTGGCAAATGGATGTCAAAACTGCATTCCTTAATGGATTTTTTAAAGAAGAGTTGTATATGATGCAACCAGAAAGTTTTTTTCAATCCTAAAGATGCTAACAAAGTGTGCAAGCTCCAGCAATCCATCAATGGACTGGTGCAAGCATCTCGGAGTTGGAATATACGGTTTGATGAGTTGATCAAAGCATATGTTTTTATACGGACTTTTGGAAAGACCTGTATTTACAAGAAAGTGAGTAGGAGCACTACAACATTTCTGATAAGTATATGTGAATGACATATTGTTGATCGGAAATAATGTAGAATTACTCTGCAAAGCATAAAGGAGTGTTTGAAAGGAGTTTTTCAAAGAAAGACCTCAGTGAAGCTGCTTACATATTAAGCATCAAGATCTATTGAGATAGATCAAGACGCTTGATAAGATTTTCAATGAGTACATACCTTGACAAGATTTTGAAATAGTTCAAAATGGAACAGTCAAAGAAAGAGTTCTTGTCTGTGCTGCAAGGTGTGAAATTGAGTAAGACTCAAAGCCCGACCACGGTAGAAGATAGAAAGAGAATGAAAAGTCATTTCCTATGCCTCAGTCATAGGTTCTATAAAGTATGCTATGCTGTGAACCAGACCTATTGTATACCTTGCTCTGTGTTTGGCAAAGGAATACAATTTTGATCTAATAGTAGATCACTGGACAGCGGTCAAGAATATCCTTAGTGAGGACCAAGGAAATACTTCTCGATTATGGAGGTGATAAAAGAGCCCGTCGTAAAAAGTTACATCAGTGCAAGCTTTTACACCGATCCAGATGACTCTAAGTCTCAATCTGGATACATATTGAAAGTGGGAGCAATTAGCTAGAGTAGCACCATGCAGAGCATTATAGACATAGAATATGTGCAAAATACATACGGCTCTGAATATGACAGACCCGTTGACTAAGCTTCTATCACGAGCAAAACATGATCACACCTTAGTACTCTTTGGGTGTTAATCACATAGCGATGTGAACTAGATTATTGATGCTAGTAAACCCTTTGGGTGTTGATCACATGACGATGTGAACTATGGGTGTTAATCATATATAGATATGGATATTGGTGTTAAATCACATGATGATGTGAACTAGATGATGTGAACTATGGGTGTTAATCATAGCAAGTGGGAGACTGAAGGAAATATGCCCTGGAGGCAATAATAAAGTTATTATTTATTTCCTTATATGATGATAAATGTTTATTATTCATGCTAGAATTGTATTAACCGGAAACATAATACATGTGTGAATACATAGACAAACATAGTGTCACTAGTATGCCTCTACTTGACTAGCTCGTGAATCAAAGATGGTTAAGTTTCCTAGCCATGGACAAAAGAGTTGTCATTTGATTAACGGGATCACATCATTAGGAGAATGATGTGATTGACATGACCCATTCCGTTAGCCTAGCACTTGATCATTTAGTATATTGCTATTGCTTTCTTCATGACTTATACATGTTCCTGTAACTATGAGATTATGCAACTCCCGTTTACCGAAGGAACACTTTGGGTGCTACCAAACGTCACAACGTAACTGGGTGATTATAAAGGAGTACTACAGGTGTCTCCGAAGGTACATGTTGAGTTGGCGTATTTCGAGATTAGGTTTTGTCACTCCGATTGTCGGAGAGGTATCTCTGGGCCCTCTCGGTAATGCACATAATTATAAGCCTTGCAAGAAATGTGACCAAATGAGTTGGTTACGGGATGATGCATTACGGAACGAGTAAAGAGACTTGTTGGTAACGAGATTGAACTAGGTATTGGATACCGACGATCAAACCTCGGGCAAGTAACATACCGATGACAAAGGGAACAACGTATGTTGTTATGCGGTTTGACCGATAAAGATCTTCATAGAATATCTAGGAACCAATATGGGCATCCAGGTTCCGCTATTGGTTATTGACCGAGAATAGTTCTAGGTCATGTCTACATAGTTCTCGAACCCGTAGGGTCCGCACGCTTAACGTTACGATGACAGTTTTATTATGAGTTTATAAGTTTTGATGTATCGAAGTTTGTTCGGAGTTCCGGATGTGATCACGGACATGACGAGGAGTCTCGAAATGGTCGAGACATAAAGATTCATATATTGGAAGCCTATGTTTGGACATCGGAAAGGTTCCAGGTGAAATCGGGATTTTACCGGAACACCGAGGGGTTACCGGAACCCTCCCGGGGGTTAATAGGCCTTAGTGGGCCATGAGGGAGAAGAGGAGGGCCAGCAAGGGCAGGCCGCGCGCCCCCTCCCCCCCCCTAGTCCGAATAGGAAAAGGAAGGGGGGGCGGCGCCCCCCTTTCCTCTTTCCCCTCCCCCCCTTTCCTTCTCCACCAAGGCAAGAGGGGGGAGTCCTACTCCCGGTGGGAGTAGGACTCCTCCAGGCGCACCCCAAGGGGGCCGGCCGCACCTCCCCCTCCCTCCTTTATATACGGGGGCAGGGGGGCACCCCATAACACACAAGTTGATCTACGGATCGTTCCTTAGCCGTGTGCGGTGCCCCCCTCCACCATATTCCACCTTGGTCATATCGTCGCGGAGTTTAGGCGAAGCCCTGCGCTGGTAGAACATCATCATCGTCACCACGCCGTCGTGCTGACGGAACTCATCCCCGAAGCTTTGCTGGATCGGAGCCCGGGGATCGTCATCGAGCTGAACGTGTGCTGAACTCGGAGGTGCCGTACGTTCGGTGCTTGGATCGGTCGGATCGTGAAGACGTACAACTACATCAACCGCGTTGTGCTAACACTTCTGCTTACGGTCTACGAGGGTACGTGGACAACACTCTCCCCTCTCGTTGCTATGCCATCACCATGATCTTGCGTGTGCGTAGGAAAAAAATTGAAATTACTACATTCCCCAACAATTACATCCAAAGATGGATCATGCTGCATCACACAGTAGAGAATGTGTCTGATCACCAGGCAGTCTGCGCCTTCAAGGAGGGTGTAAAGTACAGAGAGCTAAGCCTGAAATTCGGTCGAACCAGAGACATGTCTCTGAGTCGAATAATGGAAATAGCCACCAAGTATGCCAATGGTGAGGAAGAGGATCGGCTCCGGAGCGGCAAGCATAAGTCAGTCGCCCAGGAAACCGGAGGTGGGAACTCCAGTCGGAAGCAGAAACGGAAAGCCGAGCCAGCTGCTCCTAGAGAAGCCCTAGCCATGTCTCAAGGAAAATTCAAACGGAAACCCAAGGGGCCTTGGAACCCCAAAAAAGTAAAGGATAAAGAGGGAAATGACGTGATGGATTTGTCGTGTCACATCCACACGAAGAAAGATGAAGAGGGTAATTTCATTTACCCAAAACATACCACTCGACAGTGTCGACTTCTGATACAGCAGTTCCAGGGGAAACAGCCCAAGGACAAGGAAAAAGAGTCAGACAAAGTTGAGGACAAGGAGGACAGTGACGAGGAATATCCATAGGTCAATTCCACCCTGATGATTTTTGCTGACGTTGAGAGCAAAAGTCGACTGAAAGTTATAAACCGAGAGGTGAATATGGTCGCTCCGGCAACAGCCAGTTATCTGAAGTGGTCTCAGACCGCCATCACATTCGACCAGTCTGATCACCCAACGCACATAGCGACCCCTGGGAGGCAAGCTCTGGTGGTCGACCCAGTTGTCGAGGGCACTCGATTGACTAAAGTGTTGATGGATGGCGGAAGTAGTTTGAATATACTGTACGCTGAGACGCTAGAAGGGATGGGCATTCCGATGTCCAGACTCAGCACAAGCAACATGAGTTTCTATGGAGTCATTCCTGGCAAGAAGGCCGCGTCACTCGGCCAGATTGCTCTTGATGTGGTTTTTGGTGATTCAAAGAACTTCCGCAAAGAGAAGCTGACATTTGAGGTTGTAGATTTCCAGAGTGCCTACCACGCTATTTTGGGCAGGCCAGCTTATGCACGTTTATGGCTCGACCATGTTACGTGTACCTCAAATTAAAGATGTCTGGCCCTAAAGGCATGATCGCTATTACTGGTAACTGCAAGAAGGCAGAAGAGTGCTTCCAGAAGGGCTCAAAGATCGCCGACGCTCAGATGGTGGTAGAAGAGTGGCAGGAACACCAGAGGAACGCAGACCCGAGTCATTTGTTGTGAGCCAAAAAGCCTGCTGCAGAATCAGCATTCAAGTCGACCAGGGACACAAAACCAGTTCACACCCACCCGACCGACCCCAACGCTGCTCCGACTCATATCTCCACAACACTCGACCCCAAATAGGAAGAAGCGCTCATACAGTTCCTCCGTGAGAACTGGGACATCTTTGCATGGAAACCTTCTGACATGCCGGGTGTACCCAGGGGACTGGCTGAGCATCGTCTGCGAGTTAATTCAAAGGCAAAACCTGTCAAGGAACATCTGCGACGGTCCGCCGTCCAGAAAAGGAAGCCTATTGGCGAAGAGGTGGCTCGGCTCTTAGCAGCAGAGGTTATCCGAGAGATTTACCACTCCGAGTGGCTCGCCAATGTTGTCATGGTCCCCAAGAAGGACAAGTCACTTCGCATGTGCATTGACTTTAAACATATCAATCGGGCCTGCCCGAAAGATCATTTTCCTCTCCCCCGCATCGACCAAATAGTCGACTCGACTGCGGGATGTGAGCGACTGTCTTTCTTAGACGCTTACTCCGGGTACCATCAGATCCATCTGTTTGGACCCGATGAGATCAAAACAGCTTTCAGCACCCCATTCGGGTGCTTATGTTATGTCACCATGCCATTCGGCCTCAAGAATGCCGGAGCCACGTTCATGAGGATGATTCAGAAGTGTTTGCTCACTCAAATCAGTCGGAATGTGGAAGCGTACATGGATGACATTGTGCTCAAGTCATGGAAAGGTTCCGACCTACTGACTGACCTCGCTGAAACATTTGCCAACCTCAGGAGGTATGATATCAAGCTTAACCCATCCAAGCGCACATTCGGACTTCCTGGTGGAAAGTTACTCAGTTTTCTCGTTTCCGAACGAGGGATCGATGCAAACCCAGAGAAAGTGGGTACTATACTCCGAATGAAACGACATGTGCGTGTGCACGATGTTCAGAAGCTTACTGGTTGCTTGGCCGCTTTAAGTCGATTCATCTCTCATCCCGGTGAGAAGGAATTGCCTCTTTACCGATTGATGAAGAAGTCAGACAAGTTCGAGTGGACTACCAAAGCTAATGCAGCGTTTGCAGAGTTAAAAACCCTGCTTTCCACCCAGCCGGTGCTTGTTGCCCCGATCAGCAAAGAGCCTTTGCTACTTTACATTGCAGCCACAGGACAAGTCGTCAGTATTGTACTTACGGTTGAGCGGGAAGAAGAAGGGAAAGCCTTCAAAGTTCAGCGCCCAGTATATTACATTTCCGAAGTCCTGACCCCATCCAAGCAATGATACCCTCATTATCAGAAGCTTGTATATGGGATTTATATGACCACGAAGAAAGTTGCTCACTACTTCTCTGACCATATCATCACAGTCGTCAGCAACGCCCCCTTATCAGAGATTCTGCACAACAGAGACGCAACTGGTCGAGTGGCAAAATGGGCAATTGAACTCCTTCCCCTGGATATTAGATTCGAGGCAAAGAAAGCTATCAAGTCCCAAGCAATAGCAGATTTCCTCGCCGAGTGGACCGAACAGCAGTTACCGACTCAAGTTCACTCGGAGCACTAGACTATGTTCTTCGATGGCTCCAAAATGCTGAATGGTTCTGGTGCCGGGGTAGTATTGGTTTCCCCCCGAGGAGATAAGCTCAGATATGTACTCCAGATTCACTTTGATTCCTCCAACAATGAAGCAGAATACGAAGCACTTTTGTATGGGTTGCGTATGGCCATTTCACTCAGCGTCCGTCTCCTCATGTTCTACGGTGACTCAGATTTAGTGGTCAATCAAGTGATGAAGGAGTGGGACGTCAGAAGCCCAGCCATGACTGGTTACTGCAATGCAGTCAGAAAGATGGAGAAGAAATTCGAGGGATTCGAGCTCCATCATGTCCCCCGACTGAAAAATCAAGCAGTTGATGACTTGGCGAAGATAGGTTCCAAAAGAGAAGCCATCCCAAGTGACGTGTTTTTGGAGCATGTTCACACGCCGTCAATTCAAGAAGATCCCTTCACTGAAGAAGCCCCGCAGCCAAAAAGCGCCACAGATCCGACTGAAGTCGAGGTTCCAGTTGTGGTCAACTTAATCATGGAGGTCCTGGTTATTACTCCCGACTGGACAGTGCCCTATATTGCATATATTCTAAGGAAAGAGCTCCCAGAGAATGAAGAAGAGGCTCGAGAGGTCGTCCGTCGATCCAAGGCCTTTAGCGTCATGAAGGGACAATTGTACAGAGAAAGCGCGACTGGGGTCAGCCAGAAATGCATAACACCGGAAGAGGGTCGAATGATTCTCAATGACATCCACTCGGGGACATGTGGCCATCATGCGTCCTCTCGGACCATCATGGCTAAAGCATACCGAGCGGGTTTTTACTGGCCCAGAGCAAATGAAATGGCGAAACAGATAGTCGACAAATGCGAAGGTTGTCAGTTCTACTCCAACATGTCACACAAACCTTCCTCAGCCTTGAAGACCATCCCGATCATCTGGCCTTTTGCTGTTTGGGGTTTAGATATGGTTGGACCACTGAGGACTGGCAGGAGCGGCTTCACCCATGTACTGGTGGCAGTCGACAAATTGACCAAGTGGATCGAGGCCAAACCCATTAAAAATCTTGATGCTAGCACTGCCATCAGCTTCATCAGAGAATTAATATTTGGATATGGAGTTTCGCATAGCATCATCACTGATAATGGGTCAAACTTCGACTCCGATCAATTCAAAGCTTTCTGCGCTTCTCAAGGCACACAAGTCGACTACGCTTCAGTCGCCCACCCCCAGTCGAATGGACAAGCAGAAAGAGCAAACGGTCTAATCCTCAAAGGACTGAAACCCCGACTGATGCGTGACCTCAAGCACACAGCAGGCGCGTGGGTCGATGAGCTTCCTTCAGTTCTTTGGGGACTGAGGACTACTCCAAATCGGTCAACTGGGAGGACCCCATTCTTTTTGGTCTACGGAGCTGAAGCGGTTCTGCCAAGTGACCTGCTTCACAATGCACCACGAGTCGAGCTCTACTCCGAAGCTGAAGCAGAACAAGCATGGCAGGATGCAGTCGACCTTCTGGAAGAAGAAAGGGAGATGGCCATGATTCGATCGACCATCTATCAGCAAGACTTGCGTCGATTCTATGCCAGAAATGTGAAGAGCCTAGCCTTCCAAGAAGGATACTTGGTCCTCCGAGTGGACCAACAGAAGCCACACAAACTCGCCTCTACTTGGGAAGGCCCCTTCATCGTTACCAAAGTTCTCCACAACGGAGCATACCGTCTGTACAATGTCGATCGCCAGATTGACGAGCCACGAGCTTGGAATGCGGATCTACTCTGCACCTTTTATACTTAAGTATTCACTCGGATGAGTTGTAATAAAAGTACTTTTGTAGTTTATTTATCAAAGACAAGAGTTTCATAATTTTCCCAGTGATTGTTACTACTTTTGTTTACATAAATAAATCCCCCAGTGGGTGGCTTAGCTGAGAATCCGTTTCGCCTAAGTTTGTAAAAAAATCCTACCGAGTGGTAAGCCAGCCTTCCACTTAGAGGTTTAGCCGCGAATCCGTTTCGCCTAAATATAAACAAAATCCTACTGAGTGGTAAGCCAGCGTTCCACTCGGAGGCTTAGCTGTAGCCCAGTGCTCGCCTAAGTTTCTAAAAATCCTACCGAGTGGTAAGCCAGCCTTCCACTCGGAGGCTTAGCTGCAGCCCAGTGCTCGCCAAAGTTTTTGAAAATCCTACCGAGTGGTAAGCTAGCCTTCCATTCGGGGGCTTAGCTGCAACCTAGTGTTCTCCTAAGTATAAAAGACAACGTGCGCTCGCAAGGAGGACGAGGCGCAGGTCGACTCCTGCCTTCTCCTCCCGAGCTACGCCACAAATACAACGTGCGCTCCGCAAGGAGGACAAGGCGCAGGTCGACTCCTGCCTTCTCCTTCCGAGCTACGCCACAAATACAACGTGCGCTCCGCAAAGAGGGCCAAGCGCAGGTTGACTGTTATCTTCCCCTTCGGAGATACACCTTGGAAATCCTACCGAGTGGAGAGCAAAACTCCCACTCGGGGGCTTAGCTGCAGCCCAGTGCTCGCCTAAGTTTCTAAAAATCCTACCGAGTGGAGAGCAAACCTCTCACTCGGGGGCTTAGCTGCAGCCCAGTGCTCGCCTAAGTTTCTAAAAATCCTACCGAGTGGAGAGCAAACCTCTCACTCGGGGGCTTAGCTGCAGCCCAGTGCTCGCCTAAGTTTCTAAAAATCCTACTGAGTGGAGAGCAAACCTCTCGCTCGGGGGCTTAGCTGCAGCCCAGCGCTCGCCTAAGTTTCTAAAATCCTA
>NC_041381.1:578076112-578135798 GCF_002162155.2 Triticum dicoccoides | reverse complement strand
CCGAGTGGAGAGCAAAACTCCCACTCGGGGGCTTAGCTGCAGCCCAGTGCTCGCCTAAGTTTCTAAAAATCCTACCGAGTGGAGAGCAAAACTCCCACTCGGGGGCTTAGCTGCAGCCCAGTGCTCGCCTAAGTTTCTAAAAATCCTACCAAGTGGAGAGCAAACCTCCCACTCGGGGGCTTAGCTGCAGCCCAGTGCTCGCCTAAGTTTCTAAAATCCTACCGAGTGGAGAGCAAACCTCCCGCTCGGGGGCTTAGCTGCGGCCCAGTGCTCGCCTAAGCATGGCAAGCACGAGTCGATTGCAAATTGTGCTTCGTCTCTACCTGCAAAAGAACATCGCAGGCACTAGTATATATTCCAAGCAAAAGATGATGATCGTTCGAAGACGGAAGCAAACGTATCAAACGACAAACCGAGTTCGGATAATGTCCTACGGATCCAGAAGTGCACAGGCATCAAGCCTGTTAAGGTTTATCGGTTACAAAAATCACTCGGCATTCCAAGACAAATTTAAGGCATCAAGCATAGAAGTTTTTTACCCCTCCCGCGGAGGGCTGGAAGGCACAACAAACTCGTTCAGGTCGATTCCATCTGTGATCCGAGTGGCAGCGGCGATGAAGGTCTCCATGAAGGATCGGAAGTCGTGCTTCTTGGTGTTGGCCACCTTGAGAGCTGCTAGCTTGTCCTCTCGTGCATCCTTGCAGTGAACCCGAACCAGAGATAGAGCAACATCAGCACCGCATCTGGCGGAAGACTTCTTCCATTCATGCACTCGACTTGGAACTTCGTTCAGTCGAGTCATCAAGGACTGAAGGTCGTTCTGAAGTGCTTCTCCTGGCCAGAGCGCCGTGTCGATGCGTGATGTCGCGACCTTCAGCCTTGCAAGATAGTCAACAACAGCAGCAAGTCGAGATTCAAGTCAGAGCACGTTCATCGTAGCTTCATCCTTCACGGGAGAGTTGATGGGGTCCAATCCAGTTTCCACTCGACTAGTCTCTTCTTCAAAGTTTTGACAGAATTCTGTGGATATGGTCCAAGGATAAGCTAATGTTCCCATGAAGTCAGTAATTACCAGTCGGATATTAGGGATTACCTTCGAGCATGAGGAATAACTTCTTGGCGAGCCCTCCCAGATAAGCCTCCAAGTCACTCTTCTTTCCAGCCAGTTCGCTAGCTTTGTCACTCAGGGCTACCTTCTCACACTTCTGTTGAGTGACCTCCTTGTTGGCCGCATCGAGAGCAGCTTTCAGAGTGGCATTCTCCTCTTCAAGTTTGCTGACCAAAGCCAACTTCTCTTCTGCAAGTTTCGTCTTGTCCGACGCCGCTTTCTGCGCCTCGGCGAGGTCAAGGTCCTTCTTCTTCAGAGCATCCCTCAGTTTATCTGTAAAATTACAATAAGATCAGACTCGGGAACGGACAAGAAGCAAGGACAGTCGTCAGGATTCTCACCAAACATACCTTTTGCCTCCTCCTTCGCCTTCGTGAAGTTCTCCTGGACAAGCTTCAGGTCAAGTTCGAGTTGGATATGCTTGTTCTCCAATTCGGTATAATGAGCTGAAAGCTCGCACGATCTCTGCAAAAAACCAATCGACAGACGTCAAAGATAGGTCACTTCCGAGTGACTAAGAGAAAAATTGTAGTATTTCTAAGACTACAGCTGAATCTAAACATTCAACTGTAGTCTCGGGGACTACACCCAGTGGGTGCACTCAGCGTGCCCCCACTAGTTCTATCAGCTAGACTCAAAGTCGATCAGTCGACCCAAAAAAAAGGTGTGTGTGCGTTCTTCAGACTATAGTCGACTGCCAGCAGTCGACCATAGTCTCGGGGACTACACCCAGTGGGTGCACTCAGCGTGCCCCCACCGGTATACGATTCCATTCGACCAGATCGAGTGAAGACAGTAATGAGGAAAAAGAAAAACTCAAGACATAAAGACTATAGTCCACTGCCAGCAGTCGACCATAGCCTTGGGGACTACACCCAGTGGGTGCACTCAGCGTGCCCCCACTAATCCAGATTCATTCGACACACCAGTGGGTGTACAACAGATACTAAGATTTTCAGAAAGAAAAGTTTCTAGATAACATATCCTAACAGAACAGGCAATGATCGACCAACCTGAACATTGCTCTGAAGGGCTGAACTGGCGTCATAAGCTGCTTGACTGGCGTCTCGGATCGCCTTCACTTGCTCCATCATAACCCCCGCCTGGCGTATGGCTTCTTTAGCAGCACTCGCTCGGTCTTCAGGGATGTGGTGGGTAGAGAAAAGTGAAGGCTGGCCAGCACTCAGCGATGAAGGGCGAGCACTCGTCAGCGACACCGCAAAGGATACGGTAGGCCGAGTGACACTGTCACCCTCCGCAACCAACGTCTCAGACGCCGATACGACCTGAGCTACCTTGCCAGCGGACGCTCTCCTATTCCTCCTCTGCCTCAGTGGTTCCTCGTCTTCATCATCATTAGGAAGAACAATGATGACATTAGATGGAGCTGCAGAAAAGAGTCGAAGTTAAAAACGAAGATTCCATCGACTGAAAACGAAACTTCAAAGGTCGTACCAGGGTTGGAAGTGATGGCATCCTCCATTTCTTGATCATCAGGTCTGGCCGAGGTATCAGAAGTAGCAGCACTGCAGTTTCAGAAATTAGTTGACCAGCTAACGAATCGACCAAGAATAAATCCATGAGAAACAAGAGGACACGAGCTATGTCATTACCCAGAAATAGTGGGAATCACCATCTTCATTTTCGGCAAAGCCTTCGTCGGCCTCGACGGCACCACTCGAGATTGCTTCGGCGCTTTCTCAGTCGGCGCCGGAGAGGTCGTCTGAGGACGCTTGGTCGATTGCACAGCAGGTGCGGCCCCCTTGCCGCGCTCGACCGCAGGGTCATGAGCAAGCTTGGACCTTCTTTCAGAACGGGGAGGCGCAACTTCCTCCTCTTCCTCCTCATCGGAGCCAGCATCTTCATCACCCTCGTCACCATTTGATTCCCACTCCTCTTGACTTTCACCTCCACTTCCCTCCTCCTCCTCAGTCTGCGCTTGCGCCCCGTTGGGCATCGAATACAACTCAGTGGTAGCCTGAAAGACAAACAAACAAGACAAAAATCGATCGGCTGATCTACAGCAAAACAGAATCGACGGGATGTGATTACAGTCGGAAATAAGTGGTCATACCTTGTCTGCCTCATAAGATTGGTCGAGCGGCGGGATCCTCCAGGCCCCACGAGGGTTGTCCTTGTTCCCTATGATGGCAGTCATCCACCTCTCCAGTGTGACATCGTCAACCTCCTCGGGGTGGACCCGGGTGGTGTCTTCAGTACTAGAGTACAACCACATCGGGTGGCCCGGTACTGGAGTGGCTGGATGCGCCGTCGAAGGAAGACCTCCAGAAGATCCATGCCGGTCACACCATCGCGAATGAGTTGGACGACCCGCTCCATCAACATTTTAACCTGAGCCTTCTCCTCCGGAACTACTTTCAGAGAAGACGGCTTGTTCACTCGACTCATGGAGAAGGGAGGCAGTCCGGTCGACTACCCTGGTGTCGACTGGTCTCGGCAGTAGAACCAGGTGGACTGCCACCCTCTAACTGACTCGGGAAGGGTCATAGCCAGAAAAGCACTCTTACTCCTCATCTGGACCCCGAGACCCCCGCACATCTGAATAACCTGGGTTCTCTCGTCATTCGGGCTAGCCTTTTTCACCGTCTGGGAGCGACAGGTGAAAATGTGTTTGAAGAGGCCCCAGTGCGGCCGGCAACCCAGGAAGTTTTCGCACAGAGAAACGAAAGCAGCGAGATAGGCAATATAATTGGGTGTGAAGTGGTGGAGCTGAGCCCCGAAGAAGTTCAGAAACCCCCTAAAGAAAAGATGCGGTGGCAAAGAAAATCCACGGTCGACATGAGTCGCTAGGAGGACACACTCACCCTCCTGAGGCTGCGGCTGCCACTCCATCCCCAGAAGCCTCGCTGCTCCGTGCTCGATCAGCCCTTCATTGGCTAGGTCATCGAGATCCTTCTGGGATGGTCGAGCGGATCCAATCCCCTTGGATCCAACCTTGTGGCAGGCGGGACCGCGACGAGGATTCACCCCGACTAGTGGCTCTCCCCTTCGCCTGCGCCGTCGCCTTCTTCGCCCGCTCCAAAGCGCCGTCTTCTCCTTCACCATTGTTGCCGACGAGGCTGGTATGGAGCAACGGCGCCGAACAGATAGCAAGGGCAGCGGATGAATCTGAAGACGGGAGAGAGGAAAATGAGGGAGCACTGTTCAAAAACCTCCGCCCGGTTCCTTATATGGAGTCGCTTCCGAGTGGCTGACTGGTGGACCCGGGCAATCCTGTCAAATCCCGAAACAGTCGCACGAGGGATACGTGGCAAAAAAGGCGGCGCGGGGATCAAGGCATGTCTGCCTTATCCCATCTGAGTACCGCGGCCTTCTCCGCTTTGCGCGCTTCCCAAAATTCGGATCCCACTAAATCCGCTAACCGCAGAGAAACTTGTCAGACGGAAGATCTCCTGCGATCCGTCGCTCGGAGATCTCCAAGTGTAGAAAGATCACTCGACCTATATCCAGAATGGACCAAGGCGATTGAAAAAGAAGTTGATACTGTCACCTACGGTCAGTTGATCCAGAACAAGACATACTCACGACATAGAAAGAAGAGTCGGAAGAATTCTCAACTCCTTCCTCACTCAAACCTCGATCCATTTGGGGGCTAATGATGAATTCATGTACTTAGGGTAGGGTCATGAACCTGTCCCAGGTACCCTCCCCAAGGACATCTACAGAAGAAACCGCCTTCCAGTCGATCAAGGGAGATCTCACTCGACGCACTGGAAGACACTCGACAAACTTGAAGACACTCGACCATGAAGACTCATTCGACCACCAAGAGTTCAAGATCTACTCTGTATCGAAACGGTATGTAATTAAGTAGTCTTTATGGTCATGATGGCACTTTATGTAAGGCGTTACCAGTAACGTCAGGCCTTAATGTACTTTAACCCTCCGCTACGTGGGCTGGCTGGGGTCTTGGCGTCCTCTATATAAGCCACCACCCTCCACTGGCAGAAGGGTTCGCACCCCTGTAACTCTCACACATATAATCCAGTCGACCGCCTCCGGGCTCCGAGACGTAGGGTTGTTACTTCCTCCGAGAAGGGCCTGAACTCGTAAAACCTCTGTGTGCACAACTACTCCATAGCTAGGATCTTGCCTCTCCTTAGTACACCCCTACATTACTGTCAGGCTTAGAACCATGACACCTAGGTTTTCTGCTTCGGGCTTTGGTACGGATGGCCACGCATATTCACGAGTAGTGTACTTAGCAACGATGTTTCAGAAATAATTGAATTGGACATGTACTCTGTTTGGTGTAGTGAATATCATCATTTTTAATACTCCCCCTCCGGTCCATATTAATGGTCGCTAAGTACAAAACATAGTAATTGACTGCTCTTTATATTTTCGCTAAGTACAAAACATAGTAATTGACTGCTCTTTATGTTTTTCAGGATCCCTCCTGCCACCGCAAAAACAACATGGTTGCGTAATCTCAGCTCAACAACACAAGTCAGATTCTTTCAATTAGTGTATAACACCAAAAGTTTCTTTCGGTACTTTGCCATATGTGTGCACTTAGCAACCATGTTTTGGAAAAAAATGAATTGGACATGCACTCTGTTTGGTGTAGTGAATATCAACATTTTTAATACTCCCTTCGGTCCATATTAATTGTCGCTGAGTACAAAACATAGTACTTGACCCCCTCTTTATATTTTTCAGGATCCCTCCTACCACTGCGAAAACAACATGGTTGCGTAATCTCAACTAAACAACACATGTCAGATTCTTTCAATTGGTGTATAACACCAAAAGATTCTTTCGGTACTTGTAGCAACCATGTTTCAGAAATAATTGAATTTGATATGTGCTCTATTTGGTGTAGTGAATATCAACATTTTTAATGCTCCCTCTGGTCCATATTTGTCACTTAGTACAAAACATAGTACTTAACCCTCTCTTTATATTTTCGAGGATCCCTCCTTCCGCCACGAAAACAGCATGGTTGCGTAATCTCAGCTCAACAACACATGACAGATTCTTTCAAATTGTGTATAACACCAAAAGATTCTTTCGGTACTTTGCCATCTATATGTACTTAGCAACCATGTTTCAGAAATAATTGAATTGGACATGTACTCTATTTGGTGTAGTGAATATCATCATTTTTAATACTCCCTCCGGCCCATATTAATTATCGCTGATTACAAAACATAGTACTTGACCCCCTCTTTATATTTTTGAGGGTCCTCCTCTCAGATTCTTTCAATTGGTGTATAACACCAAAAGATTCTTTCGGTACTTTCCCATATGTATATCTGAACATTAGTCATTGTAATGTGTGAATTCAATTACTTCAGTTTTGTTTTCGAATGGCCATATTCGGCAAGGGTATACATCACATTGCCATGCCACTTTTGTTTCCGAAGTTATTCATGTTGTGGTTTACGGATTTTGGTCGGCTAAAATGCTCTGAAATCATCTATTTCAGTTTTTAATCTGGCCATTCTGGTTTCAATTTCAATGAGATTTAAGCAAATTTCAAAATTTGTTTGAACCTAGCCGGTATTGAAGCGTCACCCACTTCTTTGAGACTGCCGCCGCCTTTTTCACCTCATTGTAATGTGTGATGAATTTTCGGCGAAAAATGCCGAGTCCTCGAAATTATTAGCCTCACGTTCATGAGACCATTATAATTCACGAGTAGAGTAGTGTACTTGGCAACCGTTCTTGAGACCTCGGTTCGTGAGTTTAATCGGATCAAACGAACTAAGCACGGATTCATTCACGAATGATATGATTCAGCACTTAGAAACGAAGTCCAACACAAACTTCACATGCCCAAGACTAAGATAGTTGCCAAGAACAGCACACGTTTGTAATTGTGGACATGGCAAACATGCATGCATGTGCCAAGGACCTGCCAAACAGCGAAGGATCAAGAAGCGTTAATGTCGTGGGCGCTCCGGCTCAGCCGAAGAGCATCTGGGCGTGCGGGGTGAGGTCCTTCTGCGCCTCCTTGATGGTGCCCTCGGCGACGCCGGTGGCGACGGACACATCCTTGACGGACCTGCCGGCGCCCGCACGCTGCACGACCATGTAGATAATGGCGGCGGCGACCGACTCCGGGTTGCGGCGCACGTCGAGGCCTTCCTCGACCCTCCGCACGGCCTCCTGCGCGTCGCGCACCTCCTGGTTGCCCAGGCCGAGCCGGGAGCAGAAGCGGCGCAGGTAGTCGGAGGCGCTCACGACGCCGATGTCCATCACCTGGCCGTCCTCCTCCCCGAGGAGCT
Source organism: Triticum dicoccoides (assembly GCF_002162155.2). Classification (NCBI taxonomy): domain Eukaryota; kingdom Viridiplantae; phylum Streptophyta; class Magnoliopsida; order Poales; family Poaceae; genus Triticum; species Triticum dicoccoides. The sequence goes on along the minus strand of NC_041381.1, from coordinate 578,128,436 downwards.
TCTTGATGTGCGTCGTCATCTTGCCGACGTCCTTCTTGGCAGCGACGCCCCCGGCGGTGACGGAGGCGAGCTCCTTGTACGTGCGCGGCATGCCGAGGTTGCGGCAGGCGATGTAGAGGCAGGCGGCGTAGACGGAGTCCCGCTTCCGGCCGCGCGGGCACCCCTTGGCCTCGTCCAGCTTCTTGAACGTCTCCTTGGCCAGGTCGCGGATGGTGGCCACGAGGCCGAGTCGGTCGGCCATGTCGGAGATGCCGCGGAAACCGTCGACGAGGGTCTTGTCGGAGGCCGCCTCCGCGTCCGGCACCGACATCCTCGGAGGGGCGTTGGCCGCCACGCCGGTGGTGGAGGACTTCTTGGGCCTGTTGGTGTAGTCGATGGCGGTGGAGAGCTTGGCGGCGAGGAAGGGGTCGCCGGAGGCTCCGACGCGGCTGGGGTCGCGGTCCTCGCCGCCGCCGTCGTCGGCGAAGTTGCGCCACTCGGAACCCTCGTCGATGTAGTGCGCGTCGAGGACGAGCGCGCACTCGGTGCAGATGGTGTCGCCGGTGCCGTGGTCCAGGACAACCTCCGTCGCGCGGCGGCACTCCGGGCAGTACATGCGCTCGTCGGCCGCGGAGCAGGTGCTGGTGTACATGGCTGCTGCTGCCGCCGCCGCCGCCGTGTGCGCAGTTTTGGATGATTGTGGCAACGGAGCTGGGGAAAAGGGTCTGAGAAGGTTGGATTTGGGACCTTGGGCTGCTATATTTATGGACGCTTAGGTCGGTTCGTGGGTGATTTGGAGCTGAGCACGAGTTCGACTCGGTTTCGTACGTCCGCGGAAAGTCCTTGCAAGTTTTTTTTTACAACTTTTTTCATTCAAATCACAAAACAGTACAAAGTAGATGACCCTTACAAGCACACTGAAACGCAAATACAAACGACCATGAACACCTAGAGTACCCTAAGACAACCCTAATCGTAAGAAGATCTCCGGAGCCCCGTATCATCATCCTTGGATATTAAGAGAAGACCCCTGCAGCAGAAGGATCTGCAACCAGGCGCAAGCAGGTCATCATCTTCGACCACGGTACAATTACCGCCATGCTGCTTCCTTCTTTCTTGACATCAGTGCTGAAAGGGCATGAACATCAATCCAACACACCTGCAACAGCCGTCGCCATCTTTGGCTTTGAGTACCGTGAAAAGTGTCCCTTCCGGAAGGAAGAGAACTCGAGTCATCCGACCGGTCCACCACCGCGGCCGGGCCTTCCGCCCGGACAAAGAAGGATCTTCCACCAGCATGGGCGCAGAGAAAGAAGAAGAACAGCAGTAGCAAATCATACCAACAAGGAAGACGAAGGGTCTTCGTCTCCCTGCATCCATCGCCCATCTGAGGACCCAAACGACTAGTGCCAATGGACCTCCATCCATCATAGCCCGCGACCTCAATGAGACCCGGGGATCCCCACCCCGTTGGCTCCTAGACGAAGGCAAAAGCCTCGCCTGACCGCGAACGGAGCCCGAAGAAACTTATTCCGACGCGACACCACCGCAACGGCCTCGGCAGCATCTCCCTCAACCCTAACCCTACCACACACGCACCAAGTGAACAGACCCGAGGTTCCCCCTCCCTCCCGCCGCCGGAGTGGCTGACGAAGAGAGAGGGAACCGGTGGCGCCACCGGCGGCGCGCAAGGGAGCCTTGTCGCCTGCCTAGATCGCCTCGTGCGATCCTATTTTCCGGGGGGGTGCGCGTGTGTTGTAAAGGAACCTGCCCGAAAGTCCTTGCAAGTTGCAATCCTGCTGTATCTTGGTCTTCTCGGCTAGCCGGCCCTGGGCCCGGGCAGGAAGGGCGGCGGCCTACGGGCCATCCAGACGTGGCGGCCCGACCCTGTATACTGCTATATGTGTGTAATTATGGAGCCCAGTGTTTTTTTAGGTTTTTTTTTGAGACAGTCTGCAAGGCCCTTTATTAATTGTGATCAATGTTTACATCCACAAAAGAAAGATTACCAGGGTTGCCTAACCAAACATGGCGGCCAACCCCCAACTTTAAAACATGCCTCGCTAGCCTGTGAGCCTCGAAATTCAAGCTCCTAAATTCATGAATAAAACTACAAGCCTCAAAAGAACTATGCTCTATTATTTTATGTAGAATTGCTCCATAACTTGCCGGGTTTCTATTCTTGATATCATCCACCACTACCTTACAGTCCGATGCCACATGTAATCTCTGCAAGTTTAGATCCGCAACAAGGGCAAGAGCTTCACAGATTGATAAAGCTTCAAGAGTCGGAGGGTCGTGAACTCCTTTGATAACAATGGCCGAAGCTCCCTGAAAAACGCCGTTGTGATCTCGACAGATAGCTGCCGCTACTCCTCGTCCTCTGTTTTGCGCCACTACTGCATCGACGTTTATTTTGAAAGACATATCCGGAGGCTTGATCCATTGGCACGGGCGAGGTAGAGATCGCCCCGGACCTTCCCTCCTTGGTTCCTCGAGGACTTTCAAGTCTGCCAGATAAGCTTGAATAAATTGGTTAGTGGCTTGTGGACTCTGGAAAACGTCCTCATAGATCGCCTTCTGTCTCACTCCAAACTGCCCACAAGGTGACCACCGTGAGCACAAAGTCCTGCTGTGAGAGCTTATATCCTATTAGGTGAATGTTTATTTGTTTAACTTGACAGAGCCACCAAAGAGTAAGAAAATAAGGCATTAAAGCCCATATCCTACAAGGGCCTTAGGCAGGCCGGTCCTATCAGCCAAATACCGACCTAGCGCATACCCCCTCATTTCCCGCTATGTACACATTAGGCCGGCCCAACTAGCTATTTTTCGGTTATAGGAAGGATCCAGACCGATCTTTTCTCTTATCAATTTTTTTGTTGTTTTCATTCTTTTCTATCTCCTTTCATTTCATTGTCGTTTCACTTTTTTGATTACTAATACCTGCTTTCTATTATTTTTATTTTTAATTTTCTATTCTTTCTATTTTTAATTTCCTTTTTCATTTTTTCAACATATTTTCACATTCGTGAGCATTTTACAAAATGTATTCCTTTTAAATCATGAATATTTTTTAAATACATGTATACTTTCATGAAATCAAAATAAATTTTCAAATTCACAAACATTTTATAAATAGCCGATTCTTTATCAAATTTGTAATTTTTTTACCTCATTAACATTGTTTTGAAATAACCTACATTTTGTCAAAATTGGGGAATAACTTTGTAAATTCCCGATCATTTTTTATTGGACACATATTTCTTAATAAATATGTGAACAATTTCAAATTTGTTTAAATAAATTTCTATCAGCAAAAGTTGTTTGAAAATCGGTAACAATTTTTTAAATTCCTAAATATTTTTCAAAATCGTGAACATTTTTTTATTTCCAAACATTTGTTTCAAATTATGAACTTTTTTATATCCGAACATCTTTTGAAATGCACGAATATTCTTTTTTGATCATTTTTAAGTCACATTTTTCTGAAATATTAAATTACATAAATGACAAAAACATAAATTTAGGCGATGAAAATGAAATTAAAAAATAGCGGGGCATGCTCGTGCTGGTTTGCCACTTGCCAACATTGTTCAATTAGTTTTTTTAATACAATACAAGATTACCATTTGTAATAATTCTTACTCTCTCTGTAAAGAAATATAAGAACATTTAGATCACTAAAATAGTGATCTAAACGCTTTTATATTTCTTTACAAAGGGAATACATTTGACACTCCCCACGAGATGTATATATTTCTAAAATTCTATTCTTGACGTAATCAGCCATCACTACTAGAGAAAAGCTTACTAGTGGCGCTGGTTTTTTACATACCAGTAGCGCGGGCACCCGTGCTTCTGCTAGGGTGCAACAGCTATTATTTAACAGTTGCGCATTTCTAAACAAGCGCTGCAACTAAAATACTTATTAGTAGCGTTGCTTCCTCCACCAGCGCTGCTACTATCATCACGTAGTAGTAGCGCCCTATTTTCTCCCAATGCTACAACTAGGCAAATAGAAATAAAAAATAAAAAAAGCAGTCAGGTGCAATATTCATGGAAATCAAGACAAGTTCAGTGTAAATAAACTAAGTTCACAGAACCATCTCACAAACATTAACGACAATACCACATTTAATATAAGCACACAATCTCACAAACTCATATAGTAGTCAACAATGCATGGATAGATCATAGTTGATAAGTCTACTAGGTAGTCATACTAGCATATATATGGTTCAACAGCCACACGCATGCATATGAAGTTCTAGATGATGTCGATGACGACCATCATCCTCAAGCCTGGGCGGTGGGTGTTCCCGATAGTAATTAGGATTGCCTGTCCAACATGAAGATTCTTGCCGACGAGGAAGCTCTTCTACTCAATCGAGTTGAAGTGTGTGCGACCGTCCATGTCCACGCCGTACGCACAAGTGGTGACGGAGCCCCTTGCGGTAAGGCGTATTCCAGCAGAGCCTTCTTCATCAGGCTTGATACCACAACTCTCAGATAGGCTCTTTGGTAATTTTTGAATAAGAAAAACATATCAATTAATAAGTAGCCTCACACATTCTACACGAAGCATATATATCATCAGACTCTACACTAAGTATATATATCATCGGACTCTATATTAAGTATAACAATAAAGCATATAAGATTCACTAAGCATATAAGATTCACTAAGCATATATATCATCGGACTCTACACTAAGTATAATAATAAAGCATATAAGATTCACTAAGCATATATATCATCGGACTCTACACTAAGTATAACAATAAAGCATATAAGATTCACTAAGCATAGATTCACTAAGCATATAAGATTCACTAAGCATATATATCATCGGACTCTACACTAAAGTATAACAAGAAAGCATATAAGACTCACTAAGCATATATATCATCGGACTCTACACTAAGTATAACAATAAAGCATATCATCAAATTACTCTAAAAACTACAGTAAATGCAACATACCATGATATGCCGATCAAACATGGTACTTGTCAGGCGGGTCACGAATGGCACCCTGATGAGGTCAGCACGTGGTGGAACGATGTCCCATAGGTTGCACACCTCCTCCTCGCTCAACTTCATTCTTTGAGCTATGATGGCATCACCGAGTGGGTCGTCATCATCCTCATCATTCTCATCATCCTCATAATCTTCTGCTTTGTTGACATAAATCATGACCAGCTTGGGTCTTTCAGCTCTGAAGGAGAAGCTGATCAACTCACCACCGGTGATACGCATGTTGTCGATGAAACGAACCCATCCATCTCCTCCCACCCGCGTCATCTTTCGTCCTTTCTCGATCTCCATAGTGTAGGGGCCCCCAGGAGCCTCAAAGGTCACAGAGTCTCCAGTCAGATTGTTGAATTCTGACCTCACATTGCATGGGACGATCTGTATAACAAAAGCAAAATGATATATACACAATGCATTAATGCCAATAACACTAAAAACAAAATAGTAGTTACTAGTTTCATATAATTTATTACCGTCGCATGAAGAAAACTAGACTCGAAGTAGATGCCAAACAGCGTGCCAGTTGCAAGGCTGCTGGCGCACCTTGACTTGCACCGTCGACATGGTGGTGGTGGTGGTGGTGGCGCCATTTCCCTAAAGCAATATGATTAAAGGATTAACGATCCAAAAAGTAAACATAAAGTTTTCATAGCTAGAGTTCACATGGCAAGCAAAATAACAACTGAAAAGTAAACATAAAGTTCAGTCCAACAAAGAAGCTAGTGGCAGTAGCCAAGAATTGAAACCCTCAAACGTTGCTGTCATATCAGAGCTAAAAAAATGCTCACGATTCTACAGTCAAGCACTATGGTGAACCCTCAACCGTTGTCGTTATATCAGATCAAGCTAGACGACACCAGGGCTCTAGGAGCATATCTCGAAAGCTCCCATGGCACCATTTCAGAAGGGGAGCCGATCCTACGACCACCATCGACAAACTTGAGCGCGTGGAGGCGTTCACGAAAGGGCACACGGCAACCGACGCCGCCCGTGGCTCCTCTCCGGAAAAGGCACGACATGGACGCCCCCTCTCTAAACCCTAGAACACTAGGCACCGCCGCCGCCACCACTCCTCCAGGGGCAGCATCCAATAATTGAAACCCAAGTTTCAATTATATGTGCTAAAAGCCTCTACTTCTCTAGCTACTTCTCTCTACTCTCTCCTAAGTTTCGGTGAGCAACAAAATCCTCTACTTCTCTCACCTAACACCTCTCTCTACTCACTCCCCTATGTGATACTAATTAAAAGTAGGATCTAGAGATGCATATGTGATACTAATCCTATTAATCCATATGTGATACTAATCCTATTAATCCATATGTGATACTAATTAACAGAGAGGGCGGAGCGCCGCGTAGGGGCAGCAAGGGGAGTGGCAGCCGCAGCGGCAAATCGATTGGAGCCATGCATCGAAGCGCGGAGCCACCGTGCAATCCCTAAATCACAAAACATGGCGAGCCACCGCGGCAAATCGATTGGAGCCTAGCTAGTGTGGCGCGCGCAGGGAGGAGGAGATCGAGAGGGGGACTTATGGGGCTGGAGCGTCGGAGGAGGCGAGAGGCGACCGCGCATGGTGGCGGTGCACGGCACCGTCGACGGGGGTGAGGCGGCCGGGGACGAACCCTAACCGCGGCGGCGGCGTCGGGCGGAGGGGATCGATTGTGAGAGTGAGGGGGTGCGGGGGCGCTCGAGCTGATTTTCTTTAGCTATAGTAGTAGCGCTGGTTAGAGCACCGCGCTACTGCTAAGCCCACCAGCTGTAGCGCCCTTTCAGAACAAACGCTATAGCTAAGTGGGCTATTGTTTCTGCCCTGCGGCCCATGTAACAGTAGCGTGGCCCAAGCAAACAAACGCTGCTGTTATATGTTAGTAGTAGCGTGTTTTCTACCCAGCGCTACCGGTAAATACTAGTAGCATGGGATCACAAAAACACGGTACTAGTAAACTTCTATCTATAAGCATTTTTCTAGTAGTGCATGCCACCATAGCATCAGAAATGCAGTTGGAAGAATGGAATTGGCTACACATCCCAGAGCTCAACTCAAGTATACATATGTCCTGCCATTGGCAACCAGATCTAACAAGGAAAACAATAATACACTTACATAGCAAAAGTAAATCTTTGAACACAAAGAGTACGTAACATTGCAAAAAACATCAGTATGTACGCTTTCACAACAGACAATTATACAAAGGGATAAATAACTAAACAAGAAATATTAAAACAAAACTATAATAGGAGTACAATTGCCGTTTCCACCACCTATATTGAGTAACTGACACATGTTGGAAAACACACGGTGCTACCAAACTGCTGGACTTTTAACTTTTGGTAACACATCAGCTTAACCACCTTGTTTTGCAAACACGGGGAAACCTTGCCAAGCTCTCCTCGTATAACATTGGGACCAGAGGCATAACTTTACTGTCCAGAGGAGTTCTCCCCTCCAAAGGTTGAACGCCATTGGAGCACGTAAATCGCTTCCCAGATAATTTAGGTGAAGGCTCATCGAAAAACGTGGGCTGCTCCAAAGGTGACTTCGGCAAACAGAACTTTTCGACATAATGTCCGCATTTGGTCATTTGGACGTCTTCATACACTCCAACGCGTGGAGACTGCTCTGAACTTGTGACACGCAAGACCTCATCAAGATCATACAAGTTCTCAACCGATTGCTTCGTAGGATCATAAAGACCCAATTTCCTCCCTGTGTTCAGCATGATTCTCCCATCCTTGGGGTCAACGGCCAGGGGAACCACAACATTTGCCCCAAGGGAATAGCCTGAGCAGTCTTCTAAATATATTCTACATGCTCTATCCCATCGACCATGTTCCAGCTTCCAAATATCTAACTCATCTGCAACTGGATCTGCATGAACAGCACATAATATCCCCTCAAGCTCTACCACAAATGCTTGGGATGGACTTGTGCTGTTCCACATTGCGATGCTTGAGGGGCAAGGGATGACACCAAACATCCTAGTCGCAATGTTATACAATGTTATACGACACAATGGCCCTCTCATAACTCTGTCCTAACCTTGGTTCACTCATCCAATATAGTACTCCTGAGAGATAGGTTGGTGGCATGTCATTTAAAGGAAGAGGCCGCTCAAAGTGGTCTTGCACCGAACCAGGGGCAATTACTGAGAATGTCAATAAATATTGACGAGATTCGAAGTCCTTCAAGTGATATAAGATTTGAACAATGACATGCTCCTGTGTAAGAAGATTGAACCCCAGGCCAGCATTCCTGTTGCCAACACCAAAAGCATGATCTTCTGGTGTACGGACACTGTCGTGCATCATCGAGAGTATATGGTTGGGCACATAGGCGAGCCTCCCTCGAGTGTGGTAGCTACTGCAGTAACCTGTGCAAGGGTTGTAGAGATAGTCCTCACTCTCAGTACTTAACAGGTTCATGCCATGACAAGGCTTGGAGCAAACCACCTTTGTGTCAAGCCATGTTCCTTGACTAGGAGCCTCTCGAAGCAATTTGCCCATGGGAGCAAAACTGAAACCCAGACCTCTGGCACCCTTACCCACAAGCATGATTTTGGGCCTCCCATCTATGTTGTTATGCTCATAGTAAGAGCGCATGAAGCTTCGACTCTCGATCAATGTAAGCCACTGCTTGCTGACCAGCTTGAACTGCACGGCAAAATTACCCGGTAGTCGGAGTAGGATCTCCTTAGTTGCCTTGGCCAGGGGAGAACACAAGGCTATCTCTTCATTTGTTCTGTGCACCGGAGCAAGATTCTCTTTAAATAAGCTGACTCTAGGAGCAGATTGCTCAGTTTCGTAAGATGAATGAGTTTCTCTGATTGCAAGAACGGTTTCCAGAGTTCCAGATACTGGGTATAGGTGATCACCTTGCGTTTGGATGTAGCCAAGATCACCTTGTTCCTTGATCCACAATTGCCAACAGAACCAATGACTCTAATAATTTGCGGCTCCATCAAACCTCTTTGAACATGTTGTAACAAATCAATGCGATGTGCCAACGTCCAATCACCAGAGTTACAGTCCTGCATTCCCCAAATCTCCATAATCCTAGTATCAGGACGGAGGTCCCGGACCATACACAAGTGGTCATCAAGCTCCACCAGGTGCACTCCTGGAACCTCAAAGATTGGTGGCCGGATCATACACATGTGCCCAGCAATCTCCACCAACTGCCCTCCTGATGCCTCCTCAACCGGCGGTGACCTGAACCATCTAAAGGTCTCATCTGCGACAGAGAACGATAAGACGGCAGTTCTTGGCTTTGTGAGGAAAAGAGACGAGTCTATAACCCAATGCAGAAATCCGTCTGCGAACACTGGCATCAGCTTAGCTTCACTCTGTGTTGCGATTATCGCAGCAGCGGCAAACTTGCGGAACCTAAAGGGCACACCTCCGGCAGCCGGCATCCAGCAATCCCCATGCTCGCCACCAAGGACATACACCTCGCACTTGATATTATCAACCCCGAAGTGTTTCTCGAAAAACAACCTCACTACCTTGTACTCTCTCGTCTTGGAATCGAATCCGAGACCAGCAGTGGCCATGAAGGAGTCTTGGCAAGGCGGCAGCCGGGTGATGGCCCGTGTGGTGGCATTGAAAACATAGTAGGCTGGCTCCACGGCGTCATGCAAGAGGGTGAGGCCACGGCACGGCGCAGGCGTCATGTCCACATGGTCACCACGCACGTCGCGGAGACTGAACAGTAGGCCATCACCTGATGGAACAGTAGGCCACGCACGAGTAAATCCCCGTGGAGTCGAAGCTCGCGGCCGGCGAGATGAATAGCAGCTTTGGTGGCGGTGCTGGCTCGGCAGAACTCGTCGGAGGAGAGCAGCGCGGCCCAGGAGCGGCAGACGGCCCGGAAGCGGAGGATGGATTTGACGGGCAGCCGCAGGAACACCTCCGTCATCAGTTCATCCGGCGGCAGCAGCAGCGACTCCGCTAACGGTGGAGCAAGCGACGCGGCCACAACCTTCCTCCTCTTGTTGCCTGCCATCTTTGCCCCCAAAATCGCTTTGCTGCCACCGAAAATACAAACACCTGCGTGTCAATTGGATAGGACGGGGTCAGCTGGGATCGATTCTGCAGAAGAAAATTTTTGCCTTTTCTTCCAGGAGGAGTTGGAAGCAGATCTACTAGAAATCGAACCGGGGAGGCGGGAGAAGGGGGTCAAGATCTTCACTGCACGCGCAGTCCGGTGGAGGGGACGATGCGAAGCTTTGATTTGGTCCGGCGGCGACGGAAGTGCTCCGTCGGCGGCGGCGCTGGAGAAGGATCGAGCGAGAACCCTCGCTCTTTATTTAGAAAAAGAAAAGTCTCTCGACCGAAGCCGACTGTGGACTCGTGTTTACAATTTTTGTGGAGCCGAAACCGACTGTGGGTGGTGTCGGCGTGTTTACAAAGGCCGGACTTCCACGGGTACCAGGAGGACAATGATTTTTATGGGGACAGTGAGTAGTAGTTTGTGTTGTACACGAAATAAAATGCATATTTCTCAAAAAAGAAAACGAAATAAAATGCATGACTGTAAAAACTTCTCGCAAAAGAATCACCGCCGTGCAAAACCGAGTCGAACTCGTGCCCAGCTCCAAACTAGCCTTACGAACCGACCTATGCGTCTATAAATATCAGCCCAAAGCCCCCAATCCAACCTCCTCAGACCCTTTTCCTCAGCTCCGTCGCCACAACCATCCCAAAACTGCGCACACGGCGGCGGCGGCGGCAGCAGCCATGTACACCAGCACCTGCTCTGCGGCGGACGAGCGCATCTACTGCCCGGAGCGCCACCGCGCGACGGAGGTTGTCCTCGACCACGCCACCGGCGACACCATCTGCACCGAGTGCGCGCTCGTCCTCGACGCGCACTACATCGACGAGGGTTCAGAGTGGCGCAACTTCGCCGACGACGGCGGCGGCGAGGACCGCGACCCCAGCCGCGTCGGCACCTCCGGCGACCCCTTCCTCGCCGCCAAGCTCTCCACCGTCATCGACTCCTACAACAAGCCCAAGAAGTCCTCCGCCACCGGCGTGGCGGCCAACGCCCCTCCAAGGATGTCGGTGCCGGACGCGGAGGCGGCCTCAGACAAGACCCTCGTCGACGGCTTCCGCGGCATCGCCGACATGGCCGACCGGCTCGGCCTCGTGGCCACCATCCGCGACCTGGCCAAGGAGACGTTCAAGAAGCTGGACGAGGCCAAGGGCTGCCCGCGCGGCCGGAAGCGGGACTCCGTCTACGCCGCCTGCCGCAACCTCGGCATGCCGCGCACGTACAAGCAGCTCGCCTCCGTCACCGCCGGGGGCGTGGCTGCCAAGAAGGACGTCGGCAAGATGGCGACGCACATCAAGAAGCTCCTCGGGGAGGAAGACGGCCAGGTGATGGACATCGGCGTCGTCAGCGCCTCCGACTACCTGCGCCGCTTCTGCTCCCGGCTCGGCCTGGGCAACCAGGAGGTGCGTAACGCGCAGGACGCCGTGCGGAGGGTCGAGGAAGGCCTCGACGTGCGCCGCAACCCGGACTCTGTCGCCGCCGCCATCATCTACATGGTCGTGCAGCGTGCCGGCGCAGGCAGGTCCGCCAAGGACGTGTCTGTCGCCACCGGCGTCGCCGAGGGCACCATCAAGGAGGTGCACAAGGACCTCACCCCGCACGCCCAGATGCTCTTCGGCTGAGCCTGAGCGCCCACGACATTAACGCTTCTTGATCCTTTGGCTGTTTGGCAGGTCCTTGGCACATGCATGCATGTTTGCCATGTCCACATATTCCAAACGTATCTTAGTTTTGGACATGTGAAGTTTGTGTTGGACTTCGTTTCTAAGTGCTGAATCATATCATTCGTGAATGAATCCGTGCTTAGTTCGTTTGATCCGATTAAACTCATGATCACCGAGGTCTCACACACGGTTGCCAAGTACGCTACTCGTGAATTATAATGGTCTCATGAACTTGAGGCTAATAATTTCGAAGGCTCGACATTTTTCACCGAGATTTCACCCATTACAATGAACTTTATGTTCCGGTGAAAAAGGCGACGACTTTTAGTCTCAAAGAAGGCGGTGACGACCCTTCAATATCGGCTAGGTTCAAACAAAATTCAAATTTTGGTTGAATCCCATTCAGAATGAAACCAGAATGACCAGATTGAATACTGAAATAGGCGACTTCGGTGCAATTTAATCCAACAAAATATGATGTCTATTCTGGCCAGATCATCCGACTAATGTTTAGATACGTATGCCAAAGTACCAAAAGATTTCTGTGTTTACACACCAACTGAAAGAATCTGACATTGGTTGTTGAGTCGAGGTTACTCAACCATGTTGTTTTCGTGGTGGCCCTTTGGTTCCTGGATTAGTCCATGCTCGTGCTTCGCCCTGGATGGATGTCACTAGGCTGGGGATAGATGCCTGCTTGCCATCGAAGATGCAACCAATCCGATGTTACCAAATCATCCAGACACAGAGAGGAACAATGGAGTCAAATCCTTTGCGCAAGCTGGGAGGGCAGGATGCCGATGCCGCAACCCACCAATCGAAGAGCGTTGTTGTCCCATCCGGTGGCATGGCAGTGAAGCGGCACAATGAAATCACATGGTACCAAGCTTGCCTAGAGAAGACGCAACCCACAAGGAGATGGCGGATCGTTTCAGCCTCTTGATCACAAAGCATGCAACTAGAAGGGTGCAGAAGGCCAAGATTTCTGAGATGATCTGCAGTCCAGCATCTATCAAGGCGCGGAAGCCATAGGAAGAACTTGACGCTTGTCGGGGCCTAGCCCTTCCAGGTTAGGTGCTAGTGCGGGCCAGGGATAGATACATGGAACATGGCCATGTAGCAAGAGCTCGCGGAATATACCCTGTTGTCAGTCCAACACCATAGCTAGCAGTCTGGCTCGAACAAACAGGTTGACATGGTGTAGGCGCTGCGAGAAAGAGATGTACTCGATAGTGGCCACCACGCCGAGAGCGCCATGGATGTCCTAGATCCAAGAGCGCAAATGGAGCTCATCATAGACTAGGCGACGGTTGAGGTGTTGACGAGGCATAAGGAAAAATAGGATGGGAGCGATCTCACGAATGGAAAGGCCATCGATCCAATGGTCAAGCCAGAACTTAGAAGTCGTGTCATCCCCCAAAGTCCAGGAAGTGGAAGCCCTGAAGATGCCCTGCGTGTCGTGGTAGGGAGAGGAAGATGGGCCACGACCTCGATGGATGAATTGCTCGCAGCCGGAGCCTGCGCACACAAAGGGCGATGTGTTGGAAATATGCCCTAGAGGCAATAATAAAATAGTTATTATTATATTCCTTGTTCATGAAAATTGTCTATTGTTCATGCTATAATTGTATTAACCGGAAACCATAATACATGTGTGAATACATAGACCACAACATGTCCCTCGTGATCCTCTAGTTGACTACCTCGTTGATCAATAGATGGTTATGGTTTCCTGGCCATGGATATTGGATGTCATTAATATCGAGATCACATCATTAGGAGAATGATGTGATGGACAAGACCCAATCCTAAGCATAGCACAAGATCGTGTAGTTCGTTTGCTAGAGCTTTTCTAATGTCAACTATCTTTCCTTAGACCATGAGATTGTGCAACTCCCGGATACCATAGGAATGCTTTGGGTGTATCAAACGTCACAACATAACTGGGTGACCATAAAGGTGCACTACAGGTATCTCTGAAAGTGTGTTTGGGTTGGCATGAATCGAGACCGGGATTTGTCACTCCATATGACGGAGAGGTATCTCTGGGCCCACTTGGTAATGCATCATCATAATGAGCTCAATGTGACTAAGGAGTTAGCCATGGGATCATGCGTTACGGAACGAGTAAAGAGTCTTGCCGGCAACGAGATTGAACGAGGTACGGGGATACCGACAATCGAATCTCGGGCAAGTAACATACTAATGGACAAAAGGAATTGTATACGGGATTGATTGAATCCCCGACATCGTGGTTCATCCAATGAGATCATCGTGGAACATGTGGGAGCCAATATGGGTATCCAGATCCCGCTATTGGTTCTTGGCCGGAGAGGTATCTCGGTCTTGTCTGCATGGTTCCCAAACACGTAGGGTCTACACACTTAAGGTTCGGTGACGCTAGTGTTGTAATGGGAATAGTATGTGGTTACCGAAAGTTGTTCGGAGTCCCGGATGAGATCCCGGACGTGACAAGAAACTCCGGAATGGTCCAGAGGTGAAGATCCATATATTGGACAAGGGTATTAGAGTTCGGCATTGTTCCGGGGGTACCGGGTGACGACCAGTGTGACGAAACGAGTTTTGGAGGCCCCGGCAAGCGTTTGGGGGCCTTATGGGCCAAGGGGAGGGGGCACACCAGCCCACTAAGGGGCTGTGCGCCCCTACCACCCCATCTCATGTAACCTGGAGAGGTGGGGGCACCTCCCCTAGGGCAGCCGCCCCTCCCGGCTTGGGGGCCAAGTTTCCTAGGGGTGGGGGCGCCCAAACTCATCTAGGGTTTCCCCTGTGGCCGCCGCCCCTCCCCTAGGGAAACCCTAGGGTGCCTCCTCCTCCCCTTCCCCTATATATAGTGAGGGAGAGAGAGGGATGAAACAACCCTTCCCCTAGTGCAGCCCCGCTCCCTCCTACACCTCCTCCTCCTCCTCCACAGTAGCGCTTAGTGAAGCTCTGTCAGAGAACCACGAGCTCCACCACCACCACGCTGTCGTGCTGCCAGAGTTCTCCCTCAACCTCTCCTTCCTCCTTGCTATCAAGAAGGAGGAGATGTCCCCGGGCTGTAGTGTGTTGAACGCGGAGGCACCGTCCGTTTGGCGCTTGGATCGGATCTTTCGTGATTTGAATCGCCGCGAGTACGACTCCATCAACCGCGTTCTTGTAACGCTTCCTCTTAGCGATCTTCATGTTGGGGAATGCGGTAATTTCAAAAAAAATCGTACGATCACGCAACATCTATCACTAGGTGATGCATAGCAACGAGAGGGGAGAGTGTTGTCTACGTACTCTCGTAGACCGAAAGTGGAAGCGTTATGACAACGCGGTTGATGTAGTCATACGCCTTCACGATCCGAACGATCCTAGCACCGAAGGTACCGCACCTCCACGATCTGCACACGTTCAGCTCGGTGATGTCCCGCGAACTCTAGATCCAACTGAGATCGAGGGAGAGTTTTGTCAGTACGACGGCGTGGTGACGGTGAGGATGAAGTTACCGGCTCAGGGCTTCGCCTAAGCACTACGGCAATATGACCGAGGTGTGTAACTGTGGAGGGGGGCATCGCACACGGCTAAACAATCAACTTGTGTGTCTTCGGGGTGCCCCCTCCCCCGTATATAAAGGAGGAGAGGGGAGGCCGGCCGGCCCTCATAGCCACGCCAAGGGGGAGGAATCCTCCTCCTAGTAAGAGCAGGACTCCCGCTTTTCCTAGTCCTACTAGGAGAAGAAGGAAGGAGGGGGGAAAGAGAAGGAAGGAGGGGCGCCACCCCTCCCCCTAGTCCAATTCGGACTAGGCCGATGGAGGGGCGTGCGACCATCCCTTGGCAGTCCCTCTCTCTCCCCCTAGGCCCAATAAGGCCATTACTTCTCCGGTGGTTCCGATAACCCTTCCGGCACTCCGGTTTTATCCGAAACTTCTACGGTGTCCGAATATAGTCGTCCAATATATCAATCTTTATGTCTCGACCATTTCGAGACTCCTCGTCATGTCCGTGATCACATCCGGGACCCCGAACAGTCTTCTCTACATCAAAAGACATAAACTCACAATACCAATCGTCATCGAATGTTAAGCGTGCGGACCCTACGTGTTCGAGAACCATGTAGACATGACCGAGACACGTCTCCGGTCAATAACCAATAGCGGAACCTGGATGCTCATATTGGTTTCTACATATTCTATGAATATCTTTATCGGTCAAACCGCATAACAACATACGTTGTTCCCTTTGTCATCGGTATGTTACTTGTCCGAGATTCGATCGTCGGTATCTCAATACCTAGTTCAATCTCGTTACCGGAAAGTCACTTTACTCGTTTCGTAGTACTTCATCCTGTAACTAACTCATTAGTCACAATGCTTGCAAGGCTTATAGTGATGAGTATTACCGAGAGGGCCCAGAGATACCTTTCCGAAACACGGAGTGACAAATCCTAATCTCGATCTATGCGAACCCAAAAAACACCTTTGGAGACACCTGTAGAGCACCTTTATAATCACCCATTTATGTTGTGACGTTTGGTAGCACACAAAGTGTTCCTCTGGTATTCGGGAGTTGCATAATCTCATAGTCTGAGGAACTTGTATAAGTCATGAAGAAAGCAGTAGCAATGAAACTGACACGATCATAATGCTAAGCTAACGGATGGGTCATGTCCATCACATCATTCTCCTAATGATGTGATCCCATTCATCAAATGACAACACATGTCTATGGTTAGGAAACATAACCATCTTTGATTAATGAGCTAGTTAAGTAGAGGCATACTAGGGACTATAGGTTTTGTCTATGTATTCACACATGCACTAAGTTTCCGGTTAATACCATTCTAGCATGAATAATAAACATTTATCATGAATTAAGGAAATAAATAATAACTTTATTATTGCCTCTAGGGCATATTTCCTTCAGTCTCCCACTTGCACTAGAGTCAATAATCTAGATCACATAGTAATGATTCTAACACCCATGGAGCTTTGGTGATGATCATGTTTTGCTCGTGGAAGAGGCTTAGTCAATGGGTCTACAACATTCAGATCCGTGTGTATCTTGCAAATCTCTATGTCCCCTTCCGACACTTGATGACAGATGGAAATGAAGCGTCTCTTGATGTGCTTGGTTCTCTTGTGAAATCTGGATTCCTTTGCCAAGGCAATTGCACCAGTATTTTCACAAAAGATTTTCATTGGACCCGATGCACTAGGTATGACACCTAGATCGGATATGAACTCCTTCATCCAAACTCCTTCGTTTGTTGCTTCTGAAGCAGCAATGTACTCCGTTTAACACATAGATCCCGCCACGACGCATGCTTGGAACTGCACCAACTGACAGCTCCTCCATTCAATAAAAATATGTATCCGGTTTGTGACTTAGAGTCATTCGGATCAGTGTCAAAGCTTGCATCGATGTAACCGTTTACGACGAACTCTTTTTCACCTCCATAAACGAGAAACATATACTTAGTCCTTTTCAGGTATTTCAGGATGTTCTTGACCGTTGTACAGTGCTCCACTCCGGGATTACTTTGGTACCTCCCTGCTATACTTATAGCAAGGCATACATCAGGTCTGGTACACAACATTGTATACATGATAGAGCCTATGGCTGAAGCATAGGGAATGCCTTTCATTTTCTCTATATCTTCTGCAGTGGTCAGGCATTGAGTCTAACTCAACTTCACACCTTGTAATACAGGCAAGAACCCTTTCTTTGACTGATCCATTTTGAACTTCTTCAAAACTTTATCAAGGTATTTGCTTTGTGAAAGTCCAATTAAGCGTCTTGATCTATCTCTATAGATCTTGATGCCCAATATGTAAGAAGCTTCTCCGAGGTGTTTCATAGAAAAACTCTTATTCAGGTATCCCTTTATGCTATCCAGAAATTCTACATCATTTCCAATCAATAATATGTCATCTACATACAAGATTAGAAATGCTACAGAGCTCCCACTCACTTTCTTGTAAATAAAGGCTTCTCCAAAAGTCTGTATAAAACCATATGCTTTTATCACACTATCAAAGCATTTATTCCAACTCCGAGAGGCTCGCACCAGTCCATAAATGGATCGCTGGAGCTTGCACACTTTGTTAGCACCCTTTGGATCAACAAAACCTTCAGCTTGCATCATATACAACTCTTCTTCCAGAAATCCATTCAGGAATGCAGTTTTGACATCCGCCAAATTTCAAAATCATAAAATGCAGAGATTGCTAACATGATTCAGACATACATAAGCATCGCTAAGGGTTATAAAGTCTCATCGTAGTCAACTCCTTGAACTTGTAGAAAACCTTTTGCAACAATTCAAGCTTTGTAAACAGTAACATTACCGTTTGAGTCGGTCTTCTTCTTAAAGATCCATTTATTTTCTATGGCTTGCTGATCATCGGGCAAGTCCACCAAAGTCCACACTTTGTTCTCATACATGGATCCCATCTCAGATTTCATGGCCTCAAGCCATTTCGCTGAATCTGGGCTCATCATTGCTTCCTCATAGTTTGTAGGTTCATCATGGTCTAGTAACATGACTTCCAGAACAGGATTACCATACCACTCTGGTGTGGATCTTACTCTAGAAGACCTACGAGGTTCGGTAGTAACTTGATCTGAAGCTTCATGATCATCATCATTAGCTTCCTCACTAATTGGTGTAGGAATCACTAGAACTGATTTCTGCGATGAACTAATTTCCAATAAGGGAGAAGGTACAGTTACCTCATCAAGTTCTACTTTCCTCCCACTCACTACTTTCGAGAGAAACTCCTTCTCTAGAAAGGATCCATTCCGAGAAACAAAGATTTTGCCTTCGGATCTGTGATAGAAGGTGTACCCATCAGTTTCCTTTGGGTATCCTATGAAGACGCACTTCCGATTTGGGTTCGAGCTTATCAGGTTGAATCATTTTCACATAAGCATCGCAACCCCAAACTTTAAGAAACGACAACTTTGGTTTCTTGCCAAACCACATTTCATAAGGCGTTGTCTCAATGGATTTTGATGGTGCCCTATTTAAAGTGAATGCAGCCGTCTCTAAAGCATAACCCAAAAACAATAGCGGTAAATCAGTAAGAGACATCATAGATCGCACCATATCTAGTAAAGTACGGTTACGAATTTTGGACACACCATTTCGCTGTGGTGTTCTAGGTGGCGTTAATTGTGAAACTATCCCATGTTGTTTCAAATGAATACCAAACTCGCAACTCAAATATTCTCCTCCACGATCAGAATGTAGAAACTTTATTTTCTTGTTTTGATGATTTTCCACTTCACTCTGAAATTCTTTGAACTTTTCAAATGTTTCAGACTTATGCTTCATTAAGTAGATATAACCATATCTCCTTAAATCATCTGTGAAGGTAAGAAAATAATGATACCCACCACGAGCATCAATAATCATTAGACCTCATACATCGGTATGTATTATTTCCAACAAGTCAGTAGCTCATCCCATTGTTTCGAAGAACGAAGTTTTAGTCATCTTGCCCATAAGGCACGGTTCACAAGAACCAAGTGATTCATAATCAAGTGATTCCAAAAGTCCATCAACATGGAGTTTCTTCATGCGCTTTATACCGATATGACCCAAACGGCAGTGCACAAATAAGTTGCACTATCATTATTAAACTTCAATCTTTTGGCTTCAACACTATGAATATGTGTATCACTACTATTGAGATTCTACAAAAATAGACCACTCAGCAGGGGTGCATGACCATAAAAGATATTACTCATATAAATAGAACAACCATTATTCTCTGATTTAAATGAATAACCGTCTCGCATTAAACAAGATCCAGATATAATGTTCATGCTCAACACTGGCACCAAATAACAATTATTCAGGTCTAAAACTAATCCTGATGGTAGATGTAGAGGTAGCGTGCCGACCGCGATCACATTGACTTTGGAACCATTTCCCACGCGCATCGTCACCTCGTCCTTAGCCAATCTTTTCTTAATCCGCATCCCCTGTTTCGAGTTGCAAATATGAGCAACAGAACCAGTATCAAATACCCAGGCGCTACTGCGAGCATTAGTTAAGTACACATCAATAACATGTATATCAAATATACCTTTCACTTTGCCATCCTTCTTATCCGCCAAATACTTGGGCCAGTTCCGCTTCCAGTGACCAGTCCCTTTGCAGTAGAATCACTCAGTTTCAGGCTTAGGTCTAGACTTGGGTTTCTTCTCTTGAGCTCCAACCTTTTTGTCGTTCTTCTTGAAGTTCCCTTTCTTCCCTTTGCCCTTTTTCTTGAAACTAGTGGTCTTATTGACCATCGATGCTCCTTTTTGATTTCTACCTCCGTGGCCTTTAGCATCGCGAAGAGCTCAGGAATAGTCTTGTTCATCCCTTGCATATTATAGTTCATCACGAAGCCTTTATAGCTTGGTGGCAGTGATTGAAGAACTCTGTCAATGACACAATCAACTAGAAGATCAACTCCCAGTTGAGTCAAGTGATTATGATACCCAGACATTTTGAGTATGTGTTCACTAACAGAACTATTCTCCTCCATTTTGCAGCTGTAGAACTTGTTGGAGACTTCATATCTCTCAACTCGGGCATTTTCTTGAAATATTAACTTCAACTCCTAGAACATCTCATATGCTCCATGACGTTCAAAACGTCTTTGAAGTCCCGATTCTAAGCCGCAAAGCATGGCACACTGAACTATCGAGTAGTCATCAGCTTTGCTCTGCCAGACGTTCTTAACGTCATCAGTAGCATATGCAGCAGGCCTGACACCCAACGGTGCTTCCAGGACGTAATTCTTTTGTGCAAAAATGAGGATAATCCTCAAGTTACGGACCCAGTCCGTGTAGTTGCTGCCATCATCTTTCAACTTAGCTTTCTGTCATGGAATTGTCACGGCAGATGTCCTAGCAAAAGGACTTAGTCGTGAGGCCAACGCATCTATGTGGTAGCTTGAGAGGGGTTGATCGGGACGAGAGACGCGAGACGAATCAACACACACGACAAGGGTTTAGACAGCTTCAGGCCCCGGGAAACATCATCCGGTAATAACCCTACATGCTGTTTGTGGCTAGGTCTTATTATGCTCATCGAGGAGACGCTGCATAAGCCGGCTCCCCTTTAGTTGTGTCTAGCCCTTGAGATTATTGTCTGCCCCTCTTGGGGTGCCCTGCCCCTCCTTATATAAGTTAGAGGGGCGGGTTACATGTGGAGTCCTACTAGGACTAGGATTATTCTATAACAAGCGGAATCCTAGTCTTGCCCCCTTAAGGGAAACTCTGTATGCCTTTCCTCTTAAGCCGGCCCACCATAGCATGAGCCGGCCTTCTGGGCCTTTGGGCCTTGTCTTCTAGCTGACCCGCTGTCAGGGCCATCCGTGAGTCGTCAGACTAGTGAGCTGCTAGACTCGTAAGTCGCCAATCCTCCGGCGGGTTACCAATGAAGCGCCAAGTCCCAGCCGGGCCATAAATCCGGTTGGGTCATACCGCAGGGTATATCCCCGACATTAGACCCCAGTTTAATTTGGATTTATCCATGTTAAACTGATCCTGTAAAATAAACACAAGAACAAACTTGATAGGTTGTGCTCCGGGTTAAATTTTTTCCTGAACCGGCACCTGATCATCCTTAAGTCCTTGTCATTTCCTCCTGGATGCATACTCAAGATCTTATAGCAAATCTCCTTTAACAGATATGTCCAAACCTTGACAATGCAAAAAATCCAGGCACTTCTTCTAAAAAATCCAGGTCAATAGGCCAGCTTCATAACCAATTTGCTAACATTGGCTCTTGTAAAGAAATTTTATAAGAAATAATCCATTTGAGTTGGCCTTCAATGCTCTGACTTGACAAAAATATTGGTCTTGAAATATTCAACTGACATTCAGCCGACTTAAAGATGTAGATTTTGCCGATTTATGATTGCCAAATTTGCCGGGTTATAAATAAATGATGTCGGGTCATGTAATTGTTTGCTGATGCCGGGTCATGATTGTTGCAGACACCGGGTCAATTTGGTCTGCTCAAAACTGAGAATTTGAAGACTTTTCTCCCTTATATACATATCACCTATAGCCCCCAAGTGCAGGGTTGTCATGCTTGCAGCAACCTGGGACTTGTAATTGCCTTATGCTCATGAAAACTTCAACCAGTGTAGCCCCCAAGGGCCGGGTCATTATGCAATAATGAGCAGTGAGTTTATAAATATGATCATGTAGACTTGAACAGCAACGTGTAGCCCCCAAGGGCTAGCTCAGTAAGATAATATTGAGCTGGGACTTTACATATACTTCTTTGAAAAGAACATCATATGATGTAACCCCATCATGGGGCTTGAACCCACGTCCACAAGATTAAGAGCTTTGTGCTTTACCAACTAAGCAGTGGACCCTTGAATATAATGGATTAAGACTTTTGTACCGTGAATTATTGACAGGAGCAATCGGTAGCCCCCAAGGGCCGGCTCATTACAATGTGATGAGCCGGGCCTTCAATAAGGTGATCAAAAAATGACTTTGCATTAGCCCCCAAGTGCCATGGTGCATGCTGGCAGTGACATGGGACTTGTATATTTGATGTAACCTCAATTTGAATAATATAACCCTCAAGTGCCGGGTCATAAGCCTGCAGCGACTTGGGACTACTCCCTCCATTGTAGAAATGAATCATGTCCATTAATAAAATAATAACCATTACGCTGAAGCGACTTTGAAAACCTCCATCACAATATTGGTTATTGATAACCATAATAAAAATCCAGCCATGTTGGCTATTCAAGATTTGAATAATATAATTCGGTATGGAAACCTCAATAATTCAATATCATTATGAAAATCCTGCCAAGTTTTGGCTATTAGAAATTTGAATACCTTATCGGTTGACAAGTAGATCCGAAGTTCAAATACTCGGCGGCTCTTGGCTGATGGCGACTTAATGCGCATTCATTGTAAGCCGGAATTTCATAACCCGGTGGCTTATAGCCTTTGAGAAAATCAAGAATTGATAACCCTTTTGAGACACCAATTTCAATCTCTGATGATGGGCTTGAACTTAATAATTTATGTAATCATAACTCTATAAATCCTGCACAGAGTTTAAACAACATATACCCTGCTGACTTAACGTCAAAAGCCAGGGCGGGTAACCACCCAAATGTAGTTTTATCCTGCACACAGGAATATATCACAAGAACCCTTGGCGGTTTACCGCAGGGCGGGTCATAATATCTCACATATAACCACTCATGTGTAAAAAGGAGTCATAGATAAGCCTGTTATGAATCATAACTATAATAATAATATCATACCTGTGATACTGAATTTGCACTGCCGGTTTATGTGGCCTGCGCAGTAAGGGTGAGAACACAATCTTTAGAAACCAACACTTCCAAATTTATGATAATTGTCATATGCTGGCGACTTATCGTCCAACGCCAAGCCAGGTTAAATTTAAACCACACTTATACTTAGAACTAAACAAAAATCTCAAGACAAACCCAAATATTGCTTTCAAAAACTTAAGCCAAATAGAAAGAAAAATCGAGGCTTCTGATTCGAATACGATCAGTAAACCATTCCAAAGGGGTTAAGCTAGAATTCGAACACGATCATGTAGCCCCCAGTGGCTTTGGCGTTGCGCCTATCAAGAGGGTACCGACAGCTATGTTCTTTTTGGTTCGAATACGACCTATGTTTGAACAGGAAGCCCCCAAATGACCTTGAGAGTTTTTTTCACGACTCTGATTCGAATACGATCAAAGTCGTACCCGAAAAGGGGTTAAGCTATGATTCAAATACGATCAAGAAGCCCCCTAGTGGGTTTGGCGTTGTGCCAATCAAGAGGGTACCGACAGCTATGTTCTCTTTGGTTCGAATATGACCTATGTTTGAACAGGAAGCCCCCAAATGACCATAATAAGATTTTTTTAACGACTCTAATTTGTATATGATCAAAGTCGGACCAAAAAAGGGTTTAAGATATATTCGAATACGATCAGCCCCCAATGGTCATTGAAGCAGTGTACCTATGTTTGAGTTGTGCTTTGCAACAGATTCTCTTTGGTCCCTTTAAGTTTTCCTGAGAACTCGAACTTGCGAGAGATTGATTCTTTTAATCCGGGACTTTAAACCGGATATTGAGAGCTTCAAAGCTTTATAGGAGAGAGATGTCTCTTGAGCCGGATTTTAAACCAAATATTCTTTTGATAACCCAGAACTCTTCCATTAAGCCGGAAATTTTTGTTTGCCAAGCGCCTTTTTAAGCCGGAAAGTTTCTGACGGCCTTTTAAATCAATGTAGCAGTAGCCTGCGGGACCGGGTTATTTTCCCTCCAATGACCCGTGGTTCTTGATTTTTGCTGAAACTGGCAATATTTGCTGAGTCATGTCATCATAGCCCCCGAGTCTTAAGATGACTCAAAGAGTTGGCTTGAGATTCTTCATATTTTGACCATAGCATGAGGTGTATATCAATGGTGTTGATAGCGCGATGCGAATCCAGAGAAGGTTGAGGTGACTGCGGCGGGTTATAAATGATCCCGTATGAGCCGTGTCAGCAACTCAACCAATGGTTCCTTCCAACTGGTTGTTTGAAGTTAACTAAACTGTAGTGGCGGCGACTTGTGCGCCTGCCCATTGAGCCATCCGGTGCAGGCGACGGCTGATAATACATTATAATTTGCCTCCAATTTGTCGGAATAAAACCGGGCTACCCAAACAGCGACTTGCCCATACTCAATAAACAGCTCATGCAGACATGTGTGGCCCGGTATGTTGATATAGACCAAGCCGTGAGAGATAGACGGTAAAGATGACCGTAGCATCAGAGGCAGTACAAACAGATGAGTCAGTCGCGGTGTTGTAAGCCGGCACGGACGGGCGAGTCAATCGCAGACGCGGTAAGCCACGCGGACGGGCGAATCAACCACGTCGTGTTGATGTAGTGAATAATTGTCCTGATTTGTTCGAATGACGGATAATCCATTCAACGCAACAGATGTGGCTCTGGCAGACCGACGACTCAATATAGCCCGGCTTGCTCAACACGGCAGAGGCGGCTCAATGCGGCCTCGGCGACTCAATACAACAGCAAAATGGAGGCATCACCATGGCGGCAGCTCAGAAACTGCAGCGGCAGTGCGTTTGAGTCGACGGAGGCGGCGACTTGAACAACATGGAACGGACGCGAGTCGACCCGGGGGTAGGCGGTGACTCATCATGTGACAGCGACTCTTCGGTAGCGTCTCAATGTGGGGAGGCTCTCCAGTGGCGTGCGCGTGTCCATTGGTGATGGAGTCGGCCGTGGTGTTGGAGTCCAACGCGCATAGGCGCGGTCTGACGAGTCGGCCGCGGCAGTGGTAACCAGTGCAGGCGCGAGAGTTGGCCACAACGTTTAAACTGGTGAGAACCTCATGTCTATGGCATGACCTCACTTTTGTAGAGGATTTTGGCCTACATAAAATACATTGAATAACAAAGTAATTGTTCTCAGAAGAACTAATATGTGCTAAAAATACTGAGAACAGATAGCACATGATTTACTTTTCGGATGAATGCGGATACCAGTACTGAATGTATTCCAGTGCAGCCTATGTAAACAAGACCAACCGACAACCTCCGTATCAAGTATGCTGATGATTTCCTATTCTAAGGGCACGTGCATGGTCGGAGTTGTCCAGTCCATTGCTGGGGAACAAAGTAATTTCAAAAAGTTTCCTACGCACACGCAAGATCATGGTGATGCATAGCAACAAGAGGGGAGAGTGTGTCCACGTACCCTCGTAGACCGAAAGCGGAAGCGTTAGCACAATGCGGTTGATGTAGTCGTACGTCTTCACGGTCCGACCGATCAAGCACCGAAATCATGGCACCTCCGAGTTCTTGCACACGTTCAGCTCGATGACGTCCCTCGAACTCCGATCCAGCCGAGTGTCGAGGGAGAGTTCCATCAGCATGACGGAGTGGTGACGATGATGATGTTCTACCGACGCAGGGCTTCGCCTAAGCACCGCTACGATATTATCGAGGAGGACTATGGTGGAGGGGGGCACCGCACACGGCTAAGAGATCAATGATCAATTGTTGTGTCTATGGGGTGCCCCCTCCCCTGTATATAAAGGAGTGGAGGAGGGGGCCGGCCAAGGGGAGGAGGCGCGCCCAAGGGGGGAGTCCTACTCCCACCAGGAGTAGGACTCCTCCTTGTCCTATTTGGAGAGGGAGAGGGAAGGAAGAGGAAGGAGGGAGGAAGGAAAGGGGGGGCCGGCCCCCCTCCCAATTGGGATTGGGCTTGGGGGGGGGGGGCTCCCCCTCCCTTGCTCCTTTCCCCTCCTTTCCACTAAAGCCCATTAAGGCCCATATACCTCTTGGGGGGGTTCCAATAACCTCTCGGAGCTCCGGTATTGTCCCAATCTCACCTGGGACCATTCCGGTGTCCAAATATAGTCGTCCAATATATCGATCTTTATGTCTCGACCATTTCGAGACTCCTCGTCATGTCCGTGATCACATCCGGGACTCCGAACAACCTTCGTTACATCAAAACACATAAACTCATAATATAACTGTCATCTAACTTTAAGCATGCGGACCCTACGGGTTCGAGAACTATGTAGACATGACCGAGACATGTCTCCGGTCAATAACCAATAGCGGAACCTGAATGCTTATATTGGCTCCTACATATTCTATGAACATCTTTATCGGTCAAACCGCATAACAACATACGTTGTTCCCTTTGTCATCGGTATGTTACTTGCCCGAGATTCTATCGTCGGTATCTCAATACCTAGTTCAATCTCGTTACCGACAAGTCTCTTTACTCGTTACGTAATGCATCACCCCGTAACTAACTCATTAGCTACATTGCTTGCAAGGCTTATAGTGATGTGCATTACCGAGAGGGCCTAGAGATACCTCTCCGACAATCGGAGTGACAAATCCTAATCTGGAAATACGTCAACTCAACAAGTACCTTCAGAGACACCTGTAGAGCACCTTTATAATCACCCAGTTACGTTGTGATGTTTGGTAGCACACAAAGTGTTCTTCCGGTAAACGGGAGTTGCATAATCTCATAGTTATAGGAACATGTATAAGTCATGAAGAAAGCAATAGCAACATACTAAACGATCAATTAGTAAGCTAACAGAATGAGTCAAGGCAGGGTCAAGTCAATCACATCATTCTCCTAATGATGTGATCCTGTTAATCAAATGACAACTCACGTCTATGGTTAGGAAACTTAACCATCTTTGATTAACGAGCTAGTCAAGTAGAGGCATACTAGTGACACTATGTTTGTCTATGTATTCACACATGTATTATGTTTCTGGTTAATACAATTCTAGCATGAATAATCAACATTTATCATGAAATAAGGAAATAAATAATAACTTTATTATGGCCTCTAGGGCATATTTCCTTCATCCTTAGTACTGTACTGATCGGAATTCAATCCACTATGTGTAGGTACAGTAATTGTAGACTGAAACCTAATGTGACTAGATCACTTGAAGAAACTTCACATGAGATTAATTCTTTTGTCATGATTGACCTAGAAACTTGTGCCTTTGAGATGTTTGCTCCTTAGTGTAGCAAAGGGAGATTAAAAAACTAGTTTGATATTTCTTCATGCATCCGAGTCCTAGCTGAAGTAGTATTTGTTGATGGGTGGACAAGCAGCAGAAAAGTGCTTCGGGACTTGGAGCTTTAGACTCGAGCGTGGAGCAGCAGTGCGAAGCACCGGAGAATACAAATACTCCCTGGTCCTTTCCTTGCAACGCCTTATCTTTGACTGATGCCGACAGCTCTGTTGTGTTTTTCATTTCCTTTGTTCTCTCAGCCACTGAACATAGTCATTAAGCTTTCTTTTTCCCAGATGTACTTCACGCGCTGATGATTATTGGAATCGATCCCCAAAAGTTGCTTCTCTCCTGTGGTGGCTTGACGCGAGACGACCCAGCTAGCAACCGGGCGGCTCAGGCAACTCTAGCAGAGGTGGCTTAACACGGCCGTAATAGTGGCTTGCAGGTGCCCAGATGCTGCAACGAGGGTGCTCTAGTGGGTCGACATGGTGCATCTGCGGCAGCAGCGGGTTGGAGAGGTGCAGCTGTGGCCGGTCAGTGGTTGGCGACTCAAGGCAGGTGAGTCCGAGCTGGATGCAATGACAGATTGCAGCTGCAGGTTTGACTCGGGACGGACCGGCGGGCAGTGATGACCCACAAGTGTAGGGGATCTATCGTAGTCCTTTCTATAAGTAAGAGTGTCGAACCCAACGAGGATCAGAAGGAAATG
The DNA here is from genome assembly GCF_002162155.2 of Triticum dicoccoides. Lineage (NCBI taxonomy): Eukaryota > Viridiplantae > Streptophyta > Magnoliopsida > Poales > Poaceae > Triticum > Triticum dicoccoides. The sequence goes on along the minus strand of NC_041381.1, from coordinate 578,100,431 downwards.
ATAAGTGGTTTTCAGTAAGGTTTTCTCTGCAAGCACTGAAATTGTAGGTAACATATAGTTTTATGATATGATAAATTGTAACGAATAACAAGCAATGAAAGTAAATAAAGTGCAGCAAGGTGGCCCAATCCTTTTTGTAGCAAAGGATAAGCCTGGACAATTTCTTATAATGAGAAAAGAGCTCCCGAGGACACATGGGAATTATCGCCAAGCTAGTTTTCATCAGGCTCATATGATTCGCGTTTGGTACTTTGATAATTTGATATGTGGGTGGACCGGTTCTCGGGTACTGCCCTTACTTGGACAGGCATCCCACTTATGATTAACCCCTATTGCAAGCATCCACAACTAAAAAAGAAGTATTAAGGTAAACCTAACCACAACATTAAACATATGGATCCAAATCAGCCCCTTACGAAGCAACACATAAACTAGGGTTTAAGCTTCTATCACTGTAGCAACCCATCATCTACTTATTACTTCCCAATGCCTTCCTCTAGGCCCAAATAATGGTGAAGTGTCATGTAGTCGACGTTCACATAACACCACTAGAGGAAAGACAACATACATCTCATCAAAATATTGAACGAATACCAAATTCACATGAGTACTAATAGCATGACTTCACCCATGTCCTCAGGAACAAACGTAACTACTCACAAAGCATATTCATTTTCATAATCAGAGGAGTAATAATATGCATTAAGGATCTGAATATATGATCTTCCACCAAGTAAACCAATAAGCATCAACTACAAGGAGTAATCAACACTACTATTAACCCACAAGTACCAATTTGTGGTTTTGGATACAAGATTGGATACAAGAGATGAACTAGGGTTTGAGAGGAGATGGTGCTGGTGAAGATGTTGATGGAGATTGACCCTCTCCCAATGGGAGGATCGTTGGTGATGACTATGGTGATGATTTCCCCCTCCCGGAGGGAAGTATCCCCGGCAGAACAGCTCCGCCAGAGGTCTAGATTGGTTTCGCCTCATGGCGTCAGAGTTTCGTCCTGTAAGCTTCCCCACGATTTTTTCCAGGGTAGAAGCCTTCATATAGCAGAAGATGGACACCGGAGGGCCACCAAGGGGCCCAGGAGACAGGGGGCGCGCCCAGTAGGGGTGGGCGCGCCCCCACCCTCCTGGCCAGGGTGTGGGCCCCCTGAGGTGTTTCTTCCGCTCAATAATTCTTATTAATTGCAAAAACAAGTTTGGTGGAGTTTCAGGTATTTTGGAGCAGTGCAGAATAGGTTTCCAATGTTTGCTCCTTTTCTAGCCAGAATTCCAGCTGCCGGCATTCCCCCTCTTCATTGTAAAACTTATAAAATAAGAGAGAATAGCCATAAGTATTGATATATAATGTGTAATAACAGCCCATAATGCAATAAATATTGATATAAAAGCATGATGCAAAATGGACGTATCAACTCCCCCAAGCTTAGACCTCGCTTGTCCTCAAGAAGAAGCCGAAATCGAAAAATATGTCCACATGTTTAGAGATAGAGGTGTCGATAAAAATAAAATACGGACATGAGGGCTGATAACCCACAAGTATAGGGGATCGCAACAGTTTTCGAGGGTAGAGTATTCAACCCAAATTTGTTGATTCGACACAAGGGGAGCCAAAGAATATTCTCAAGTATTAGCAGTTGAGTTGTCAATTCAACCACACCTGGAAACTTAGTATCTCCAGCAAAGTGTTTAGTAGTAAATTAATATGATAGTGGTGGTAACGGTAACAAAAGTAAGGACAACAAAAGTAATGTTTTTGGTATTTTGTAGTGATTGTAACAGTAACAATGGAAAAGTAAATAAGCGAGAACCAGTATATGGAAAACTCATAGGCACCGGATCAATGATGGATAATTATGCCGGATGTGGTTCATCATGTAACAGTCATAACATAGGGTGACACAGAACTAGCTCCAGTTCATCAATGTAATGTAGGCATGTATTCCGAATATAGTCATACGTGCTTATGGAAAAGAACTTGCATGACATCTTTTGTCCTGCCCTCCCGTGGCAGCGGGGTCCTATTGGAAACTAAGGGATATTAAGGCCTCCTTTTAATAGAGAACCGGAACAAAGCATTAGCACATAGTGAATACATGAACTCCTCAAACTATGGTCATCACCGGGAGTGGTTCCGATTATTGTCACTTTGGGGTTGCCAGATCATAACATATAGTAGGTGACTACATACTTGCAAGATAGGATCAAGAACTCACATATATTCATGAAAACATAATAGGTTCAGATCTGAAATCATGGCACTCAGGCCCTAGTGACAAGCATTAAGCATAGCAAAGTCATAGCAACATTAATCTCAGAACATAGTGGATACTAGGGATCAAACCCTATCAAAACTAACTCGATTACATGATAAATCTCATCCAACGCATCACCATCCTGCAAGCCTACGATGGAATTACTCACGCACGGCGGTGAGCATCATGAAATTGGTGATGGAGGATGGTTGATGATGATGACGGCGACGAATCCCCCTCTCCGGAGCCCCGAACGGACTCCAGATCAGCCCTCCCGAGAGAGATTAGGGCTTTGTGGTGGCTCTGTATCGTAAAACGTGATGATTTCTTCTCTCTGCTTTTTTTCTCCCCAAAGGCCAATATATGGAGTTGGAGTTGGCGTCGGCCACCAGGGGGCCCACGAGGTAGGGGGGCGTACCCAGGGGGGGCGCCCCCCACCCTCATGGATAGGGTGTGGGCCCCCTGGTCTTCATCTTTTGCGAGGATTTTTTATTAATTATGCTAAGATATTCCGTGGAGTTTCAGGACATTCCGAGAATCTTTATTTTCTGCACAAAAAAGACACCATGGAAGTTCTGCTAAAAACATCGTCAGTCCGGGTTAGTTCCATTCAAATCATACAAGTTAGAGTCCAAAACAAGGGCAAAAGTGTTTGGAAAAGTAGATACGACGGAGACGTATCAACTCCCCAAAGCTTAAACCCTTGCTTGTCCTCAAGCAATTTAGTTGAGAAACTGAAAGAGAAAAAGAAAAAACTTTTACAAACTCTGTTTGCTCTTGTTGTTGTAAACATGAAAAGCCAGCATTCAAGTTTCAGCAAATATTATGAACTAACCATTCTCACAATAACACAAAGGTCTCACAGTTACTCATATCAATAGCATAATCAGCTAGCGAGCTATAATAACAAAACTCGGATGACAACACTTTCTCAAAATAATTATAACATGATATAACAGACTGGTATCTCGCTAGCCCTTTCTGAGACCGCAAAACATAAATGCAGAGCACCTTTAAAGAACAAGGACTGACTAAACATTGTAATTCATGGTAAAGGAGATCCAGTCAAGTCATACCCGAAATAAACCAATAATAATGAATGCAAACGACAGTGTGCTCTCCAGCAGGTGCTTTTTAATAAGAAGGGTGATGACTCAACATAAAAGTAAATAGATAGGCCCTTCGCAGAGGGAAGCAAGGATTTGTAGAGGTGCCAGAGCTTGGTTTTAAAATAGAGATTGAATAACATTTTGAGCGGCATACTTTTGCTGTCAATGCAACAACTATGAGATGACGATATCTTCCATGCTAAACAAATTATAGGCGGTTCCCAAACAAAATGGTAGAGTTTATACTCCCCTTCCTCCACAAGCATCAATCCATGGCTTGCTCGAAATAATGAGTGCCTCCAACATTCAACGGGTCCCAAGGGGAGTTTTGTTTGCAATTATTTTGATTTAGTTTGCATAAAGCATGGGACTGGGCATCCCGGTGACCAGCCATTTTTCTCGTGAATGAGGAGCGGAGTCCACTCCTCTTGAGAATAACCGCCTAACATGGAAGATCAGGGCAGCCCTAGTTGAAACATGAGCTGCTCGAGTATACAAAACAGAATTTTATTTGAAGGTTTGGAGTTTGGCACATACAAATTTACTTGGAACGGCAGGTAAATACCGCATATAGGAAGGTATAGTGGACTCATATGGAACAACTTTGGGGTTTAAGGAGTTTGGATGCACAAGCAGTATTCCCGCTTAGTACAGGTGAAGGCTAGCAAGAGACTGGGAAGCGACCAACTAGGAGAGCGACAACAGTCGTAAACATGCATCAAAATTAATTTACACCGAATACAAGCATGAGTAGGATATAATCCACCATGAACATAAATATCATGAAGGCTATGTTGATTTTATTCAACTACATGCGTGAACATGTGCCAAGTCTAGTCACTCAATTCATTTAAAGGAGGATACCATCCCATCATACCACAGCATAATCATTCTAATAGCATGTTGGCATGAAAGGTAAACCATTATAGCTCATAGCTAATCAAGCATGGCAGAAGCAACTATAATCTCTAAATGTCATTGCAAATATGTTTACTTCATAATAGCTAACTCAGGAACGATGAATCATCATATTTACAAAAACAAGAGAGGTCGAGTTCATACCAGCTTTTCTCATCCCAATAAGTCCATCATATATCATCATTATTGCCTTTCACTTGCATGACCGAACGAAGTGTATAATAATAAGAGTGCACGTGCATTGGACTAAGCTGGAATCTGCAAGCATTCAACTCAAGAAAGAAGACAAGTAATATGGGCTCTAAGTTAAATAATCATTCATGCATATATGAGCCACTAAGCATTTTCAATATGGTCTTCTCGACCCCCAAAGAAAGGAAAAGAAAAAAACTATTTACACGGGAAAGCTCCCAACAAATAAAAGAAGAACGGGAAATATTTTTGGGTTTTCCGTCTTAATTACTACAGCAAAGAAATAAACTACTACTATTTTTTTGTTTTTCTTAAGGTTTATTAAACACACAAGAAGAAAGCAGGAAAAAGAAAATAAACTAGCATGGATATTACAGTGAAAGAGTATGAACACCGACATCTAGCAATGAGTGTGTGTAAACATGAATGTAATGTTGGTGGGAAATACGTACTCCCCCAAGCTTAGGTTTTAGCCTAAGTTGGTCTATTGCCAGGGATGGCCTGGCTGATACCCATAAGTGAAGTTGGGGTCATACTGTGATGAAGAAGGCTCTGGCTGCCATTGGCTGGCAGCCTCCTCTGGATCCCAAGAATAAACAGATAGTTGTGGAGGCTCATCTTGTGGTTCCGGTTCCAGGGCGGGTGCAGGATTTTGATAGGCTTGAATGGCCGCCCACGGAACGATGTGAGGACCTGCAGACAAGTTAAACAAAGAGGGCGCAGGCAAAGTAATAATCTTAGGGTGATGTTTATCAACGTACAATTTATATTTGAGTTCCCCTTCACGACTCTTAATAAGAAAATCATGCGCTAGCATACTCCTATAATCTAAATAAGCACGAGGCAGTGATGTTTCCTCTTCCTCCTCATGCCTAATAGGTATTTCAAAATGTTCAGCTAGGCGTGAGGCATAAATACCTCCAAAGATGGGGCCTTTAGTACGTTTCAGACTTAACCGCCTAGCAACAATTCCACCCATACTAACAGAGTTACTTCGATATAAACCACGGAACAAAATGATAACATCAGGGATACTAAGGTTCCCACAGTTTCCGCGACCTATCAGGCAACGACTAGCAAATAAGGCAAAGTATCCTAAAACAGGAAAATGTATGCTAGTGATTCTTGCATCAGAAATCTTCCTGGTTTCTCCCACCTTGATAGTGTTAATAAAAGCTTCTACTTCATTACGGTGTGGTTCATCCAAGGTGCCCTCAAAAGGTATTTTGCATACCTCGCAAAATTCAGCTAATGGCATCCTCTTAACAACGTCATATAAATGAAATTCTACCGATGGAGGTGAACTCTTAGGGAAAAAGTAGAAATTTTGCACAAAAGTATTTGTGAGTAAGAGATACTAATGACGTTGGTCGCGGAGGAAGTCGGTGAGGCCAGCATTCTTGATTAATAAATAGAAATCTTCATAAATCGTGGCTCTCCTCAAGAAGTCATCGGAAGGGCATTCACACGGCCGGACCTCCGCGGTGCGAGGCAAATTAAATTTGTGCTTCTGTTTTTCTTCCTTTTGTTTTTCCTTCGAGCTTCGGCTCGATGAGCCCCTCAAAAATCTCTTCATAAATTCTGAAACAATCTGAAATTTTTAGTAACTTCAAAATAGAAGTGAACCAACTTCAATAAAATTGGTAGTAACAACTCCCACAAGTGCCTATAGCCTGTATAAAGCATTGGAACTACTTGGAACCATATAAATTTGTCATGCAAGTGCAAGAACATGGTCACCTATGCAACACAAATTTGCAATGAATAAAGCACTAGAACAAAAACTAATTGGACCAATGGAGGAGTCACATACCAAGGAACAATCTCCCCAAGTAGTTTTGCGAGACGTGCTTTGAGCAAGGAGATCGAAAATCACAGCTACGAGGGCTGGAACTCGTGCTTGAGTTGTTTTTTCGTGTTTGTGTGAGACAAAGGAAGAAGAGGGGTGCATGAATAAGTGGAGGAGGGCCACCGTGGGCCCACGAGGCAGGGGGCGCGCCCAGGGGGGTAGGGCGCGCCCTCCACCCACGTGGCCAGGTGGCAGCTCCCCCCGCGGTGATTTTTGCACAGTAAATTCTTAAATATTCCCAAAAAAATCATATTAAATTGGCATGGCATTCTGAGGACTTTTATTTTCGGGATATTTTTATATTGAGCGGATAAGTCAGGAGACAGACAAAAAAAAAATACTATTTTACTTTATTTCTACTAAATAACAGAAAATATAAAGAGGGTACAGAAGGTTATGCTTCTAGTTTAATCCATCTCGTGATCATCAAAATTAATCCACTAACAAGGTTGATCAAGTCTTGTTAACGAGCTCATTCCGATTAACACGGAACCGGAGAAATTTCGAATAGCACTAAGTTACCTCAACGGGGATATGAAAATCCCCAACAATAAGAATATCATACTTTTTCTTGACAGTAGGGAGAGGAAATTCAAAACCTCCAAATATAATCGACGGAATTTTTCCAATAGAGTTGACACTATAAACTTGAGGTTGTTTCCTCGGAAAGTGTACCGTGTGTTCATTGCCATTAACATGAAAAGTGACATTGCCTTTGTAGCAATCAATAACATCCCCTGCAGTATTAAGGAAAGGTCTTCCAAGAATAATAGACATACTATCATCCTCAGGAATATCAAGAACAACAAAGTCTGTTAAAATAGTAATGTTTGCAACCACAACAGGCACATCCTCACAAATACCGACAGGTATAGCAGTTGATTTATCAGCCATTGGCAAAGATATTTCAGTAGGTGTCAACTTATTCAAGTCAAGTTTGTGATATAAAGAGAGAGGCATAACACTAACACCGGCTCCAAGATCACACAAAGCAGTTTTAACATAATTTCTCTTAATGGAGCATGGTATAGTCGGTACTCCGGGATCTCCAAGTTTCTTTGGTACTCCACCCTTAAAAGTGTAATTAGCAAGCATGGTGGAAATTTCAGCTTCAGGTATCTTTATTTTATTAGTAATAATATCCTTCATATACTTAGAATAAGGATTTGTTTTGAGCACATCAGTTAATCGCATACGCAAAAAGATAGGTCTAATCATTTCAGCAAAGCGCTCAAAATCCTCATCATCCTTTTTCTTGGATGGTTTCGGGGGAAAAGGCATGGGTTTTTGAAGCCATGGTTCCCTTTCTTTACCATGTTTCCTAGCAACGAAGTCTCTTTTATCATAGCGTTGATTCCTTGATTGTGGGTTATCAAGATCAACAGCAGGTTCAACTTCTACATCATTATCATTACTAGGTTGAGCATCAACATGAACATTATCATTAACATTATCACTAGGTTCATGTTCATCACCTGATTGTGTTTCAGCATCAGAAATAGAGATATCATTCGGATTCTCAGGTGACTCAGCGATAGGTTCACTAGAAGTTTGCAAAGTCCTATCATTTTTCTTTTTCTTCCTTTTAGAAGAACTAGGTACATCAATATCATTTCTCTGAGAATCTTGCTCGATTCTCTTATGGTGGCCTTCAGGATACAAAGGTTCCTGAGTCATTCTACCGGTTCTAGTAGCCACTCTAACAGCATAATCATTTTTCTTACTATTCATTTCATCAAGCGCTTCCTTTTGAGCTTTAAGTACTTGTTCTACTTGAGTGGTAACCATAGAAGCATGTTCACTAACAAGTTTAAGTTCACCTCTAATATCAGCCATATAATCACCCAAGCGTTTAATCATACATGCATCTTGTTTTAATTGTCTACCAAAATAAGCATTAAAGTATCTTGCTTAAACATAAAGTTATCAAACTCATCCAAGCACTGACTAGCAATTTTAGTAGGAGGGACTTCAGCTTTATCATATCTATAGAGAGAATTTACCTTTACTACCTGTGTCGGGATATCAGGAGGTTCTTCAGTAAGTAAGTAATTGAGATCATATACTTCTTCAACAGGCGGTAAATTAAGACCGTGTATTTCTTCAATAGGATGTAAGTTCTTAACATCTTCGGCTTTAATACCTTTTTCTTTCATAGATTTCTTTGCCTCTTGCATATCTTCGGGACTAAGAAATAGAACATCTCTCTTCTTCGGAGTTGGTTTAGGAATAGGCTCAGTAATTGGCTCAGGAAGTAGCTCGGGAGGTAGCTCGGGAGGTGCCCAATTATTTTCATTAGCCAACATATTATTTAATAGAATTTCAGCGTCATCCGTTGTTCTTTCCCTGAAAAGAGAACCAGCACAACTATCCAGGTAATCTCTGGAAGCATCAGTTAGTCCATTATAAAAGATATCAAATATTTCAGGTTTCTTAAGAGGATGATCAGGCAAAGCATTAAGTAACTTGAGAAGCCTCCCCCAAGCTTGTGGGAGACTCTCTTCTTCTATTTGCACAAAATTGTATATTTCCCTCAAAGCAGCTTGTTTCTTATGAGCAGGGAAGTATTTAGCAGAGAAGTAATAAATCATATCTTGGGGACTTTGCACACAACCAGGATCAAGAGAATTATACCACATCTTAGCATCACCCTTTAACGAGAATGGAAATATTTTGAGTAAACAAAGATAGCGCGATCTCTCATTATTAGTAAACAGGGCAGCTATATCATTCAGCTTAGTAAGATGTGCCACAACAGTTTCAGATTCATAGCCATAAAAAGGATCAGATTCAACCAAAGTAATTATATCTGGAGCAACAGAAAAATCATAATAATCCTTATCGGGAACACAAATAGGTGAAGTGGCAAAAGCAGGGTCGGGTCTCATTCTATCTCTAAGAGATTCTTTACCCCATTTAATTAGCAACCTCTTAAGTTCATATCTATCCTAGCAAGCAAAAATAGTGGCAGAAGATTCTGCATCAAAAAGATAACCTTCAAGAATAGGAGGCGTATTTTCATGATCACTCTCATCATTGTATTCAGGTGCAATAATTTCTCTTTCTTTAGACATAGCAATTTGCTCATCAAGAAATTCACCAAGGGGCACAATAGTATCAAGCATAGAAGTGGCGTCATCAATAACATGCGACATATCAGAATTCATAGCGGTAGCAGGTTTAGGCGTTGCAAGCTTACTTATAACAGAAGGAGAATCTAGTGCAGAGCTAGATGGCAGTTCCTTACCTCCCCTCGTAGCTGAGGGCAAAATCTTGGTCTTAGCGTCTTTCAAGATCTTCATAGTGCCTAGCAGATATAAATCCCAAGTGACTCAAAGAATAGAGCTATGCTCCCTGGCAATGGCGCCAGAAAATAGTCTTGATAACCCACAAGTATAGGGGATCGCAACAGTTTTCGAGGGTAGAGTATTCAACCCAAATTTGTTGATTCGACACAAGGGGAGCCAAAGAATATTATCAAGTATTAGCAGCTGAGTTGTCAATTCAACCACACCTGGAAACTTAGTATCTGCAGCAAAGTGTTTAGTAGCAAAGTAATATGATAGTGGTGGTAACGGTGACAAAAGTAAGGACAACAAAAGTAATGTTTTTGGTATTTTGTAGTGATTGTAACAGTAACAATGGAAAAGTAAATAAGCGAGAACCAGTATATGGAAAACTCGTAGGCACCGGATCAATGATGGATAATTATGCCGGATGTGGTTCATCATGTAACAGTCATAACATAGGGTGACACAGAACTAGCTCCAGTTCATCAATGTAATGTAGGCATGTATTCCGAATATAGTAATACGTGCTTATGGAAAAGAACTTGCATGACATCTTTTGTCCTACCCTCCCGTGGCAGCGGGGTCCTATTGGAAACTAAGGGATATTAAGGCCTCCTTTTAATAGAGAACCGGAACAAAGCATTAGCACATAGTGAATACATGAACTCCTCAAACTATGGTCATCACCGGGAGTGGTTCTGATTATTGTCACTTCGGGGTTGCCAGATCATAACACATAGTAGGTGACTATAGACTTGCAAGATAGGATCAAGAACTCACATATATTCATGAAAACATAATAGGTTCAGATCTGAAATCATGGCACTCAGGCCCTAGTGACAAGCATTAAGCATAGCAAAGTCATAGCAACATCAATCTCAGAACATAGTGGATACTAGGGATCAAACCCTAACAAAACTAACTCGATTACATGATAAATCTCATCCAACCCATCACCGTCCAACAAGCCTACGATGGAATTACTCACGCTCGGCGGATGGTTGATGATGACGACGGCGACGAATCCCCCTCTCTGGAGCCCCGAACGGACTCCAGATCAGCCCTCCCGAGAGAGATTAGGGCTTGGTGGCGGCTCCGTATCGTAAAACGCGATGATTTCTTCTCTCTGATTTTTTTCTCCCCGAAGGCCAATATATGGAGTTGGAGTTGGCGTCGGAGGGCCACTAGGGGGCCCACGAGGTAGGGGGGCGCGCCCAGGGGGGCGCCCCCCACCCTCGTGGACAGGGTGTGGGCCCTCTGGTCTTCATCTTTTGCTAGGATTTTTTATTAATTATCCTAAGATATTCCGTGGAGTTTCAGGACATTCCGAGAATCTTTATTTTCTGCACAAAAACAACACCATGGCAGTTCTGCTGAAAACAGCGTCAGTCCGGGTTAGTTCCATTCAAATCATACAAGTTAGAATCCAAAACAAGGGCAAAAGTGTTTGGAAAAGTAGATACGACAGAGACGTATCAAGGGCATCATGATTATTCTTATAACAGCAACATAAATAGATTTTTGCCATATGACTTCTTATTCTCAAGTAACAATCAATTCACAATGTCAAGTATGGTTTATAAACTTCATTGAGAGCTAACAAACTATAATCTCAGTCATTGAAGCAATTGCAATTTATCGTAACGTCAAAAAGAGTCAAGAATAGAGCTTTTCAGCAAGTCCACATACTCAACTATCATGTAGTCTTCTACAATTGCTAACACTCACGCAATACTTGTGGTTATGGAGTTTCAGTCGGACACTGAGAAAGATAGGGGCTTATTGTGTTGCCTCCCAACGTATTCACCTTTAGGTGATGTCAACAATAATAGTCCATGCTAACTTACACCCAATTGGATATATATATCATGATCTTTCAAACACGAGGAGCTTGCCAAAGGATAAAAATGAAAAAGGGAAAGGCGAATATCACCTTGACTCAACCATAAAGTAAAAACATAAAGTAAAAGATCGGCCCTTCGCATAGGGAAGCAGAGGTTGTCATGCGCTTTTAGGGTTGGATACACAAAATCTTAGTACGAAAGAACATCACTTTATATTGCCACTTGTATATGGACCTTTATTATGCAGTCCGTCGCTTTTATTGCTTCCCTAACAAGATCGTATAAAGCTTATTTTCTCCGCACTAATAAGTCATGCATATTTAGAAAGCAATTTCTATTGCCTGCACCGATGATAACTTACTTGAAGGATCTTACTCAATCCATAGGTAGATATGGTGGACTCTCATGGCAAAACTAGGTTTAAGGATATTTGGAAGCACAAGTAGTATTTCTACTTGGTGCTAGGAATTTGGCTAGCATGAGGGGGAAAGGCAAGCTCAACATGTCTGGAAGATCAATGACAATATACTTTAACTGAAATGTGAGAAAACATAAACCATTACATTGTCTTCCTTGTCCAACGTCAACTCTTTTAGCATGTCATACTTAATGAGTGCTCCCAATCATAAAAGATGTCCAAGATAATATATTTGTATGTGAAACCTCTCTTTCCTTTCCTATTAATTGCAACGATGACCAAAACTACGTTTATCAACTCTCAACAACTTTTATGCCTCATACTTTCTATGTGTGAAGTCATTACTATCCATAAGATCAATATGAACTCTTTTATTCTTTCTACTTTCCCAGGATCATAGCAAGATAGCAAGGCCCTTGACTCAACACTAATCTTTATTATAGATAGCTCACGTACTCGATTACATAAAGAGATCACAAAGCAAAAGTCAAAACTACTTGATATCAAAACTTCAATCTACTAAATCAAGATACTACTAAAAGGATCGAACTAGATAAAACGGTAAAGATAAGAGTGTGATGGTAATACGATACCGGGGCATCTCCCCCAAGCTTGGCAGTTGCCAAGGGGAGTGCCCATACCCATGTGATTATGTCTCCTTCTTCATGGTTGGTGTTATGATCTTCTTGGCAATGATGCCCCTCAGGATACGATTCTCCTCCTCGAGCTTATTGACTTGTTGTTTGAGGTCCATAATTTCTTTGCGGATCTTTCCCTTGACGGCTAAAGCTCCCTTTACCCAAGGATGCTGCATAGCTTCTAGAGAACAAGTGATGCTCTTTTTCATATTTTCATAAGAAAGAAATCTAAAGTTGGAAGGGATGACCGAATTTGGAATAGCCGAGCTATGTAGTTCCCCCTTCATGAATTTTGCTTGGAGACGAGAGGTGACTTCTTGATCTTCTTCCATGGCACCTATCCTTTTCAAGTCGGCCTCCATATCATTCTCCGTTGATGGTCCAAAGTGATAAGCATCGCTATTTGCTCCTAGACCTGGTGTCGGGTGAGACACCTGACTCTCCTGACTGACTCTTGAGAAGACATCTTGCTGTTAATCTGCAACAGGGACAGCTTGAAAGGAAAACATGGTATATTTGCGTGATACAGTGGTCAAAACTTTTGGGAGATTATATAATGAATTTTTACAGATCAAAATACGTAACGTGCAAGAAAACGAAGTCCGAGAGGCACACGAGGTGGCCACAAGACAGGGGGGGTGTGCCCAGTAAGGGTGGGCGCGCCCTCCACCCTCGTGGAGGCCTTGTGTCCTTCCCGGACTACTTCTTTCTTTCTAAAATTCTTAAATATTCTACAGCTGATAAAAATTGCCATTAGAATTGTTTTGGAGTCGGTTTACTTACCGTACCACATACCTATTCCTTTTCGGAGTTTGGAACGTTCTGGAAAGTGTCCCGTATGTATTCCTCGGGGGTTACGGTTTCAACAATATTAGTTTCAACATTGATAGATTACCTGAGATATAATGTTTAATTCTTTGACCGTTCACCACCCTCGGACATGTGCCTTCGAAGTTGTTGATATTTATGGCACCAGAATGATAGACCTCCTCGATAACGTAAGGACCTTCCCATTTAGAGAGAAGTTTTCCTGCAAAAAATCTTAAACTAGAGTTGAATAATAACACATAATCACCTACGTTAAACTCACGCTTTTGTATCCTTTTGTCATGCCAGCGTTTGAATTTTTCTTTGAATAGCTTGGCATTCTCATAGGCTTGGGTTATCCATTCATCAAGTGAGCTAATATCAAACAACCTCTTCTCACCGGCAAGTTTGAAGTCATAGTTGAGCTCTTTGATAGTCCAATATGCTTTATGTTCAAGTTCTAGAGGTAAATGATAAGCTTTTCCATAAACCATCTTATATGGAGACATACCCATAGGATTTTTGTATGCAGTTCTATAAGCCCATAATGCATCATCAAGTTTTTTGGACCAATTCTTTCTAGATCTATTCATAGTCTTTTGGAAAATTAATTTGATCTCCCTATTGCTCAACTCTACTTGACCACTAGACTGAGGGTGATAAGGAGATGCGATTCTATGATTAACATCATACTTAGCAAGCATCTTATGGAAAGCATCATGAATAAAATGTGAACCACCATTAGTCATAAGATATCTAGGGACTCCAAACCTCAGAAAAATAACACTTCTTTAAGTATTTTAATAGAAGTGTTATGATCAGCACTACTAGTTGGAATAGCTTCTACTCACTTAGTAACGTAATCAACAGCAACTAAAAAACGTGTGTAACCATTAGAGGCAGGAAAAGGTCCCATATAATCAAAGCCCCAAACATCAAACAGTTCAATAACAAGAGAATAATTCATAGGCATTTCTTGACGTCTACTAATGTTACAAATTCTTTGACATTCATCACAAGACAAGACAAACTTACGAGCATCTTTGAAGAGAGTAGTCCAATAAAACTGGATTGCAATACCTTATGTGCAGTTCTATCTCCAGCGTGGTGTTCTCCATGTGATTCGGAGTGACACTTGCGTAGGATCTGTTCCTGTTCATGCTCAGGTACACAACGTCTAATAACACCATCTACTCCTTCTTTATAAAGGTGTGGGTCATCCCAGAAGTAATGTCTTAAATCATAAAAGAATTTTTTCTTTTGTTGGTATGTGAAACTAGGTGGTATACATTTAGCAACAATGTAATTAGCATAATCAGCATACCAAGGAGCAGTACGAGAAGCCTTAATGACCGCTAATTGTTCATCAGGAAAGCTATCATCAATAGGCAGTGGGTCATCAAGAACATTCTCTAACCTAGACAAGTTGTCTGCAACGGGGTTCTCAGCTCCCTTTCTATCAATAATATGCAAATCAAATTCTTGGAGCAAGAGAACCCATCTAATGAGTCTAGGCTTAGCATCTTTCTTTTCCATAAGATATTTAATAGCAGCATGATCAGTGTGAATAGTAACTTTGGAATCAACAATATAAGGCCTAAACTTATCACATGCAAACACAACTGCTAAGAATTCTTTTTCAGTAGTAGCATAATTTCTCTAGGCAGTATCAAGAGTCTTACTAGCATAATAGATAAAATTCAATTTCTTATCGACTCTTTGCCCTAGAACAACACCTACATCATAATCACTAGCATCACACATAATTTCACAAGGTAAATTCCAATCAGGTGGCTGAACAATAGGTGTAGTGATCAAAGCTTTCTTAAGTATTTCAAATGCTTCTACACAATCATCATCAAAGACAAAAGGAATATCTTTTTGCAATAAATTAGTCAGAGGCCTAGAGATTTTAGAAAAGTCCTTAATGAACCTCCTATAAAAACCGGCATGACCAAGGAAACTTCTTATACCTTTTATGTCCTTGGGACATGGCATCTTTTCAATAGCATCAACTTTAGCTTTATCGACTTCAATACCTCTCTCGGAGATTTTGTGCCCCAAGACAATGCCTTCATTAACCATAAGGTGGCACTTTTCCCAATTCAAGACGAGACTAGTGTCTTCACATCTCTGCAAAACTCGATCAAGGTTTCTCAAGCAATCATCAAAAGAAGATCCATAGGCTGAGAAGTCATCCATGAATACCTCACAAATCTTTTCACAAAAATCAGAGAATATAGCCATCATGCATCTTTGAAAGGTAGCAGGTGCATTGCATAAACCAAAAGGCATACGTCTATAAGCAAAAGTACCAAAAGGGCAAGTAAAAGTAGTTTTTGATTGATCTTCCGCTGACACAGGTATTTGAGAGAAACCAGAATAACCATCTAGAAAGCAGAAATATGTATGTTTGGATATTCTTTCTAGCATTTGATCCATAAAAGGTAAAGGGTAATGATCTTTCTTAGTATCTTTATTTAACTTACGGAAATCAATTACCATCCTATAACCTGTAATAATTCTTTGCGGGATCAATTCATCTTTATCATTAGGAACAACAGTAATACCTCCCTTTTTAGGGACACAATGGACAGGGCTTACCCATTCACTATCAGCAACGAGATAAATTATACCTGCCTTGAGAAGCTTTAGTATCCATTTCTTACAACTTCTTTCATCTTAGGATTTAATCTTCGTTGAGGATCTCTAACTGGTTTGGCGTCTTTCTCCACATTTATTTCGTGTTGGCATAATGTGGGACTAATGCCCTTAAGATCATCCAAAGTATATCCAATAGCAGCATGGTGCTTCTTCAGAGTTTTCAATAATCTTTCCTCTTCCTGCTCTGAAAGGTTAGCACTAATAATAACAGGATATATTTTCTTTTCATCAAGATAAGCCTACTTAAGATTATCAGGTAAATGTTTTAGCTCAAACACGGGATCACCCTTGGGTGAAGGAGGATCCCTTAGAATTTCAACGGGAAGGTTATGTTTTAGAATAGGTTCCTGTTTAAGGAACACTTCATCTATTTCCCTTCTTTCTTTCATAAACATATCATTTTCATGGTCTAGCAAATATTGTTCTAATGGATCAGTAGGAGGCACGGCAATAGAAGAAAGACCAATAATCTCATCCTTACTAGATGATTCTCTATCACGAGGTTGTCTACAACATTTAGAAAAATTAAACTCATGTTTCATATCCCCTAAGCCAATTTCAACAGTATCCTTTTCACAATCAATCTTAGCACTAACTATATTCAAGAAGGGTCTACCAAAAATAATGGGACAAAAGTCATCTTGTGGGGAACCAAGAACAAGAAAATCAGCAGGGTATTTGACCTTCCCACACAAGACTTCAACATCTCTAACAATCCCAAAAGGCCTAATATTATCTCTATTGGCAAGCTTAATTGTAACATCAATATATTCTAACTCAACAGGTGCAATATCATGCATAATCTCTTGGTATAAGGAAATAGGTATTGCACTAGCACTAGCACCCATATCACAAAGGCCATAATAACAATGATCTCCTATTTTAACAGAAATAATAGGCATGCCTACAACAGGTCTATGTATTTTAGCATCTGGTTTAACAATATTAGCAGTTTCACCATAGAAGTAAATAACATGCCCATCTAAATTATCATCCAAGAGATCTTTAACCATGGTAATACTAGGTTCAACTTTGATTTGCTCAGGAGGTGTATAAGTCCTAGTATTACTCTTACGAACAACAGTTGAAGTTTTAGCATGATCCTTTATTCTAATAGGAAAAGGAGGTTTCTCAACATAAGTAGTAGGAACAATAGGATCACTATAAGTGATAGTCTTTTCTTCAACTGTAATAGGTGCAACTACTTTTACTTCAATGGGAGGATTATATTTAAACCACTTCTCCTTAGGGAGATCAACGTGAATAGCAAATGATTCACAGGAAGAAGCTACTATCTCAGAATCAAGTCCATATTTAGCGCTAAATCCAGAAAAAGCATCGGTATCCATAAAAGATTTAACACAATCAAACTTAGGTGTCATACCTGACTCCTTACCATCGTTGGAACCCCAATCTTCAGAGTTGCATTTAATTCTTTCCAATAAGTCCCATTTGAATTCAATATTCTTCAACATATAAGAAACAACACAGGAAGTGTCGAGCATGTTGCGATCATTGAGAGAAAGGCGAGCATAAATTTTTTGAATAATCATTTCTCTGGAGAGCTCATGATTGGGGCATGAATATAACATTTACTTAAGCCTCCCCAAGCTTGAGCGATGCTTTCTCCTTCGCGAGGCCAGAAATTATATATGTAATTACGATCATGATGAACAAGATGCATAGGATAGAACTTCTGGTGAAATTCCAACTTCAATCGTTTATAATTCCAAGATCCCGTATCATCACATAGGCTATACCATGTCAATGCATCTCCCTGCAAAGATAAAGGGAAGACCTTCCTTTTCACAACATCATCGGGAATACCTGCAAGCTTAAATAATCCACAAACTTCATCCACAAAGATAAGGTGTAAATCAGGATGCAATGTTCCATCTCCTGCAAATAGATTAGCTAGCAGTTTCTTTATCATACCCGAAGGAATCTCAAAGTAAACATTTTCAATAGAGAAACTGCTAGCAGAGAATACCCGTACAATTTTCAGTAGGTTGAGGATAAACTCTTTGCTCTACTGGTCGGGGTGAAGATGCCCCAAACAAGCCCCTCAAAGGATTAGTTTCCATAGTGACAAGTAATAGAAAATTTCAGCATACTATATAAATGTTTCCTTACCAAGTTCCACTCACCAAAAGCGCTACACTCCCCGGCAACAGCGCCAAAAAAGAGTCTTGATGACCCAAAAGTGTAGGGGATCTATCGTAGTCCTTTTGATAAGTAAGAGTGTCTAACCCAACGAGGAGCAGAAATAAATGATAAGCGGTTTTCAGTAAGGTTTTCTCTACAAGCACTGAAATTGTACGTAACAGATAGTTTTGTGATAAGATAAATTGTAACGAATAACAAGAAATGAAAGTAAATAAAATGCAGCAAGGTGGCCCAATCCTTTTTGTAGAAAAGGATAAGCCTGGACAATTTCTTATAATGAGAAAAGAGCTCCCGAGGACACATGGGAATTATGGCCAAGCTAGTTTTAATCAGGCTCATATGATTCGTGTTCGGTACTTTGATAATTTGATATGTGGGTGGACCGGTGCTTGGGTACTGCCCTTACTTGGACAAGCATCCCACTTATGATTAACCCCTATTGCAAGCATCCGCAACTACAAAAGAAGTATTAAGGTAAACCTAACCACAGAATAAACATATGGATCCAAATCAGCCCCTTACGAAGCAACACATAAACTAGGATTTAAGCTTCTGTCACTCTAGCAACCCATCATCTACTTATTACTTCCCAATGCCTTCCTCTAGGCCCAAATAATGGTGAAGTGTCATGTAGTCGACGTTCACATAACACCAGTAGAGGAAGGACAACATACATCTCATCAAAATATCGAACGAATACCAAATTCACATGACTACTAATAGCAAGACTTCACCCATGTCCTCAGGAACAAATGTAACTACTCACAAAGCATATTCATGTTCATAATCAGAGGAGTAATAATATGCATTAAGGATCTGAACATATGATCTTCCACCAAGTAAACCAATAAGCATCAACTACAAGGAGTAATCAACACTACTAGCAACCCACAGGTACCAATTTGTGGTTTTGGATAAAAGATTGGATACAAGAGATGAACTAGGGTTTGAGAGGAGTTGGTGCTGGTGAAGATGTTGATGGAGATTGACCCTCTCCTGATGGGAGGATCATTGGTGATGACGATGGTGATGATTTCCCCCTCCTGGAGGGAAGTATCCCCGGCAGAACAGCTCCGCCGGAGCTCTAGATTGGTTCCACCAAGGTTCCACCTCGTGGCGGCGGAGTTTCGTCCCGTAAGCTTGCCCATGATTTTTCCAGCATAAAAGCCTTCATATAGCAGAAGATGGACATAGGAGGGCCACCAGGGACCCAAGAGACAGGGGGGCATGCCCAGTAGGGGTGGGCGCGCCCCCACCCTCCTGGCCAGGGTATGACCCCCCTGAGGTGTTTCTTCCGCTCAATAATTCTTATTAATTCCAAAAATAAGTTTCGTGGAGTTTCAGGTCTTTTGGAGCAGTGCAGAATAGGTTTTCAATGTTTGCTCCTTTTCCAGCCAGAATTCCAGCTGTCGGCATTCCCCCTCTTCATGGTAAACCTTATAAAATAAGAGAGAATAGCCATAAGTATTGATATATAATGTGTACTAACAGCCCATAATGCAATAAATATTGATATAAAAGCATGATGCAAAATGGACGTATCAGTCACCGCATAAAATACTTTCCAAAGAGTTTCCTCCAAGCACCGTCTTTTGTTTGTTTTATTTTCCTTCAATCATGCAAGGAGCAAAAAGTAGCGCTCCACAGATGAATTGATTCTTGCTCTCCATGTGGTGGTGGCAGCAACAATAGTTAATATTCTTAGGTCTGTTCACTCTGCACAAAGAACCAGGTTCTAGGGCGCCTTGGATACAGCCAGGGGGTCAGTCCGTTTTTCAATAAACAAAAGTGTCTTAGACCAGTACTTGGTAGAAAATATCAGCGGTGCTCGGGCCCATTCAACAGCTGCCCGGAATCGATTTGTCAACCATGGACCAAACTGATTTTTGTGGTAGCCACCTAATAACAACCAGACCCGACCGTCGAATTCGTAGAAAAATTCACCGATAACTGTGATGGATTCTTGTAGCATATTGTGTGTGGAGGAAACGCTCCTATTGATCTCGGTGACTTGTAGAAAAGGAACATGTCTCGGCCTTACTTTTCTTGAATTTTAAATCTCAGACTAACAATCTAGATCGATGAACTCAACACTGATATAAATCCTTTCAAACCGGTTCTTCTACATCCGGAAAATTGCGAGCTTTTTGATCCTTAGGAGAGATCCCTCCAAGAACTCAACACCACCGTGCGCCAGCCCCATGGTGGGCGCCAACTGTCGTGGAATTGTCAGGACAGATGTCCTAGCAAAAGGACTTAGTCATGAGGCCAACACATCTATGTGGTAGCTTGAGAGGGGTTGATCGGGACGAGAGAAGCGAGACGAATCAACACATAAGACAAGGGTTTAGACAGCTTCAGGCCCCGGGAAACATCATCCGGTAATAACCCTACATGCTATTTGTGGCTAGGTCTTATTATGCTCATCAAGGAGATGCTGCATAATCCGGCTCCCCTTTAGTTGTGTCTAGCCCTTGAGATTATTGTCCGCCCCTCTTGCGGTGCCCTGCCCCTCCTTATATAAGTTGGAGGGGCTGGTTACATGTGGACTCCTACTAGGACTAGGACTATTCTATAACAAGCGGAATCCTAGTCTTGCCCCCTTAAGGGAAAACTCCTTATGCCTTTCCTCTTAAGCCGACCCACCATAGCATGAGCCGGCCTTCTGGGCCTTTGGGCCTTGTCTTCTATCTGACCCGCCGTCAGGGCCATCCGTGAGTCATCAGACCAGTGAGCCGCCAGACTCATAAGTCGCCAATCCTCCGGTGGGTTACCAACGAAGCGCCAAGTCCCAGCCAGGCCATAACTCCGGTCGGGTTATACCATGGGGTATATCCCCGACACTTTCTGTAGGAACGCATTAAAATTCAAAGGAATGGTAGCACGGGCCATTGACCTACAACAACATAGACATGCAAAATACAATTAGGTACTAAGTTCATGAGAAATTAAAGTTCAATTAATCATATTACTTAAGAACTCCCACTTAGATAGACATCCCTCTAATCATCTAAGTGATCACGTGATCCAAATCAACTAAACCATGTCCGATCATCACGTGAGATGGAGTAGTTTTCAATGGTGAACATCACTATGTTGATCACATCTACTATATGATTCACGCTTGACCTTTCGAACTCAGTGTTCCGAAGCCATATTTTCATATGCTAGGCTCGTCAAGTTTAACCCGAGTATTCTACATGTGCAAAACAAGCTTGCACACGTTGCATGTGAACGTAGAGCTTATCACACCCGATCATCATGTGGTGTCTCTGCACGACGAACTGTAGCAATGGTGCATACTCAGGGAGAACACTTGTACCTTGAAATTTAGTAAGGGATCATCTTATAATGCTACCGATGTTCTAAGAAAAATAAGATGCATAAAGGATAAACATCACATGCAATCAAAATATGTGACATGATATGGCCATCATCATCTTGTGCTCATGATCTCCATCACTGAAGCATCGTCATGATCTCCAACGTCACCGGCGCGACACCTTGATCTCCATCGTAGTATCCTTGTCGTCTCGCCAACTATTGTTACTACGACTATCGCTACCGCTTAGTGATAAAGTAAAACAATTACATGGCGATTGCATTGCATACAGTAAAGCGACAACCATATGGCTCCTGCCAGTTGCCGATAACTTTGTTACAAAACATGATCATCTCATACAATAATTTATATCACATCATGCCTTGACCATATCACATCACATCAAGTCTTGCAAAAATAAGTTAGACGTCCTCTACTTTGTTGTTGCAAGTTTTACGTGGCTTCTACGAGCTTCTAGCAAGAACCGTTCTTACCTAAGCATCAAAACCACAACGATTTTTTGTCAAGTGTGTTGTTTTAACCTTCAACAAGGACCGGGCGTAGCCACACTCGATTCAACTAAAGTTGGAGAAACCGACACTCACCAGCCACCTATGTGCAAGGCATGTCAGTAGAACCAGTCTCACGTAAGCGTACGCGTAATGTCGGTCTAAGCCGCTTGAATCAAAGTATGACATGTTGGTAAATAGTATGATTATTATCGCCTACAACTCTTTGTGTTCTACTCGTGCATATAACATCTACGCATAGACCTGGCTCTGATACCACTGTTGGGGAACACTGTAATTTCAAAAAATTTCCTACGATCACGCAAGATTTATCACTAGGTGATGCATAGCAACAAGAGGGGAGAATGTTGTCTATGTACCCTCATAGACCGAAAGCGGAAGCGTTATGACAACGCGGTTGATGTAGTCGTATGTCTAGCACCGAAGGTATGGCGCCTCCGCGATCTGCACACATTCATCTCGGTGACGTCCCGCGAACTCTAGATCCAGCTGAGGTCGAGGGAGAGTTTCTTCAGCACGACGGCGTGGTGACGGTGATGATGAACTTACCGGCGTAGGGCTTCGCCTAAGCACTACGATGATATGACCAAGGTGTGTAACTGTGGAGGGGGGCACTGCACACGGCTAAACAATTAACTTGTGTGTCTTTGGGGTGCCCCCCCTCCCCCATATATAAAGCAGGAGAGGGGAGGCCGGCCGGCCCTCATAGGCGCGCCAAGGGGGGAGAAATCCTCCTCCTAGTATGAGTAGGACTCCCCCTTTTCGTAGTCCTACTAGGAGAAGAAGGAAGGAGGGGGAAAGAGAAGGAAGGAGGGGGCGCCGCCCCTCCCCTAGTCCAATTTGGACTAGGCCCATGGAGGGGCGCGCGGGCAGCCCTTGGCAGCCCCCCTCTCTCTCTCCTAGGCCCAATAAGGCCCATTACTTCTCCGGTGGTTCCGATAACCCTTTCGGCACTCCGGTTTTATCCGAAATTTCTCTGAAACACTTCTGGTGTCTGAATATAGTCATCCAATATATCAATCTTTTTGTCTCGACCATTTCAAGATTCCTTGTCATGTCCGTGATCACATCTGGGACTCCGAACAATCTAAAGTACATCAAAACACATAAACTCATAATACCAACCATCATCGAACGTTAAGCATGCGGACCCTACGGGTTCGAGAGCTATGTAGACATGACCGAGACACGTCTCTGGTCAATAACAAATAGCGGAACCTGGATGCTCATATTGGTTCCTGCATATTCTACGGAGATCTTTATCGGTCAAACTGCATAACAACATACGTTGTTCCCTTTGTCATCGATATGTTACTTGTGCAAGATTCGATCGTTGGTATCTCAATACCTAGTTCAATCTCGTTACCAGCAAGTCTCTTTACTTGTTCCATAATACTTCATCCTGCAACTAACTCATTAGTCACAATGCTTGCAAGGCTTATAGTGATGAGTATTACCGAGAGGGCCCAGAGATACCACTCCGAAACATGGAGTGACAAATCCTAATCTCGATCTATGACAACCCAACAAACACCTTTGGAGACACCTGTAGAGCACCTTTACAATCACCCATTTACGTTGTGATGTTTGGTAGCACACAAAGTGTTCCTCCGGTATTCGGGAGTTGCATAATCTCATAGTCTGAGGAACTTGTATAAGTCATGAAGAAAGCAGTAGCAATGAAACTAACACGATCATAATGTTAAGCTAACGGATGGGTCATGTCCATCACATCATTCTCTTGATGATGCAATCCCGTTCATCAAATGACAACACATGTCTATGGTTAGGAAACATAACCATTTTTGATTGACGAGCTAGTTAACTAGAGGCATCACTACAAAAAAGACACATCCGTGACATTTTGGGCCGAACGAAATCTTTTTCTGTCATACTTATGACACTTCTATGACGATAATTGTGACAAAACCCGGTATCATCATAGATGTGGTGGGCTCCTACTTCTATGACAAAAAATCATGACAAAAAATGAGCTTTTCGTTCTGGGTGAGCCAGAGACGCAACTGCATGACATTGTTTGGGCCATCCATGATAGAAAAAACCATGGTAGAAGTGAGGGCGAGGAAAATATCGGGGAGTTCCCGGTTATGGTGGGTGGTCGGGGGCCGAGCGATGCGCGTTTCTCTCGTAACATATGCGGGTGGGTGCGAGGCATTGGGCTCTAACTGAACCCGAGCGAGGCATCGCCTAACTGAACCCGAGCGATTCTACTACAGGATACACGTTACTGAACCCGAGCGGTCGAGCGATTCCTTCGCTACTGCTGCTAACTGAAGCCGATC
>NC_041381.1:578032989-578075428 GCF_002162155.2 Triticum dicoccoides | reverse complement strand
GGTGCCCGTGGAGAGGGCTGGTTGAACAGTGGCCGGTGGAGTAGTGCGTGGTGGAGGCTGGATGAACAGGAGCCTGTGGATGAACAGTCACAGGTGGAGGCTGGAGGAGGTTGACGGTGGATGAACAGTAGCCCGTGGAGGTTGGAGTAGCGCGCGGTGGAGTCTGGATGAACAGGAGCCCGTGGATGAACAGTCACAGGTGGAGGCTGGAGGAGGTTGACGGTGGATGAACAGTCACAGGTGGAGGCTGGAGGAGGTCGACGGTGGAGATGAACAGTATCCTGTGGAGTCCCATTTTGCGGTACACCACACCCCTCCCGATGAACAGGACCCTGTTTCGATCGTAGCGCTCCAACACAAGTCTGTTTCCTCCGTTTTGCGGTACGCCACACCCCTCCCGATCAATAGGACCCCGTTTCGACCGTAGGAGGTCCAACAGAAGTCTGTTTCCTACGTTTTGCGTTACACTAGACCCCTCTCGATGAACAGGATCCCATTTCGACCATGGCCGGTCGAACACAAGGTCGTTTCCTCCGTTGTGTGCTACGCCAGGCCTCGTTTCCATTGGTTGTTCCGTCCAAGCCCTCCCGATGAACATGATGACGCATTCCGTTCCGACCCAGCCGGTTGGCTCCCCATGAACACGACGATGATGCAGTTTCTCCGTTCCGACCCAGCCATGTACACGAGCCCTAGCTGTACGTATGCACGCGTAGGCGTTCGAGACCCCGCCCGTATGTATGTACGTGGCCGTATTTACTTTCTTGCACCCTGGCCGTTGTACGTACGTGTATATGCTACGTGCGCGCCTCTACATCGACTAGTATGTACGAACACATTCGTGACCAGAATGACAACGCTATGTATGCTTCGACCAGGTGGGTCCCGACTGTCAGGTGCTACGTCTTGAGCTTGCGTTGGTTTTCCTTGAAGAGGAAAGGGTGATGCAGCAATAGTAGCGTAAGTATTTCCCTCATTTTTTAGAACGAAGGTATCAATCCAGTAGGAGGATGCTCAAAAGTCCCACGCACCTACACAAACAAACAAAGAACTCGCAACTGAGGCAATAAAGGGGTTGTCAATCCCTTCACGACCACTTGCGAAAGTGAGATCTGATAGAGATAGTATGATAAGATAAATATATTTTTGGTATTTTATTATATAGATTGGAAAAGTAAAGATGCAAATAAAAGTAAATTGAAAGCTTATATGATAAAAGATAGACTTGGGGGCCATAGGTTTCACTAGTGGCTTCTCTCAAGATAGCATAAGTATTACGGTGGGTGAACAAATTACTGTCAAGCTATTGATAGAAAAGAGAATAATTATGAGATTATCTAGGCATGATCATGTATATAGGCATCACGTCCGCAACAAGTAGACCGACTCCTGTCTGCATCTACTACTATTACTCCACACATCGACCGCTATCCAGCATGCATCTAGAGTATTAAGTTCATAAGAACAGAGTAACGCATTAAGAAAGATGACATAATGTAGAGGGATAAACTCATGCAATATGATATAAACCCCATCTTTTTATCCTCGATGGTAACAATACAATACGTGCCTTGCTGCCCCTGCTGTCACTGGGAAAGGACACCGCAAGATTGAACCCAAAGCTAAGCACTTCTCCCATTGCAAGAAAGATCAATCTAGTAGGCCAAACAAAACTGATAATTCGAAGAGACTTGCAAATGTAACTCAATCATACATAAAAGAATTCAGAGAAGATTCAAATATTTCTCATAGATAAACTTGATCATAAACCCACAATTCATCGGATCTCGACAAACACACCGCAAAAAGAGTTACATCAAATAGATCTCCACAAGAGAGGGGGAGAACATGGTATTGAGATCCAAAAAGAGAGAAGAAGCCATCTAGCTAATAACTATGGACCCGAAGGTATGTGGTAAACTACTCACAACTCATCGGAAGGGCTATGGTGTTGATGTAGAAGCCCTCCATGGTCGATTCCCCCTCCGGTGGAGCACCGACGAAGGCTCCAAGATGGGATCTCGCGGATACAGAAGGTTACAGAGGTGGAAATTGTGTTTTGTTGGCTCCCTAGATGTTTTCAGGGTATGTGGGTATATATAGGAGGAAGAAGTACGTCGGTGGCTGCCCGAGGGGCCCACGAGACAGAGGGGTGCACCCTCCACCCTCGTGGCCGCCTCGGCTGCTTCTTGGCTTGCACTCCAAGTCCTCTAGATCAAGTTTGTTCCAAAAATCACGCTCCTGAAGGTTTCATTCCGTTTGGACTCTGTTTGATATTCCTTTTCTTTGAAATACTGAAATAGGCAAAAAAACAGCAATACGGGCTGGGCCTTCAGTTAGTAGGTTAGTCCCAAAAATGATATAAATGTGTAAAATAAAGCCCATAAACATCCAAAACGGGTAATATAATAGCATGGAACAATAAAAAATTATAGATACATTGGAGTCGTATCAAGCATCCCCAAGCTTAATTCCCGCTCGTCCTCGAGTAGGTAAACGATAAAAACAGAATTTTTGATGTGGAATGCTACCTAGCATAATTCTCAATGTAATTTTCTTTATTGTGGCATGAATGTTCAGATCCAAATGATTCAAAACAAAAGTTCATATTGACATAAGAAATAGTAATACTTCAAGCATACTAATAAAAGCAATCATGTCTTCTCAAAATAACATGGCTAAAGAAAGTTCATCCCTAAAAAATCATATAGTTAGGTTATGCCTCATTTTTGTCACACAAAAATGTTCCCAAATTCTACACCCCCGATGACAAGCCAAGCAATTGTTTCGTACTTAAATAATCTCAAACTTTTTCAACTTTCATGCAATACATGAGCGTGAGCCATGGATATAGCACTATGGGTGGAATAGAATATGATAATGGGGATTGTGTGGAGAAGACAAAAAAAGAGAAAGTCTCACATTGATGAGGATAATTAACGGGCTATGGAGATGCCCATCAATTGATGTCAACATGAGGAGTAGGGATTGCCATGCAACGGATGCACTAGAGCTATAAATGTATGAAAGCTCAACAAAAGAAAAGCTAGTGGGTGTGCATCCAACTTTCTTGCTCACGAAGACCTAGGGCATTTTGAGGAAGCCCATCGTAGGAATATACAAGCCAAGTTCTATAATGAAAAATTCCCACTAGTATATGAAAGTGAGAACATATGAGACTCGCTATATGAAGAACATGGTGCTACTTTGAAGCACAAGTGTGGAAAAGAGATAGTAACATTGCCACCTTTTTATTTATTTTCTTCTTTTTTTTCTTTCTCCTTTTTTTTGGGCCTTTCTTTTTTTTCTTTTGGCCTTTCTTTTTTTTATTTTTTTCTTTGGCCTTTCTTTTTTTCTTTTGGCCTTTATTTTTTTTCTTTTTGGGGACAATGCTCTAATAATGATGATCATCACACTTTTATTGATTTACAACTCATGAATTACAACTCAAAACTAGAACAAGATATGACTCTATATGAATGCCTCTGGCGGTGTACTGGGATGGGCAATGATTCAAGAGTGACATGTATGAAAATTATGCATGGTGTCTTTGCCACAAATATGATGTCAACTACATGATCATGCAATGGCAATATGACAAAAGTAATGCGTGTCATGATGATAAACGGAACGGTGGAAAGTTGCATGGCAATATATCTCAGAATGACTATGGAAATGCCATAATAGGTAGGTATGGTGGCTGTTTTGAGGAAGATAGAAGGAGGTTTATGTGTGATAGAGCGTATCATATCACGGGGTTTGGATGTACCGGTGAAGTTTGCACCAACTCTCAAGGTGAGAAAGGGCAATGCACGGTACCGAAGAGGCTAGCAATGATGGAAAGGTAAAAGTGCATATAATACATGGACTCAACATTAGTCAAAAGAACTCATATACTTATTGCAAAAATTTAGAAGTCATCAAAAACCAAGAATTATGCGCATGCTCCTAGAGGGATAGATTGGTAGGAAAAGACCATCGCTCGTCCCCGACCGCCACTCATAAGGATGCACAATCCAAGGACACTTCATGTTTCAAATTTGTTACACAACTTTAACCATACGTGCATGCTACGGGACTTGCTAACTTCAACACAAGTATTCTTTAAATTCATAATCACCCAACTAGCATGACTTTAATATCACTACCTCCATATCTCAAAAAAATTATCAAGTATCAAATTGATCATAACATCCAATTCACTTTCTATGATAGTTTTTATTATACCCAACTTGGATGCCTACCATTCTAGGACCAATTTTATAACCATAGCAAATACCATGCTGTTCTAAGAGACTCTAAAAATAATATAAGTGAAGCATGAGAGACTAGCAATTTCTACAAAATTAAACCACCGCCGTGCTCTAAAAGATATAAGTGAAGCACTAGAGCAAAAACTATCTAGCTCAAAACATATAAGTGAAGCACATAGAGTATTCTAATAAATTCCAATCAAGTGGGATTCTCCCAAAAGGTGTGTACAGCAATGATTATTGGGGAAAACAAAAAATAAAATACTAATATCATACACGACGCTCCAAGCAAAACACATATCATGTGGCGAATAAAAATATAGCTCCAAGTAAGGTTACCAATGAACAAAGACGAAAGAGGGGATGCCTTCCGGGGACATCCCCAAGCTTAGGATTTTGTCTATTATTGAATATCTGGTGCCATGGGCATCCCCAAGCTTAGGCTTTTTCCACTCCTTATTCCATAGTCCATCAAATTTTTACCCAAAACTTGAAAACTTCACAACACAAAACTCATCAGGAAATCTCATAAGCTCCGTTAGTGAAAGAAAGCAAAACCACCACATAAGGTACTGTAATGAACTAATTCTTTATTTATATTGGTGTTAAACCTACTGTATTCCAAGTTATCTATGGTTCATACCACTTAATACTAGCCATAGATGCATCAAAATAAGCAAACAACACACGAAAGGCAGAATCTGTCAAAAACAGAACAGTCTGTAGCAATCTATAACTAACGCAAACTTCTGGAACTCTAAAAATCCTACCAAAATAGGAAGTCCTGGACAATTTGTCTATTGATCTACAGCAAATGAATTAATGCAAAAGCACGTTTCTGTGATTTATTGAATTTTTTCTCGTGAGCGCAAAGTTTCTGTTTTTTAGTAGAATCAAATTAACTATCATCATAGGTTATCCTATTGGTTATACTTGGCACAAACACTAAATAGAACATGAAAACACATCTAAACAGAAGGTAGATGCAAAATTTATTACTAAACAGGAACAAAAACAAAGAAAACAAAGAAATTTGGGTTGCCTCCCAACTAGCGCTATCGTTTAACGCCCCTAGCTAGGCATAAAAGCGAAGATAGATCTAAGTAGTGCCATCTTTAATTTTTAGTTTTTTAGCGGAGTCATGCACGAATCCGGGAGGTTCTTTATGTTTCCCTTCATACTCAGAAATTTTTAGATCTATAGAATCCAACCGCTTATTGCAAAGAGTAATCAACATATTCATGCGGTGAAGATTTCCGCTAACACTTTTAAGAGGCTCAAGAGACTTTTGTAATATTTTTGTTACTTCACAAATCTTTCCAAACACTTGTGTTTCTTCTTGGGTAGGATGCGATCCCCCTTTTTGAGGTCGTGTTCCCACTATTCCCTCTATTATTTCATGCACAATACTAGGATCAATTTCAATAAAATTTCCCTTGGCAATGCAATCCAAGAGTTGTCTATGAGACATATTTAGCCCAACATAAAAATTGTGAAGTAAGATTCTAAAATTCACCTCTAGGGTGCAATTGCGATAAGATTCCATCATCCTATACCAAGAATCTTTTAAATTTTCTCCTTGCCTTTGCTTGAAGTGAAGAACTTCAAACTCGGGGGACATAGCAGCGGATAAGGAACTAGACATAACGTCAAACAAAAAAGACAAGCGAAAGAGAGAGGAGGAGAAGAAGAAGATTGGGAAAAGAGGGCAAATAAAACGGCAAGGGTGAAGTGGGGGAGAGGAAAATGAGAGGCAAATGGAAAACAATGTAAATGCGAGGGAGATGAGTTTGTGATGGGTACTTGGTATGTCTTAACTTGAGCGAAGACTTCCTCGGCAACGGCGCCAGAAATCCTTCTTGCTATGTCTTGAGCTTGTGTTGGTTTTCCTTGAAGAGAAAAGGGTGATGCAACAATAGTAGCGTAAGTATTTCCCTCAGTTTTTGAGAACCAAGGTATCAATCCAGTAGGAGGCTCCTCAAAAGTCCCACGCACCTACACAAACAAACAAAGAACTCGCAACCAACACAATAAAGGGGTTGTCAATCCCTTCACGGCCACTTGCGAAAGTGAGATCTGATAGAGATAGTATGATAAGATAAATATTTTTTTGGTATTCTATGATATAGATTGGAAAACTAAAGATGCAAATAAAAGTAAATTGAAGGCTTATATGATAAAAGATAGACCCGGGGGCCATAGATTTCACTAGTGGCTTCTCTCAAGATAGCATAAGTATTACGGTGGGTGAACAAATTACTGTCAAGCAATTGATAGAAAAGAGAATAATTATGAGATTATCTAGGCATGATCATGTATATAGGCATCACGTCCGCAACAAGTAGACCGACTCCTGCCTGCATCTACTACTATTACTTCGACCACTATCCAGCATGCATCCAGAGTATTAAGTTCATAAGAATAGAGTAACACATTAAGAAAGATGACATGATGTAGTGGGATAAACTCATGCAATATGATATAAACCCCATCTTTTTTTCCTCGATGGCAACAATACAATACGTGCCTTGCTGCCCCTGCTGTCATTGGGAAAGGACACCGCAAGATTGAACCCAAAGCTAAGCACTTCTCCCATTGCAAGAAAGATCAATCTAGTAGGCCAAACCAAACTGATAATTCGAAGAGACTTGCAAAGATAACTCAATCATACATAAAAGAATTCAGAGAAGATTCAAATATTTCTCATAGATAAACTTGATCATAAACCCACAATTCATCGGATCTCGACAAACACACCGCAAAAAGAGTTACATCAAATAGATGTCCACAAGAGAGGGGGAGAACATGGTATTGAGATCCAAAAAGACAGAAGAAGCCATCTAGCTAATAACTATGGACCCGAAGGTCTGTGGTAAACTACTCACAACTCATCAGAAGGGCTATGGTGTTGATGTAGAAGCCCTCCATGGTCCATTCCCCCTCTGGCGGAGCGCCGGCGAAGGCTCCAAGATGGGATCTCATGGATCCAGAAGGTTACGGCAGTGGAAATTGTGTTTTGTTGGCTCCCTAGATGTTTTCAGGATACGTGGGTATATATAGGAGGAAGAAGTACGTCGGTGGCTGCCCAAGGGGCCCACGAGACAGGTGGGCGCGCCCTATAGGGGTGGGCGCGCCCTCCACCCTCATGGCCGCCTCGGCTGCTTCTTGTCTTGCACTCCAAGTCCTCTGGATCACGTTTGTTCCAAAAATCATGCTCCCGAAGGTTTCATTCTGTTTGGACTCCATTTGATATTCCTTTTCTTTGAAATACTGAAATAGGCAAAAAAACAGCAATACGAGCTGGGCCTCCGGTTAGTAGGTTAGTCCCAAAAATGATATAAATGTGTAAAATAAAGCCCATAAACATCCAAAACGGGTAATATAATAGCATGGAACAATCAAAAATTATAGATAAGTTGGATACGTATCATCAGGCACTTCCTTGCGTGCGAAGATGTAGCTGGTGGGTCCCAACAGTCAGGGGGGCGAATCATTTTTTTCCTGAATGCACTTCCTTGCGTGCGAAGATGTAGCTAGGGGGTCCCAGCAGTCAGGGGGAACATTTTTTTTGTGAAATACAGTGGCTCGTCCGGTGGGTCCTTGCTGTCAGGTGGAGGAATAATTATTTTGCACGTAATAAGGAGACAATTCCTTGCGGCTGCCGTGGACCCAGCTGTCAGCCTATCAACATACAGTACTCTTCTAATGGAAGTCGTTCCTTGACCACGTTGACCATGCCGCGCCGAGAGCACCAGGGCGGTGGACGACAGCGAGGCCTAGGAAGGGGATGACGCGGAGCCGGGGAGGACGTGACAGTGGCTGCCCACGCGTAGAGGAGTATGAGGGTTCACTGGTTCGGCTGCGGTGTGAGGCTGCCGTTGCCGCAGAATAACAGGGGGTGTGGGTGAGTAGAGGGATGGCCTGGCCAGCGGTGGGAGTAGTAGGGGGTGGTGATGCCTCCTCAGGATCACAGTCGGCCACGAGAGGCAGGAGCACGCGGCACGACCGGCGCTGGTTTGGGTGGCTGGAGCAAGAAGACCAGAGGATGAAGAAGCACTACGGCCGTTGGATGGACATCGTACGGTCACTGGAGCTAGAATCGTTCATATTGACTAAGTTGACAAAGCCCTTCGTCCTCGTCAACTTAGTAGGCCCACAAGTCAGCCTCCCACCGAGGTGGGTCCCAGCTAGCAAGGGGAGTATTCATTTTTTTTGTGCGTAATAAGGAGGCACTTCCGGTGGGTCCGAGCTGACAACGGGGGGAACATTTTTTTCGTGACATATAGAGGCCCTTCCGGTGGGTCCCAGCTGTTAGGTGGAGGAATCATTATTTTGCGCGTAATAAGGAGGCATTTCCTGGTGTGGGCCCCTACTATCAGCCTCTTCTGATGATTGTTGTTTGTTGACCATGTTGACCTCGTTGCGCCGAGAGCACAAACGCGGTGGACAAGGGCGAGGCCCAGGAAGGGAGCCACCCAGAGCCGGCGAAGCCACCGCAGTGGATGCCCATGCTGAGGGGAATATGAGCGCTGATTGGTCGGCGGCAGGGTGAGGCCGACGTTACCGGCAAATAACAGGATGTGTGGGTGGTTAGAGGGATGGCCTGGCGGCAGCACATCTAGCCATGAGAGGACGGAGCAGGCAGTCCCACCGGCGCTGGTTTGGGCAGCTGGAGCAGGAAGATCAGAGATTGAAGAAGCACAGCGGCCGTTGGATGGACATCCAACAGTCATTGCTCTGTGTTGACTAAGTTGACAAAGCCTTGCGTACGAGTCAATTTTTTTAGGACAACGTCATCATCAACCTAGTAGGCCCAGAAGTCAGCCTCCAAATTTGTGGAAAATAGCATACAACCCATTAACCATTATTTTCAATAATTTACACCCCATTTGCTAATTCTTAAGGATATTTGAAGCCCATATTCTTTTTATTAGCATTACAGACCATATATTCTTGGCACTGCTAAAAAAATTCAACGAAATTTTGCATATTTCGGTGGGGTCTGAACTCTTTTAATCACGAAATTTGAGTCACGTTAAATATAATTTTTAAAAAATTATGTCAAAATAAAATTCAGAAAACAATTCTCCTAAAAAATGAATGAAATTTAGAATCTTAACTAGCAAGATGCCCGTTCGTTGCACGGAACATGAAGATGCATTCGTATGAGTAGTTTATCTTGTGGGAGAAAAGATGATATTTTAATGTAATTGCAAGTTGGCTTTGGTTTTTTTATAAGAGTAAAGAGTAGAGAAATCCTAAAAAAATGATATTTTAATGCAATTGCCGGTTGGCTTTGGTTTAAAAACTTATAGCCCATTTCTTACAACTTATAGCCCATTTTGTGGGGAAGCCCATTTCTTACTACTTACATCCCTCCTCGTCTTGAAAGATTTGTAGCCCAGCAGGGCTGAGAAAAGAAAGTAGGCCTTGGTTTTGGTATTCTCCAAAAAAAGAACTGGGCTAACCATTTTCAGAAAGAAAAAATATATCAACCAGGCTCGTCATGTGCTTAAATAAAAGCGTAAGTGTGGGCTAGACGTGCCACAGCCCCGCACAGCGCACAGTTGAGCTCCATCTCTGAAACTAAAAAACAACTGGGCAAGCTGCTGGGTCCCTTGTGTTATCTGCCCGTTGTGTAATTTTCTCATTTATTGACTACATTGACAATGGTGTGGGGCCTAGTTGTCAAACAATTAGGAGGAAGAAATTTTTTGGCTTGTAATAACGAGGCACCTGCTTGTGAAATGCAATGACCTTGGTGGGTCCCTACTGTCAGCCTCTCCACGTACAGTCATGTCCTGATTCCTCTTGGTTGTTGACCATGTTGACAATGCCAAATAGCGGCGGGCACAATGAGCGAACCAAGGAGGAGGACGACGGCGAGGCCTCGGACGGGAACGAACAACAGATGTGGAAGATGCGGCAGTGTAGTGGCAGGTGGAGGGGAGTACGAGGGAAACAACATGCAACTCAAGCATACAAATGGTACAAAAAGCCCAAGGATTAATTGTTCATCAAATTTTTAGACAAAAACCAGATTGAACATGGTAGGAACATATAACCCAACCACTCTTTTTTGCAGTCACAAACAAATGGATCGGTCTGATCCATAAAATCAACATCCTGTGCAAAAAAATTTATTTCAGGATGACTACCACTTGTTGTAAATAGAAGCCGAGCATGTTTAGATGCCCATTTGTCCACCTAAAACTTCTTTTTTTGCTGTTCAACATGTCCATCAGTGAGAAATCTCTTGCAGTAAAAATTAAGCCTCATGGACAATAGTAACCTCGCATTCAACAGGAAGAATGTGACAAAGATTCTGTTTGCCTGGTTGGATGCATATCCTTCCATCGTTATTGTCCTCAAAAATGTCATGAGAACTGAGAAAATCCTAGTTCTTATTACGCTACCGATTGGTTATATGTTTTGCTCCATGTGGTTGTGCCTAAGTAGACATAAAGATTGAAAACAGTTAAGGTCTGAAAAAAGAGTATGTCGAAAGAACGACAGCTGAACAGTTAATTCTAGTACAATATATATGGGCTTTCAATGTGCATGAAATCACCACCTCTGTATACAAATTGTCCAAAGATCGAAAGCATCGCAGCAAGCCAATAATTATGTTCAGATCAAAACTAAACATTCTGATGCTGAGATCGTTCAATTCTTTAAGTGCCTTACCGGAGTCAAAGTTAGTTCCAGTTACTATGGCAAGATAAGCAGATATCTAGACACAGACAAGAAAAGGTTCAGCGGGATGAAGTCCCATGACTGTCATGTGATGATGAAGCAGATACTACCTGTTGCCCTTATAGGGATAATGGACAAGCATGCCCGTGACACGCTTATTGGTCTCTGCAACTTTTTTGACGTCATCTCTCGAAAGTCGATCATTGTGAAGCAGCTCCGAAGGCTACAGGAAGAGATCATTGTGATACTGAATGAGCTTGAGATGTACTTCCCGCACGCGTTCTTTGACGTGATGGTGCATCTGTGTGTCCATATTGTGGACGACATTATAGATCTGGGGCCGTCATTCCTGCAGAACATGATGCCGTTTGAGAGGATGAATGGGATCATCAAAGGATTCATTCGTAACATGTCCCGTCCGGATGGAAGCATCGTCCAGGGCTATCTGACACAAGAGTGCATCTCTTTCTGCGAGAATTTTCTATATGGTGCAGACTAGCCGCTTGGTGTTAGTGTTGCTTTACCCGTTAACAAGCACGATGGGAGGCTCGAAGGAGAAGTTCACACCAACGGTCGCAGGGAACTTCAAGTGGCGTACTCAGATCGATTGAGCGACTTTGACAGAGCAAACTTGGCAGTGCTACAACACCTAGACGAGGTAGATCCTTTCGTGGCACTACACAAAGAAATTATCGCAAAGAAGTATCATGACCGGGGGGTCTGCAGGACGGACGCCGAAGTTACTAGAGAGCACAACTCCACTTTCCTGCATTAGTTCAAAGAGCATACTATTGCTAATCCCCCGGAGGAGGGCTCTAAGGACGGATTGCTCATATACGCCTTAGCACATGGCCCCTCGCCCAACCTCATAAGCTATCAGGCATACGATATCAACGGATACATGTTCTATATGGAGGCCAAAGATATGGACAGTGATGATCAGAACTCAGGGGTGACAATGGAATGCATGACCGGCAGCGACAATGACGCAACTGAAAGATTTTAC
Source organism: Triticum dicoccoides (assembly GCF_002162155.2). Taxonomy (NCBI): domain Eukaryota; kingdom Viridiplantae; phylum Streptophyta; class Magnoliopsida; order Poales; family Poaceae; genus Triticum; species Triticum dicoccoides. Next base: position 578,063,473 of record NC_041381.1, on the reverse strand, counting down.
GGAAGGTTCGAGGAGATCTGGGAGCTTGACTACTCTAGACTACACAACACAACAATGTTTCGTGTCAGATGGGATAAGAATGTTGAAAGAGAAAACCGGCTACCATGACTATACCCGACGCCAAGAGCACTACTGTGAACGATATCGCAAAAAACAAGCCATGGGTACATGCTAAGCACGTGACACAATGCTTCTTCATAACCGACCCGCGCAATCTTAGCTGTGTTATCATGAGGAGAGGCAAAAGGAACATCATTGGAATGGATGGAGTCACCAACGAGGAAGACTACGACCAGTACGGTAACTCAATGAGGGAAGATGACGATGATGATGAAGTATATGTCAAAATAAGAATCAATACTACATTACCTAAGAAAAATCATACTCCATGGAAAAGGAAAAGTCAAATTGAGGGGCTCAATTATTCTTCAACGAACAACAAGGGAAAGAAGCTGACTCAAAAACAAAGACGTCAACGCTGAGGAACCGTATGTTACCGGTCAAATGATGTAATATATATGTTCCTATTTTGTATATACACACTTAGCCATTATTATGCATGGGTCCAATGATGTAATATATTTGTTCCTATTTTGTATACATACTTAACCGTCAAACGATGCAATATATATCGCCTTCCCTTCATTCACTGCTCTCGGAAAAAAGAAAAGAAAAGTGAGAGAAAATAAAGGAAAAGAAAATTGAAGGAAAAAAACAAGAAAACTGATATATATGTACTGGTTATAGCAGCATCGCTTTTGTGAGAAAAGAGCTACAGCTAGTCAAGATAACAGTAGCGGTTTCTACATAAAACCGCTATAGCTACCTGGAGTAGCTATAGCACGTTTTGTTTAAACGCACTACTGCTATGCCCACTTAAGCCCAAAGTCCCCACTCCTCTCTTCATCCCGCCTGTTTTCCCCCAAACCCCACGCTCTCTCTTCCCCCGTCACGCCGCCGGAGCCCTGCCCTCGCCGCGCCCCTGTGCTCGCCCCCAACCCCGGCCCCGGCTCCGGCCCCGGCACTCGCCTACGGCCCCGGCCCCGACCCCGACCCCGACCCCGGTCCTGCCCTGACACTCAACCCCAACTCTGACACCAACCCCGACCCCTCCCAACCTCGGCCGTCGTTGGGCATGCACCCTCTATAAGCCCCCCACCGCTCCTCCTCTCTTTGGTAGCTCGGGTTCTTTGGTTAATTTACTTAGGTTTTAGTTAGGGCAGATGGTTAATTAGGTTATATATTTAGTTATGAATTTAGCTAGATTTTTTCTTCAAGTTCTATATTTTTCTTCCTTTTATATGCAAATTTGAAGTGGACATGTGATATGTGGACATGTGATGTTTTGGACATGTCATATTTGGAATTTGGACATGATGATTATGTGTAGGGTAAATGATCCGAGTGGCCTATGTTACGCTGGAATGTTGATTCATTTCCGTTTCGGTGAATTTCAGGCGCTCGATATGTCCATTTTTTAGCAAAGGTCATGCCGAAATTTTCCATTAATTTTGGCATGATTTGTGCTAGATAGTAGGCATATCTAGTGCTGGGAGTTGCTGGGAAACGACATTCCGGCCAACATAGATTTCTTTTTTATGTCATTTCTCATTTTTTTATAGTTTTAGATTTAAACGAGGAGACTTAATCATAGGAAACATGTCGAACAACAAAGAAACTGGGCTTTCTGACCAAGATGTAGACGAGATGGATTATGAGGGTGAACAAGAGTACCTCGACTATTTGACTGCTAAGCAAAGTCAAGGTTTGCAGGTCGGTCTCGATGATGGTACTGATGCTGACATCTACACCGACGGCACCGGCACTGATGGCGGCGCCGAGATCGATGGCGGCGCCGAGACCGGCATGGAAGGTACCGGCGGGGAAGATACCGGCGGGGAAGGTACCGACGCTGATGCCGCTACCGAAAATAAGAAGTAGAAGAATCAGAGGATACGAAAACCTAAAAAACTAGGGATTGGATGACTGGTGATCACAAAGATGGCACCTGGCAAGTTTGAGCCATTAGAGCCGGAAGAACCCCGCAAGTGCTATGGGAACCAAGTAGTATGCATCCTACGGGAATGCGCGAGCATCAACGACGATGACTTAAGGAGTAAAGAACATTTGACGCAGTTGCTCCTGACGAAGTTGCACAAGAGATTCAAGTTCCTCGACCAGGATGGTAACATAGAATAACCGTGGGATGATCCAAAGATGAAAAAGATTAACAATCACGCCATGGGCATGTTCAGCAATGATTTGGCCTACCTCGGTAAAAGGCCCATATGGGATAAGGAGGACGCGGAACATGAAGCTGCGGGTATCCCAGACCCCTTCGTGAAGTTCACCAACCCCTTGGAGCATGACTTCATCAGGGCCCGCTACAAGTGGGACAAGGAAAAGAAGGTTTTTTTACATGGAGCAGATCATGAGGACATTGATTAGACTACTGGTAATTATTCTTTTACCAACTTACGTTTAGCTCTAGATCTAGTTGACTACACATTCCTAAATGGTTCATGTTCTTTCTGCAGGAGAAGCAACACAAGCTTGCAGCCAAAAGCCCTACTTCTTCGATGAGGCCCAAGTGGGACACCCCTCTCAACCAGGCCTTGAACGAACTTAAGGGACTCCATTTGGGGTAGCGACCGCAATATGGTCGTGTGCACGGCAATGGAGATGTGGCCACATGGAAGGTGTTTTACAACAAGGGCCCGGAGGCCAAGAAGCAGCAAAAGAAGTTTAGTCAGGCGGACATCGACAAGAAGGTGAAGCTTACGGACGAGAAAAAAGCAGCTGAGGACGCGAAAAAAACAGCCGAGGATAAAAATGAGTTGCTAGAGCAGGCAGTCAATGCAGCTGTAACTGCCTGCAGAAATGATTTTGCTACTAACTTGGTTCCATCTATCATCAACTAGACGAAGGAAAATCCAGACAAGATGGTACATGATTTCTCGTTGCCCAGTTTCGTCGCGAGCAACTCCATGAACAACAACACAACCGCACCATCACTTGCTCACGCAACCGGGCCTCCTCTCGCACTCGCTCCCGCTCATAGGAGCCCGTCCTCAGTCTCTAGAGCATTAGGTGGGCCTTCGTCTTTGGCTGAGCTCGACGCCCTCACGGTAATTACATGTCGCACCAACATATATATATATATATATATATATATGTGTGTGTGTGTGTGTGTGTGTGTGTGTGTGTGTGTGTGTGTGTGTGTGTGTGTTTTACGCCACAGACATGTGTTTGCAGGCCGACGAAACCCCGTGCACCATACTCTACTTGATCAAAGGCCAGAAGGTGGAGGTGGGAAAGGGCGTGCTATTGAATCCCTTGCAACCCACGTTCCGCAAGCAGCTGATCCTCGTTGGGCACTTCAGGGTTAACTTGTCCAGTGTGAAATCGGGGCACGAGGATTTTCCTCCTCCAGTACGGCATGTGGGAGAGGACGATGAGACCCCGCCGCGGATTGGAAGCTGCAAGGGTTGGGTGCTGCTATGGCCGAAGAATCTTCTTCGTCTAGAGCCGGTCGAGAGCACACTAATAACCACACATTAACAAGCATGTGCGGAGACTACCACCCCACCTACGCAATTACCAGCTCTTGTAGTGCAGGGTGAGAGCGACGGACGACGTGATGAAGGAGGTGCAATAGTACTGGTTGATGTAACCAGTCCTGTAGAACAGAGAATGGATGATGAGACGGAGGTCGACCCAATGGCTTTCCTCAATACAAACGCATATGAGGGTGACTTAGATATGATGAGTCAACCATATGACGAATCGGGCTATCAGCATGCTAATGAGGATATGGATGATCTGCCCGGGCAGGAAGGTCGTAGCAGGGATTGCAAGAAGTCTCTCTTCATGAAATCCTCACAGGACACGCCTGAAGATGCCGCCTCAACACAGGTTCAACTAGCCGGGGGTTGTACAGTGCTTAGCCCGACAACACTGGGGAAGGGGTTAACGAAGGGTCTGGAAGGTCTGCCATAGAAAAAGGAGAGGAAGAGTCCGGGGAAGATAGCTGCCTCCAAATAAGCTAGAGCACATAGCAGCCAGACGATGGATTCTAAAGAGCGTGTACCCATGAAAGGTGCGGCTATGTTCCATCTCACGGGTGATCCGATGCTACCGCTGGAGGCGCTATCAGGGGATCTCAGGAGACTGCACGACCATGTGTTGTCGATTGTAAAAATCCTACTAGCCTCAAAGGAACGAGTATATCCGACATACACGGCTTGTGTGCCTGAGGGGAAGTGCTACATCGACACACGGCCCGCGGAGGTGTTCTTCCTACGGTTTGACCATATCTTCGAGATGTTTCTGACAAGGCGGCTTGATTTTACAATTGTCCGCCTTTTTGCGCTACATATGAGCTTCGTCATGAAGAGAGAAGAAGTCTCGCAAATCTGTGTGGCGGATCCGTACTACATGCACGAGTCTTTCTTGAGTCTCGGCGACTTTGAGCATGAAACTGCTAGGGAGTACCTCCAAAACTTCATGGTACAGAATAAGGACCAGGAAATTGTCCTCCTGCCTTATCATCCAAAGTAAGTCAGTTTTCCGGACAACCCTTTCGTACATTTCAATCATTCCTTTCGCTCATATGGAGAATAATTTGAGGTGTCTTTTCCCCGCAGCAACGGGCACGCCGTCCTTATCGTTCTTTACTCGTGAGTCTCCCACGCCATGTATTTTGACCCTTCCAGAGACTACGAGAAGAAGGACTACACCCACATAATAAATATTCTAGTGATGCTCTCCAAGGCTTCAGCATTATAGGTGGCCACGTGCAGATCAGGAAACAAAGGAACAAGAAGATGGGTTTCGCACATAAAACTAACTTCTGCTGCATCCATGTCCCAAAACCAAGCAAGAAAGATGGATTCTACATCCTCCATCTCATGATTGGGTTCAACACGGATCACCAAAAGCTTCGCATCACAAACAGAAATGATGATCATATCCACAAGTGGGTAGAATCTCATGGAGAAGCGAATTATAAACTTAGAGATGACTTCTTTCGCATCCAAAGGGACATTGTGACGATCATCATGAAAGAAGTCATCGATGAGAAGGGGTTGTTCCACCACGGCCCTATATCGCGATCTGACGTCTGAACTCACATAGGCATGCAACGTGATGACCTCACGCCATTCAAGAAGCTAGGGTCCATCCTTGATGATATGGAAGGATGGAACTTCTAGTGATTTACGATGCCGATGATGATGATATGTGTCGGTTGAACTTGTATACATTCTGTAGCGATGAAGCTTTGTGATGTCCATGGTCCCTGCCGAACTTGCGTAACGCTACTTTGTTAGTTTGGGTATGATGACCTGTGTACCTCTAGTTAATTAGTTTGCGTACTGTATGTTGCATCCAGTTGCTAACCCTTTCTTTTTCATGTTGCTCTAGTATATTTTGTTGCATATGATTGTACATCCTCTGGAGGAAGATGCATCTCTAACAGGTACCTAGCTTATTGATGGCGAGATGGCAGTGCTATGTCGTGTACAAAGGGAAGGTTCCGGGGGTGTGCAACGAGTGGCCTGAGTGTCAGGCGCAAGTGAATGGGGTCTCAGACGCCAGCCATAATGGCTTCAAAAGAAGACAAGAAGCAGAAGCTAGTTACTTGAGGTTCACGCTAGCGCGAGAGAGGACTCGTAACCGCTGCCTCATGTACTGCATAGTTCTGCTCTCACTCATAGTGATATCTCTACTTGCGTATGTCAATGTTTAGATGGATGACGTTGTAGTTGCAAGTATTCAAGACTTGCATGTATCGCTATTTTTGAGATCATGACGAGATACCACTTTGTGTTGGATGATGATTATGATGAGACTATTTGTATGTACATGCTATGATAACATTTGTGGTCTCGCAGCCATTTGTATGTGTATGATGATGACATTTGTATGTGCTAAAGATTCTTGTATAAAGCCTATTCAAATACAAAACAAATATGTAGAAAAAAATTAAAAAACTACTAAAATTAGCAGTAGCGAGTGGAGAAAAGTTAGCAGCAGCATGACAATAGCAGTAGCGCATCCCAGCAAAGCGCGCTAGAGATATTAGTAGTAGCGAGCTTCCATACAGCACGCTGCTGCTACACTTGTATAGCAGTAACGCGGGAGTACACACGCTACTGCTACGGGTTAGCTGTAGCGCCGACCCCCGCGCTACTGATATACCTAGAACCCGCGTTGCTGCTAGGCTTTTCCCTAGTAGTGCATGTCTTTGCCACTATCAAACGACATATATGAATCCACAATCAAATAGTCAAGAACACTCAGCAGGGCAGCTTTGAAGAGGCTATCCATGTTCTCAAAAGCTTCCTGCTGTGTAGGATTAAGATCGCCCTTAGGCTCATCCTTAGTGGCGTCATAGCAGTACATGATCTGAAACCAATATATTGCTCTTGTGCGCCACCTTTTATATTGCACCTCCTTAAAAGTTGGCGGCTTCAAAAGCGCAGCAAAACCACTCGGAGTAAATTGCCTATAATCAGGTTTTTGGATTGGATTGTTGAATATATGAGCAATTTACTATGAGATATAATCCAAATCAGTAGTAAATAGATCATGATGACAATTGAAAACATCAAAGTAATGATGCGGACTAAACCAGGAGGAGAGAATCACATACTGTACAGTGGGAGCATAACCCTTGTGGTTGATGTTGTCACTCATGTCGTTGATGAAGAGGTTACCGAGGTCAGGGAAGAAGGCTGTCATTGAGGAAATTGTCGCTGGCAGCAGTCACATGAGTGTGCTCCCCAAAAACCTGATCACCCCTCCCCGTACAGGATCACGAAAGGCGGGGTTCGGAGGACTGTTGTCCCTTCTCGCGGTGCATGCCGGAAGGAGGACCGGAGAAGAATTGTGTGTTGGCGCTAAGATCTGAAATGGTGCGAAACCATATGATGCGGTGACGACTAGGGTAGAGCATGTCAGGTCGGTCGTGCGAGTAAGACCAAGTATAAGAGTAGGCCTTTGGCCCCCAAACCCCACGTCCAAGTCAATAATAGCCCCACCAAGGTCTGTCTAAAAAAACTGAGTAATTAAGGCGTCCGTTAGTCCCTTTAGTATAAATACTATATCATTAATAATGGCCCCCACCTTTTGTCTCACAAAGTATGTTGGGGCTCCTGATACAACCGGCTACAAGTTTACAACCCGCTTCTCTTCTCTCTCCTCTTCTCTCTCCTTCAACTAAGCACAAACACTATATTTAAATCCTTATAGCCTTCTTATGTCATCTAATTGTAGTACTTGCTCTAAAGTTACTCTCCACTGTGTAGTCTGAAATGCCGGGCATGCAACGGGTGGTGCCCTCGGTTGGTGTACCACTTCAATGGTGGAAGCAGTGAGAGGTCGTGTCGCCCTAACTTGCCATCAATGTGGAGCGGCGGGCTCAGCTGGCGCCGGGCGGGAAGCACGCACGGGAGGGGGGAAGGGGTTTTGTTGGGCCAAGAAGGTGAGAAGCCAACTTGGGATCGGTCCATATGGGGAAATATCACGTGTTCCCATACTCACTAGTAGTTTCATGCATATGACACTAGTCTATGTTACTACCTCTATAGTAACATATTTGTGGTGACAACATGCAGCTGCATTATCATTAGGCATGCAACCGCCTTGATAGACAACATGCGCAGAAGGAGTAGAGGCAACTGGGGACGCACCACATCGTGGGCATTCCATATGTGCTCGTGTGCGTGCATCATGCATGTTTTCCATCGGTGCTAGTAGCTCTAAGGCCGATTGCGATCGTCTTCATCTCCGACTAGTCGTTGAGGAACGATGGCAAAGAGGTGCTACAAGAGATGTGTGGACGTCGTTGTGTGCGAGCTTCGCCGTAGCACGACGAACTGGACGTCGTGGCAGATGGCGCATGCCTCCATGCCGCCGAGTGTGTGCGCATGCATGTGTTATTCACATGCATTCTATGGCCGAGTGTGTGTGCATGCACGTGTTGTGTACGTGCGTTGTGTGCTCCATGTTGTGCGCGTATGTGCATGAGTTGGATTGGATGGAGTTAGTGTGTTGGCGTGTGTACATGCGTGGCTGCATGCGTCCTGTACATGTGTGGCTTGTTGTGTGGTTATCAATATAAACTATAAAACATCTTCAACTTAGCATCCTGATGTATCGTCTCTAGTGGTTAGCGAAGAGTTCATGTTCTTTTATTTGTTTATACGTGGGCAAGCAGCAAAAAACAGGGGAAAACATGCAAGGTTCCTTGCAGACGCTCCACCGCGAGGTTCCTCCTTCTTGGTCATCGGGAATCTATGTTCTTCAACTCTTTTTTTTATGTGAGCTATGTTCATTGTTTTGCCAACATGCGAGACATCTAGCATCAAGGTGCACGTGTCATGCAAGAAAATGGAGATAATCGGATAAGCACTGCATAAGTGAGTCATGCACTTCGATGGCACCTACTACGCAATATTTTTTCTCCTCGATGGCACGCGAGTAGTGCATGTACTCAACGAGGGAGCACGGGATGGTAGCCATGACATGGTAAGCCCTTTTGATTTGTCATGTCAACTCGTAGAATGATGAGAAGCTTGCTTACTATGCCTTCTCCCTCGCTAATGCATGCGCGGTGGCTCGTAGCACGAGGAGGAACTTTTGCTTACAAGCGGTGGACGTGCATCAGTTCATTTGGTGTCAGATTGACAGGAGTACTACTATAGAACATCAACTTCCGGAAGAGGCGAAGAGCCAAGCGCAAGGTCACCTACTAACCTTAGACTAGGCGTAGTGGGAGTAACATAAGTAGGGGTACCTCCTTTTTTTTATTCTAGAAACAACCACACGCGAATATTGGACGGTAGCAGCACAACAACTGGATCAAAAATCGAAACCAACCAATGAACTACTACTACTGCTGAGCGTTTGCTAGTACCTATCATGTACTCTGTCTATCCATGTATATACTCGCAAACGCTCACTAGTAGTAGTTCATTGGTTGGTTTCGATTTTTGATCTAGTTGCTGTGCTGCTACCGTCCAATATTTGTGTGTGGTTGTTTCTAGAGTAGAAAAAGGAGGTACTAGTACTTACTGTGGGAAAGGTGAAGTGATGGTTGATTCGCCTGAGCAACTTATTACTCTGGGAATATGGGAGTACCAGTGGATTGAAGGAACAAAGAAATGATGGTTGCTTCGTCCGGGTAACTTACTGTGGCGAAGGTGGGGCTCTATGATTTGACTACTCACTAGTCATTACTACTGTGGCGCAACAACCGGGGTGAATCTTTCCCTGCAGTTGTGCACTCAATATTGCTGCATGGCAGATGGAGCTGGATGAAGGATGTCCCACATGTCGGCGAAATGAAGTTGAATTGTTTCTGGCATTGCTATCAATTCTTCAGGATTTGTTTATATGTACGCATAATTTTAATGAAATTGTACTGTGATGCTATGAAGGTTTAAACTTTGGTTCCCGCAGAAAAAAAAGGTTCCAACTTAGGATTCTTGTGTCTTGCCTCAAGATTATCTCGCTACAACATTCCATCAAATACAAATGAAACTACCATGGCTGCTAATGCTTCTCAATGGTTCACAGATCAGCGCCAATATTCACATGACAACTGAAGACAAAGTTGTGAGAAGGTGTACAAATAAATAAAAATATATAATTGATTAATGTTGTTCATAGGCATGGCTCCATTTCCTTGGCACAGTGTTCATTGCTTGGCAGCTAGTTTCACCCAGCTGTGTAGCTGAAAAAGAGGTGTATGGAGGACACCACAATCCGATCATTTTGTGCAGCTCCACTAAAATCGAGCGGACCATCCCTGTTTGCAAAGATATCCAGTCAGTGTGATTACATAATAGTGGAACTAGATGATGAAACATAACACACACAAATAGAAGCCGATCACCTCTACGATCTCTCTTTAGGACTAACTACTTTTGGAGAAGATTAGGCACGTAGTTGGTTGAGGAGGATAGCAAAACCAATATCCCTTTCTGTAGTCCCACGGAAATGTAAAAACGTTGCCCCTGTGAAATTTTGGCGGAACTGCACAAAACACTCTTAAGAAAAAAGTGATTTGTGCAGTTCACCAAAAGGTCGCAATAGCAACAAGGTGAAAATGGATAGCCCTGTTTGCAAAAGGAGCTATAAAGGAAACAATTACTGTCCAATAACACGAGTTGAAGACACATACGCTGACAAAAAAGAAGCATATTCCATGTAATAAGGGAAAGATAGAACATGGTGGTTTATCAAAAAAGGTTTGAGGACGATATTGCAAGATGGAAACTACGCCGACCGAGATACGTTTTAAGCAAACAACTAAAGAAGATCCACATGCAGCAATGTGGGAAGATGGGAAGTGGAGCAAGGCCGGAGGAAGCTATACCTGAGGGTTGTCGGGATGTTACTAGGAGGGTGCCGGCGGCCGGGATCTGCTCATACCGCGGCAGCGATCAAGTGACGAAGGCCCTACCGCGTTGGAGCTTGGTCAGAGAGAACAGCGGGTGAGGGAGTCCTGGATTAGGGGGTATCTGGACTGCCGGACTATATACATCGTCCGGACTATTGAAGCGTGAAGATACAAGACTCAAGACTTCGGCCCATGTCTGGGTGGGACTCTCCTTTGCGTGGAAGGCAAGCTTGGCGATCCGGATATTATGTTTCCTTCCTTGTAACCGACTCCATGTAAACCCTAGCCCTCTCCAGTGTCTATATAAACCGGAGAGGATGGTCCTTAGAAGGCCGATCACAATTATAATCATACCATCATTGGCTAGCTCTTAGGGTTTAGCCTCTACGATCTCACGATAGATCTACTCTTGTACTACTCATATCTTCAATATTAATCAAGCAGGAAGTAGGGTTTTACCTCCATCGTGAGGGCCCGAACCTGGGTAAACATTGTGTCCCTTGCTTCCTGTTACCATCAGCCTAAGACGCACAGATCAGGACCCCCTACCCGAGATCCGCCGGTTTTGACACCGACATTTGTGGTTTCATTGAGAGTTCCTCTGTGTCGTTGCTTCGAGGCTTGATGGCTTCTTCAATCGCCAACAACACGGTCCAGGGCAAGACTTTTCTCCCCGAACAGATCTTTGTGTTCGGCGGCTTCGCACTGCGGGCCAATTCGCTTGGTCATTTGGAGCAGATCGACAGCTACGCCCCTGGCCACCAGATCAGGTTTGGAAACTTGAACTACACGGCGGACATTCGCGGAGACTTGATCTTCGACGGATTTGGGCCTGTGCCAGGAGCGCCAGACAGTCACGACGAGCAGGGCCTAGACCTGCTGTCGGACAATGCTCGGGACATCATCCCTATAGTATACTCATCGGTGGTGCAAGTTGTGTTGCCCAAGGAAGGAGGGGTGGTCCCCGCCAAGCAAGCCGCATACTCATCAGAGGTGGAGCCGAGCACAGGTCTCACCTCTGTGGAGGCCTGTAACCCTAGGCCCCTGGACTCGTATCCGGTTGTTGGTTCCGGTCTGCGTACCCTCGAGCCAGCCAAGCCAGGTTGGGCTCCGGTAATGGTGTTGACCGCTGTGGACATCTTTCAGCCCTCGCCCTTTGGCGACATGCTGAACTCATTAAAGTCTCTCTCTTTGTCAGGAGGCTCTGGGACGAACTATGTCCGGCTTGAGTGGGAAGCAGGCAACGAAGGAATTTGCTGCCCACCCACCACCCACTTCATTGCCACGGTCGATGATTTAACCGACGTGCTTGACTTCGACTCTGAAGACATCGACGGTATGGACGACGATGCAGGAGACACACAGGAGCCACCGCCCACAGGGCGGTGGACATCCACCTCTTCATACGGTATATATATGGTGGACACTCCAAAAGAAACAAATGGCGATGAGGCAATGGAGGATAACCCCTCCAAGAAGAAAGCAAAACATGGGCGTCGCCAGCGCCGCTCCAAGACCCGCCAAGGCAATACCGGCACCAGAGACGAAAACAATCCGGGCGGTGCCGAAGATGAATACAACCCCGATCAGCCCGCCTTCGAGCAGGCCCAGCAGAAGGATGGGCAGGACAACCCAGATGAATAGGCGGCGGACAGGTATCCGGAGGAGGACAATGACATGCCCCCCTCCGAAGACGAGATTAGCCTCAGCGATGACGAGTTTGGCGTGCCTGAGGACCCCGCGGAGCAGGAGCGCTTCAAGCGCCGGCTTATTGCCACTGCGAGGAGCCTGAAGAAGAAGCAGCAGCAGCTTCAAGATCTGCTCACAGATAGATGGACGGAAGTCCTGGCAACCGAGGAATATGGACTCGAGCGCCACACGGCTGACCGGCCGCCTCAAGGTCGGGATAAAACGACATATCAGCCCGAATACCAGCCTGCACCCCCGCGCCAGTTTACTATGGCCCGGGGCAATACTCAGGACCTGCGTGATAGATTGAATAGCACCACAGGACAACCAAGATCAATCTACGGATCACGGGGGCGCGCTGCAGCACATGATGATGACCGTCATACCAGATACACTAACAGTAAATCCGGCTGGCCCGAACACAACCAGCCAGATTTGGCCGGACTGCGTCGTGACATAGCCCGGCACAGAGGCACCGCACACCCCATCTGCTTCACCGATGAAGTGATGGATCATGAATTCCCAGAAGGGTTCAAAACCGTAAACATCGAATCATACGATGGCACAACAGACCCCGCAGTATGGATTGAAGACTTCCTTCTCCACATCCACATGGCCCGCGAAGATGATCTACATGCCATCAAGTATCTTCCCCTTAAGCTCAAAGGACCCGCCCGGCACTGGCTTAACAGCCTGCCAGCAAATTTCCATTGGCAGTTGGGAAAACCTAGAAGACGCATTCCTTGACAACTTCCAAGGAACATATGTGCGACCTCCGGACGCCGATGACTTGAGCCACATCACTCAATAGCCCGGAGAATCAGCCAGGAAATTCTGGACCCGGTTGCTAACTAAAAAGAACCAAATAGTTGACTGTCCGGACGTCGAAGCCCTGGCGGCCTTCAAGCATAATATCCGCGACGAGTGGCTCGCCCGACACCTCAGCCAGGAGAAACCCAAGTCCATGGCAGCTCTCACGACACTAATGACCCGCTTTTGCCCGGGCGAGGACAGCTGGTTGGCTCGCAGCAGCACTACGCCACATTCTGGCACGTCAGATGTTTGTGACAATAATGGCAAGCTACGACGTAATAGACACAAGCGACGGAACAACGGTGACAACACCAAAGACACGACAGTCAATGTCGAATTTAGCGGATCCAAATCCGGTCAGCGGAAGAAGCCATTCAAAAGAAACAATCAAGGACCGTCTAGTCTAGACCGTATACTGGAGCGCTCGTGCCAAATTCATGGCACCCCGGACAAGCCAGCCAACCACACCAATAGAGACTGGTGGGTATTTAAACAGCCTGGCAAAATAAACGCCGAAAACAAGGACAAGGGGCTGCACAACGACGATGACGAGGAGCCCTGGCGTCCGAACACGGGGGGACAGAAGATATTTCCCCCCAAGTGAAAACGGTCAACATGATCTACGCCACTCACATCCCCAAGCGGGAATGGAAGCGAGCACTATGGGACGTCTACGCGATGGAGCCAGTCGTCCCCAAATTCAACCCATGGTCAGCTTGTCCGATCACCTTTGATCGTACGGATCATCCTACTAGCATCCGTCATGGCGGCTCGGCCGCATTGGTCTTAGACCCAATCATCGATGGATTCCACCTCACGCGAGTCCTTATGGATGGCGGCAGCAGCCTGAACTTGCTTTACCAGGACACAGTGCGCAAAATGGGCATCAGTCCTTCAAGGATCAAGCCCACCAAAACCACCTTTAAAGGTGTAATTCCTGGAGTAGAGGCCCGTTGTACGGGCTGTATAACATTGGAAGTGGTCTTCGGATCTCCGGACAACTTTCAAAGCGAGGAGTTAATCTTCGATATCGTCCCTTTCTGTAGTGGGTACCACACACTGCTCGGGAGAACCGCATTATCTAGATTCAATGTGGTACCACACTATGCATACCTCAAGCTCAAGATGTCGGGCCCGCGCGGGGTCATAACAGTCAACGGAAACATGGACCGCTCTCTCCGTACAGAAGAGCATACTGCAGCCCTCACGGCAGAAGTACAATGCGGCCTCCTCCGGGAAACCACCAATCCGGCGACGACAACCTCAAGCACCGTCAAGCGAGTTCGGAGCACCCCGCAACAGGACCACCAGGCACGCCAAGAGCACGACTAGCAGTTCGGCCTCCGATCAAATCCCATCAAAGAAGCATTCGTGCCGCGCGTACACAATTACGCACTTAAAATACCATGGGCATAGGCGGAGGTGCAGTTGTGGCTCAGTCAACAGTGCGGTATCACCGCCACATACCTTCGTAACCTTTCCTTTCACCTTTCAGGACATTGCTTTAGTGCAGCCTCTCCAGAAGAGCCGGATTGTTAGACTTACATAGGAGAGAAAACCAAGGAGGCAACAGGCTTTGCGCACAGAAGGAAATACCCAGGTGGAATCTATTTACAATCATTATACCTGATTTATCTATCTGTACATAGCCTACCCCTGGATAGGGTATGTCAAATAATCCTATTTATCTCCGCTTAATGCATTCATTGTAAACATATGCTTAAACATATTATTCATCAATGGGAGATCATATATAGCATCAGCTTATTATTCTTATTTGAGCATTTTTTCTTACAAATGTCTATGTGATATTGCATCCGTACACCTTGGTACATTCAGTTTGCCAGGGGCTTCTTATGGCGCCCCATAATATGACAAGACAAGTCCGAACACTTTCAACAGTGCGGCACCCCAAACTTATAGCATTATATGCATTAGCTCCGAATCATGTCTTGGGTCTACAGTTGGGATAGCCCGACTCCCTTGTTTTGGTGCCTTACGTTCCGTTATATCGGCTAAGGTAGCGCAGGGAGAACTACTGCGATTGTGTCCCGGTTCTTCCAGATGAGCACCTTAGTAGAGAAAGCCGAAAACTGACCGGCGTGATGTGGCGAGAGTTGGTCGCTGTTCGAGAGGTCTTAAAATCCTTAAAGATTTTTCCGCTTTAGGCGATAATTCGGCTTCGTCCGATCTAGGCATACATAGCGCCCCAATTCGGCCTTCCGGATTCTAGGGGCTTCACCGAAATTTAAAATTGTAGACTTCTATGGCTAAGTGAAGGTTATAAAGCCGCATAGTCCGCTTGCCTTGTTCGCTGCGCCGGACACCTCCTTAAGGGACCAAACATTTGGATAAAGAGTGTCCAGGTTTTCCACGAACACCCCAGTACTAATTACATGGGGGCGGAAGCCGACGACTGGCCTACTTTCAGAATTTTATAAACAGCCGCACAGAAGTTAATATTTTAAATAACAAAAGTGCTACATAGCGCAAGTAACTTCGTCCTTAAATTACAAACATGACAGAAGTGAATTCATTCTAAAATTATGTCCTTGGTACATTCATCGGCCACGAGGCGAGCACCCTTGATAACGCCATCGTAATACTTCTCCAGATAGCGATGCGCCTTGCCCTCCGGTGGCCCATCCTTCACTAGCTTTTCCGCATCCAGCTTGCCCCAATGCACCTTCGCACGGGCAAAGGCCCGGCGGGCACCCTCAATGCAAACTGATCGCTTGATGACTTCCAGTCGCGGACAGGCATTCACCATCCGCTTGATCAGGCCGAAGTAGCTAGTGGGCAGGGGCTCACCAGGCCACATCCGGACTATGAAATCCTTCATAGCCACTTCGGCCGCCCTATGGAGTTCAACCAACTGCTTCAGTTGGTCACTCAGAGGCGTTGGATGTTAAGCCCCAGCATACAGGGACCAGAACAGCTTCTCCGTTGAGCTCCCCTCCTGAGCACGGTAGAACTCCGCGGCATCTGATACGCTGCATGGCAGATCTACGAATGCCCCTGGAGAGCTCCGGACTCGGGTAAGTAAAAGAAACGCCTCCTCCACATGTTTGCTTTGCATAAAGAATTTCTTACCCGCCGCTATCTTTTTGGCATCTTGGATTTCCTGCTTTGCCTTCTCGGCTTCGGCCTTGGCGTCTTTCATACTTGCAAGGGCCTTCGCAAGCTCGGCCTCTTTCGCCTTAAGCTCATGCTCCACGGACTCAAACTTTTTGCCGAGCTCCTGGAGCTCTTGTTGTACCGCGCCCACTCGGGCATCTTGCTTCTTGTGCTCCTTGCGTTCCAAGGCCGCCTTGTGTTCGGCCTCGGACATCGCTTTTTTCAGAGACGCCACTTTGGTGGTGGACCCTGTTACAAAATCACGACACTTCGTTGTTAGAATAACCAATTTTATCTATCCTTCATTATATGAGAGCGGGGAATCACTCACCTTTATTCTTTTCGAGCTGCCTCCTCGTGAGGTTGAGCTCTCCCTGTGCCTGCTCCAGGTCCTGTTTTAGTCCGGCGCTGTCGGTCGTACAGACCATAGTGGCAAGCAGCAGATCCTGCTTATTCACATTCAAACTTATTGTTAGACTCCTGCGGATTATAATTGACCCTCCGTTTGGTTTTTTCCTTCCAAACACCAGACAAAGTATCAGGGGCTACTACCTATCAGGTGGTAATTTCACACATTTTTATTACTTACCTCAAAGCCTGTCCGGAGGCTAGTGCAGGCTTCGGTTAGTCCGCTCTTGGCGGACGAAACCTTCTGAATCACCGCACTCATAAGAGTACGGTGCTCTTCATCTTTGGAGGCGCCGCGAAGCGCTTCCAGCAGACAATCTGGCGCCTCGGGCGCAACGGAAGTCCTCGACACAGACGGCTCTCCATCCCTAACGAGGGGCTGCCCTCCTGAGTCCAGAACCATTGAAGGCTCCGAAACAGTGTTCGGTTGAGAGCCCGGCCTACGATGGCTCTCATAAACACGGTCCATGGGGATCTTGAACTCCGCGTGTCCAACGTCTGGAATGCCGCCTTGGGGCGCCTCCAGAGCCAACTCCCCCCGCTCTGGGAGCCCTTTGGGATAACACCTCCGTTTCATCTGCAGGCTGAGGAGTAGTGGCCGTCGGGAGCAAGTTCATCGCTGAATTGCTCAAGGACCCATCCGAAGACGACACCTAGGGATGGACCCTGGCCGGACTACATACAAGTTTGGTGTTATAACAAAACTATGAAGCAAAATTACGATAGAGTGCGGATACTTACGATCGCACTAGTTGCTTCTTCCTGGGCAGCCACCCCTCCTCGCTATCGGCGGTGGTGGTGGAGTAGTCCGGAAGGGACGCCTTTCCCTTCTTGGACGTCCCAGCCTCCCCCTCTAGGGCGGCCTTCCTCTCCCCCCCCAATATGGGGAGGTGGAGTTTCTTCTTGTTTCCCCCCGCCTGCGCGGGAGGAATCTGCCTCGTCGTCATCGGACGACGAGGGTATGACGGCCTTGCGCCAGGGGCCTCTCCTGGCCCCCTAGTCTGCCCTCTCAGGCCCCTCGTCCTTTCTGGATGGGCCGGCCTCCTCTTCTTATTCCCCTTCAGGGGAGGAGTGTGCCTTGTCGTCTTCGGACGAGGCTTCTGGCGCAACCTTACGTCGGAGACCTATCCGGATCCCCGGGGCCTTCTTATCGGCCTTCTTCTCCGGCCCCTTGTAGGGCGCCGGGACCAGCATCTCCGTTAGGAGAGCATTAGCTGGGCTTTCTGGCAGTGGAGCCGCACAGTCAATCTGCTCCGTTGTCTCCACATAATCCTAAACAAATATGCACAATTACTTAAGGCTCCCCCATGAATATATTGGGAAGAACCAAATCCGGTGGCAGCCTGAGAACTCACCTGACTAGGAGGCCACGCGGCATGGAGCCCACGGTCCTCGGATAGGGGAGGAGGTACTTCGGAGGCCTTGAACAATGCCTTCCACGCGTTTTTGTGCTTCATGTCGTAGAGCCTCTGAAGCGTCTGGTGTTCGGCCGGGACGAACTCCCACAGAATGAATGCCCGCCTTTGGCACGGCAGAATCCGGCGAACGAGCATGACCTGGATCACGTTGACAAGCATGATGTTCTTGTCCTTCATGCCCTTGATGCAGTTTTGGCGTCCGGTCAGCTCTGTAGATTCGTCCCAGGACAGGCCCTTCTGTTCCCAGGAGGTGAGCCGCATGGGGGTTCCGGATCGGAACTCGGGGGCCGCCGCCCAGTTGGCGTCGCACGGCTCGGTGATGTAGAACCATCCCGACTGCCACCCCTTCATGGTTTCATCAAAGGAGTCGTCAAGCCAGGTGACGTTAGGCATCTTGCCCACCATAGCTCCTTCGCACTCCGCTTGCTGGCCGCTCACGATCTTCCGCTTCACGCAGAAGATTTGCAGCCACAAGCGGAAATGAGGCTTGATGCGGAGGAAGGCCTCGCATACGAAGATGAACGCCGAGATGTTGATGACGAAGTTCAGGGCTAGATCATGGAAATCGAGCCCATAGTAGAACATGAGCCCGCGGACGAAGGGGTGAAGTGGAAACCCTAGTCCACAGACGAAGTGGGCGAGAAACACGACCCTCTCGTGGGGTCCTGGAGTTGGAATGACCTGCCCGTCGTCTGGTAGCCGGTGCGATATGTCTGCGGCCAAGTATCCGGCCGCCCGAAGATTCACGATATTCTTCTCCTTCACGGTGGAAGCCACCCACTTACCTCCTGCTCCGGACATGTTTAGCTGTGCGGAGAAGACTTGGACTAGGGCGCTGGAGCTCGAGGGGGCAAGAGTGGGCAAAGGAGGAAGAAGGCGTGGGTAAAAATGGGGAACTCTTATCCCTTTATAGAGGCGACGGAAGCGGTGTGCCTTCCCACTTGCCCGTTGGGAATCGCTCACCTCCCGAGTGCCACGATTTGTGGCCTGGCGGGATTACCCATACCCGTATTGATGAGAATCCCGTGATAAGGGGACACGATCTCTGCTTTGACAAGACGTGTCAAGGAAACCGCCTCGCAATATGCACTGTGGCTAGTCAAAGGAAAATGGTTCGAATAATGACCCGACCTTAATGACATGTTACATCTAAAAAGTTGTCGGCATAGTACGTTTGTGAAATATCATTCTCTCTACGGTGATATATGAAGATCATTTTGCAGATACGGACACGGTCTACATGTTCGATAATTACCTTAGAGTATTCGGAGAAGGAACCCGCCTTGCAATGCCGAAGACAAGACTGCGCGCCGGACTCATCGTCATTGAAGCCTAGTTTAGGGGCTACTGAGGGAGTCCTGGATTAGGGGGTATCCGGACTGCCGGACTATATACATCGTCCGGGAATTTGAAGCGTGAAGATACAAGACTCAAGACTTTGGCCCGTGTCCGGATGGGACTCTCCTTTGCGTGGAAGGCAAGCTTGGCGATCCGGATATTATGTTTCCTTCCTTGTAACCGACTCCATGTAAACCCTAGCCCTCTCCAGTGTCTATATAAACCAGGGACGATGGTCCTTAGAAGGCCGATCACAATTACAATCATACCATCATAGGCTAGCTCTTAGGGTTTAGCCTCTATGATCTCGTGGTAGATCTACTCTTGTACTACTCATATCTTCAATATTAATTAAGCAGGAAGTAGGGTTTTACCTCCATCCAGAGGGCCCGAACCTGGGTAAACATTGTGTCCCTTGCTTCCTGTTACGATCAGCTTAAGACGCATAGATCGGGAGCCCCTACCCGAGATCCGCCGGTTTTGACACCGACAGCAGGTACTGCAGATTGGGACATGCTGCCTCAATGCCATCGAACGGAGAGATGATGCACATCCTCCCTTTCCGCTGGTAGATGGGATGTGGTTGTATCACTGACCTATGCTGCCGGATCGCTAAATGGGCCATTGAGCTCCTTCGATTCGACATAATATACAAGCCTCGGCGGGCTATCAAGTCGCAAGTATTAGCTGACTTTGTCGGTGAATGGACGGAAGCCAAACTCCCTAAAGAGTACGGCACATACTCTAACTGGATCATGCACTTCGACGACTCTAAAATGCTGGACGGACTGGGAGCAGGCGTAGTCCTGACGTCTCCCACCGGAGACACGGTCCAATACGTCCTCCAAATATTATACACAGACTCCAACAATGCAGCCGAATATGAGGCTCTGTTTCACGGTCTTCGGATGACAGTCTCTATGGGCATTCAACGCCTAGAGGTACGCGGGGACTCAAACCTCGCAATATCAGAAATTAACGGAGAATTTGATGCCAAGGATCCGAAAATGGCAGCCTACCATAATGTCGTCCTTAAAATGTCAGCTCGGTTTGAGGGGCTCGAATTCCACCATGTGGCTCGAGAAAACAATCAAGCGGCAGATGTCCTTGCCCGCATCAGCGCTAAACGCGACCCTGTCCCACCTAACATATTCCTGGAAAGGCTGTTCAAGCCATCCGTGGTATGGGAAGGGGAATCCGGCAATGCCAGCACGGATCCGAATACACCCCTAGATTCCGAACTACCAGACATAATCGGAGGCTCTACCTCCGAAATAACATCGTCAGCCGACGAAATAATGGTTGTCATCACCTAGTGGACTGGGCCTTTCTTGGCCTACCTAAATAGACAGGAGCTCCCCGAAGATCAAAATGAAGCACGCTGCATCGTCCGGCGTTCTAAAGCTTACAACGTCCATGAAGGGGAACTCTATAAGAAAAGTGTGACCGAAGTGCTCCAAAGGTGCATCTCCGAAGAGGAAGGGCGGCAGCTCTTGGCTGAAATCCATGCCAGACTAGGCGGGCACCACGCTGCGGCTCAAGCACTAGTCAGCAAGGCCTTTCGTACAGGTTTCTATTGGTCGACGGCCCGAGCAGACGCACAGGACCTTGTCCAACACTGTGTCGGCTGCCAGCTCTTTGCCAATCAGAGTCATATGCCCCCTGCCGCTCTCCAAACAATCCCTATAACTTGGCCTTTCGCGGTCTGGGGGCTGGATATGGTTGGACCCCTTAAAGGGGGAAGCCACAAGAAAAAAATACTTATTGGTCATGGTAGACAAGTTCACCAAATGGATAGAAGCCAAACCAGTGAAAACGGCCGAATCCGGACCAGTAGTAGACTTTATATCCGGGGTCGTACACCGATACGGTGTCCCCCACAGCATCATCACCGATAATGGCTCAAATTTCACAGCCGATGAAGTGAAAGCTTGGTGCGGAAAAATGGGCATTAAGCTCGACTATGCTTCTGTCAACCATCCTCAAACAAATGGCTAGGTTGAACGGGCAAACGGTCTCATCATGAGCGGCATCAAACCCAGACTAGTGTGATCCTTGACAGAGTCGGACACTCATTGGATAGAGGAGCTCGACTCCGTGCTCTGGGGCTGCGGACCACGCTGAATCGCACCACCGGATACACACCATTTTATATGGTGTACGGAGCGGAAGCAGTACTACCTTGCGACATAATACATGATTCGCCACGCGTATGCATGTACGAAGAGAAGGAAGCCGAGTTAGATCGGCAGGATAACTTGGACGCCCTGGAGGAGGAGCGCGATATCGCTAAGGCCCGTTCTGCATTCTATCAGCAACAGGCTCGACGATACCAAAGTAGAGAAGTGCGGGCCAAAACTTATAATATTGGCGAGCTCGTTCTACGCTTACCGGAGAAGAAGGACAAGCTCAAACCCAAGTGGGAAGGTCCCTTCGTCGTTGACAAAGTTCTCACCGGAGGAGCGTACCGCTTACGTAATGCGTCCGATAACAGACTCGAGCCGAACCCATGGAACGCGGCAAGACTCTGGAGATTCTACGCCTAGCGCCGAACTCAGTGTTTGTCTCCTTATCTCCCCCTTTTTTAATTATGCTCCCTCCCTTTTCCTTTCTCGATCTTTTTCTCTTCACACAAAGTATTTAATACAGTGCAGACTCCCGGATTATTCCGGCCGCACTATGTGTGTAAGCAATACCTGGAGGCTTCCTATACGGAAGCTAAACATAACTTACTCTAAAAGGCTTTTTGCCGATCACACATGTGTTTTCCATGTGTGCCTTTTCCTCACCATTATATGCATCAATATGACTTAAGATGTGGCCAAGCTTGGTTGCCCGGCTCCTGTGTTTATGCCCTACGTTCCCGTTAATTCAGCTAGGGCATAAGGGGAGCACCTCTGCGATTGTTACTGCCGGTTCAGCCGGATGTGTACCTCAGATTGGGTGAAGCCGAAAGCTAGTTTCCTTAAGAGAATATTCGGTCGGTGAACAAAAGATGTCTTCGTTTATCATAACATAAATCCCCAGAAGTTTTGTATCCTGCGCCATGGTCCGCAGTTCGGACATGTGCCTTGTCGCATGCCTACCCAGGGAAAGGAACCCTTAACGGAACTATTCTCCCTGGAAGATGTTTCTTACTATCCATGTAATATAACATAACTAGTTGGGTACTTGTCTGTTCAAGCACTTATGACCCCTACGCCTGGTCTCCACGCATACTCCGGTTTTGTATAACCGAGCAGGTATTCGGACACACCCCAGACTGTATGATCCGGGGGCTGAAGCAAAAAGGTCCGCCATGACAAATGATTTTAATCCGGCTAGGGGCTACTTATGTCCATTGAATTACACAATCACTTGGACTGACTATATTCCTCCTCTATACCATCCAACAGGCTATCTAAATTACAATCCTGTTGAGAATACTTCGCGGCTAACGCCACCTGGTCATATACCAGATTCACGGGAATTTCTTGCCCATCTGGCCCTGCCGGTCAGACTTCGGCCATATGGTTCTGGTCCAGCTTGGTGTAGCGCGTCTTCACCATAGCCCATGCTTCCCTTGCACCCTGCCGGCAGGCTGAGATCTTCCACAGTCGGAAGCACCATCGTGCTCCTTGAAGCATGTCCACAAGCTCTCCCATGCCATTCGGTAGGAAGCTTGATGGCCACAAGGCCTGCGCTATGCCCTGCATCCCCTGCCGAGCTCGCTCGTGCAGCTATGAGAGGTCTTGCAGTAAATCGCCTGCAGATGCGGGCATCTCCTCCTCAGGGCAACCCGTCAGCATTCCTACAAGCAAAACTCTTTCAATATACTTCCTCGCTAAACTATGCTACAGTTCGTCTAGGCACTTACCATAAATAACGCGGTGAAGCCTTTTGTTCTCCTTCACGGAGTCCGCCAGCTGTGCACGGACGTCTTTCAATTCCACGTCCAGTCGAACATTGGCATCTTGGAGAGTATTCTTCTCCTGCTTAACTTGCGTAAGAATGCGCTCGCCAGCCTTTAGTTGCCTCTAGAGATGCGACTCGTCATCCCTCCCGCCCTCCGGATTGACTCCGGGGTTATCTGCAGAATTTTCTATTAAACTCGTCATACCAGCCAGTCGCTAGCTGGTACATTTTCGTACAATCGAGATAAATGTTACCAGATGAGGCCTTCTGGGATTCCTCTAGCTTGGCAACCGTGGCCCTCAGTTGGGTCTTGCACTCCTGTGACACCCCAAAAATTTTAATCTTGTTTTATTAATTAAAATTTTGCCTAGAAACTAGAACTTTTATTTTCTGTATTTCCTTATGATTTCAGAACCACTCTTTTCTTTATTATTATGGAGTTTTTACCTCAAGTGAAAAACTTCCGAGTTTTATTGGACTCTTTTACCCTCTCAAATAAAACAATTCTTTATCAGTGGGATTATTTGCATAATTATTTTTCCTGATGCCTTATTTCTTGAAAAATGATTTTTCTAAGCTTCAGGGCCTCTTTTGCACTACAGCCATTTGATAAATTTATTTAAAAATTCTAGCAAAAATTGGAGATGTCATGTGATGTTTTTAAAAACACTTTTATGCAAAAATATATTTCATTCCTAGGATAATTTGAGCTCTACACCTAGTTTTCAAATCTGGCCCAGTGGACAGTTTTGCACTACAACCTATTTAAATATTTCTTTAAAACTTCTACCAAATTATGGGATGTCAGTGGTAGCATGCCATCCAACTTTATGCAAAAAACCTAGTGTTGTCCTTTGGAAAAATTGAGTGAAACAACCTCTTTTTCATTCTGGTCCAGCCTTGTGTTTTCTACTGCTACCCTATTTATTTTTGCTCTAGTGACCTTGTGCTTTCTCCTGCTTCTAGTCAACCCTGCCAAACCCTTAAGTCCAAGAGGATGGACTCATTGGAGCAATTCTAGCTCTTGCAATCATGCCCTGTTCATTCTGTCCAGAACTGAAGTTTTGCAAAACTTGCACTAGCAAGTTTCTTCTTTTGGCAAACTAACCTCACCACCCTCTCTTTCATCTAAAGAGACCCCACTTTGGAAGTTTTGACCACCCCAAGTACTTCCTAGATGCCTCTGGCATTTTGTCGAACACCCTGTGTGAACGAACAGATTTGGCATGGTTGAAGGTTTTGTGTTGTGAACTTTTCCCTTGCCCCAAACCAAGTTGTCCAGTAGCCTTCCGCATGTCTCTAACCTAGTCCTGTGGACTTTCAGTGGCTCTCCAGCAACCTTAGACGCCCTGGAATTTTGTCGAGCACGTCCCGTGCGTGCTCTGGGCGCGAGCAGAGCACACGTTTTGCACGTGCCGCGCCCAAGCCGCCACGTCGCGCCCCTGGTTTTGCCCGCACCACAGAGCCGCACCACGCACTCTCCCTCTCACCGCATCACGCCAAGCAGCCTTGGTGCCCTGCAGCACTGCCGTCAGAGCCCCTTGGTGGCACACCGGCGTCCGCAGCGCGTCTCTGCCACGGTCGGTGCCGCCCAAGCCTCTCCCGCTCGCCACCTGCCCCTGGAACAGCTCAGCCTCATCCTCTCACGTGTCCTCTAGCTCTCGTCGTCGCCACGACGCCCTGCCGGTACAGAGAGGCGGTTCGCCGGCGAACTTATCCATGGCCGCCGCAAACCGACCTCGTTGCGCTATAAGAAGAGGCCCCCGAGCACGTTCTGTTCCGCAGGCAACCTCAACATGCTCCCCTAGTTCTTCCGTGGCAGCCAATCGACCCGGGGAGGTCTTCTTCCCCATCTCCGGCAACCGCAGCCGCCGCCACTGCCCCGACCATTCCGGCGCCACCAGAGCCTCCCCCTCTCCACTCTCTTCACCAGGAGCTTCCTCTCCCCCTAGTGAATCCATCCACCTACTCAATTTTGATCGGGACTCACCCGGGAGAAAACCCACTTTGCCCGACGCCCACCGTCCGCTGCGAAGCTCACTGCCGGCAGCTCCGTCCACCCCAGAGACTGTAGCGACTACCGGAGTGACCGCCTCGATCCCCTGAGCCCGCGGGTGACCTTCATTTCTCGAACGGTGCCGCCGTTTGCTGGCGAGCATCACCGGAGTCCCGCCTCCGCTCGGGGCAGAGGAAGAGGAGGGAGGTCGACTAGTCAAACCCGACCAGTGGGTCCCCCAGGCCCACTGTCAGTGACACACCGCCCGATCCACGTGGGTTAAGTGAAGGCGTAGAGGGCAAGTACGTATTCGACGTGTACACTTCGAAATGTTTTCTTTTTATTCTATTTAAAAAAACAGATTTTGACCACAACTTTGACTGCCTATAACTTTTTAATGATAACTCCAAATGAGTTGATTCTTTTTCCTACCTCTCTCAAATTTAATGTAACGCCCCGGATTGGATGCGCTAGGTGTCTGCCAGTTATTCGCCGTCGTTGCCATGTCATTTGCTTGCTTGTTGCATTTTGCCATGTCATGATCTACACTTCATCTGCATTTCATCTGCATGTTTTTCAGAACTTGCATCCGTTCGTGTTCCGCCGGTTCTCTCCGTTGTCCGTTCTGAGCCCGACCACACTCGCACGTGCCTGCGGCACCTCCGAAATATTATTTTATAAGTGGCATAAAAATGTTCTCGGAATGGGTTGCAACTTGTCATGCGGTCTTATTATAGTGTAGACAGGCCGCCTGTCAAGTTTCGTCGCATTCAGAGTCCGTTTGATAGCCCAACCGTTAAAGTTACAACCGCACTATAGCCGGTCTAGCGTCAAACGTTTTCGGTATCCGGAAGCTGCCACCGGGTCGCTTTGTTTCTCTCTCTTCTCAGCTCGAGGCATTCTACACGGCCCACCTGCGGCCACCTAGTCCCCCTCTCTGTCCGGAGCGCACGATCGCGATCCGAGGGTCCGCAAACCCCTCCTAACCCCTCAAACCCTAGACCCCTGCCTATTTATACACCCCCACATGCCATTTTCGCCTTCTCCACCCTTCTCCTTGAAATCCGTGCCCCCCAATCATCAGCTAGCCGCCTCCCACCTCCTCTCCTCGAAATCCATGCCCAGCCAGCACCCCGTCGCCACTTGTCGCCCCCCTATCGTCCAACCCCGCCGCCGGCGACGCGCGCAGCCAACTAGGCGCTGCCATGTTGCCCCATCCAGCCCTGCCACCGCGGCCCGCCAGGAACCCAGATCGGGCCCTGGGAAGCCCATCTGGGCCCGAGGCGCCCCAGCCTCCCGCGCCCGAGCGCTCGCGTCCTCCCCGAGATCCCCGAGCCGGCTGCCCGACCCCGCCGCCTCACTGGAGTCGCCGCGGGCAACCACCTCTGCCGCAAGTCACGCTGCCGCCCGGTCCCCTCTCTCTCCCGTCCCTTTCTCCTTCCTCTCCTCACCAGCTCGCTCTCTTCCTCGCAGCAAGCAGCCATGGGCGCCTGAAGCTTGGTCCCCCGCCGTCCTTGTTCTAACTCCGGCCAGATCCGGCGCCCCGAGGCCGGATCCATCCATCCCCGACCTCGCCGGAGCTCTTCCCCGCCGCGTGGTCATTCCACATCGCCGGTAGCCGCCGCCGCGCCCGTTCCTGCCTCTGCAGCGAGCAGAGGAGGACAGCAATCTCCAGCCCCGTTCGCCTCCGTGCGTGGGCCAAACAGGCCATGCGAGGCCCAGCGCGCTCCTTCGCGGCGTGCCGGCCTCCTCCAGATCCAACCGGGCCTTGGCCCAGGGTGAGCAGACCCCTCCCCCTCGCTTGTGCACTTTGGCCCAGCCAGATTCGGCCCAGTGTAGTTTTTTTTCAGATCTGCGAATTTGTCTTTTATCCAGTGCATGCATAATTACAGGAGGATGCCATTATTTTAAATTGCTCACAAGTAAATAACCATGCATCGGATTAAAATGGTTTAAACATGTAAAATGCTCAGAAAATTGCGTAGATTAATAATATGCCACTTTCATCTATGTTAAAAATGTTTAACATGCTGTTTGTGTTTATTTTGCATAATGCCATGTTAAAATGATTTATTTCATAACTAAATAACCATAGCTCGGTTTTAAATAAACTTTATATGTAAATGGGGTGGAAGAATGCCTAGATTAACATGGTGCACTTTATTTTCCTGTTTAACAAAAATAAAATTGTGTTTAGGGCAGAACAGTACCAAATCTAAAATATGCATATGGGGATTTTCCGGACTTGTTGTTTGTTACTTCCGGCCTCATTTAAATTTGCCTAGATAGGTAGTTTCATTATGCTTTACCTCTTGCAATGTTTAACAACATTTAATATTGTTTGGTAGCTTAAACAAGATCAACTAAATAATTGATGTGGTGTTTCGTCAATATGCAACTCGTTGCATATTGATCTCCACTTAACTTGTAGTATTGTTTGTTGCACTTTGCCATGCCATGCCTTATTAAACCGGACATGCATCATACTTGTTTGTGCATCATGCCATGATTATGCTTGTGTGTTTACCATGTTGTTTTCTTCTTTCTGGTGTTGCTTCTTAGTTCCGGCAACGTTGCGTTTGTGAGGATTCGTTCGACTGCGTTGGTTCGTCTACTTCATGGACTCGTTCTTCTTCCTTGCGGGATTTCAGGCAAGATGACCGCTACCCTGGATCTCACTACTATCATTGCTATGCTAGTTGCTTCATTCTATCGCTATGCTGCGTTACCTGTCTTTTGCTCATCAAGCCTCCCAATTGCCATGAACCTCTAACCTTTGACACCCTTCCTAGCAAACCATTGCTTGGCTATTTTACCGCTTTTGCTCAGCCCTCTTATAGCATTGCTAGTTGCAGGTGAAGTTGAAGATTGCTCCATGGTGGACAGGATTTTGATTGGGATATCACAATATCTCTTATATTATTAATGCATCTATATATTTGGTAAAGGGTGGAAGGCTCGGCCTTATGCCTGGTGTTTTGTTCCACTCTTGCCGCCCTAGTTTCGGTCATACCGGTGTTATGTTCCTGGATTTTGCGTTCCTTACGCGGTCGGGTGATTTATGGGACCCCCTTGACAGTTCGCTTTGAATAAAACTCCTCCAGCAAGGCCGAACCTTGGTTTTACCATTTGCCTCACCACCACCTATATTTCCCTTGGGAGTAATTAACCCAAGGGTCATCTTTATTACAGCCCCCCCCGGGCCAATGCTTGTCTAAGTGTTGGTCCGAACCAGAGCCACTTGCAGCGCCACCTCAGGGAAACTCGAGGTCTGGTTTCAGTTGTACGTAGTGTTCATCTGGTGTTGCCCGGAGAACGGGATATGTGCAGCTCCTATAGGGATTGTCGGCGCATCGGGCGGTCTTGCTGGTCTTGTTTTACCATTGTCGAAATGTCTTGTAAACCAGGATTCTGAGTCTGATCGGGTCTTCCTGGGAGAAGGTATATCCTTCGTTGATCGCTAGAGCTTGTCATGGGCTAAGTTAGGACACCCCTGCAGGGTATAAACTTTCGAAAGTCGTGCCCACGGTTATGTGGCAGATGGGAATTTGTTAATGTCCGGTTGTAGATAACTTGACACCAGATCTGTATTAAAACGCATCAACCGTGTGTGTAGCCGTGATGGTCTGTTTTCGGCGGAGTCCTGGAAGTGAACACAGTTTCTGGGTTATGTTTGACGTAAGTAGGAGTTCAGGATCACTTCTTGATCATTGCTAGTTCCCGACCATTCCTCTTGCTCTCTTCTCGCTCTTATTTGCGTATGTTAGCCACCATATATGCTTAGTCACTGTTGCAACCTCACCACTTTACCCCCTTCCTTTCCCATTAAGCTTTGATAGTCTTGATACCCATGGTAATGGGATTGCTGAGTCCTCGTGGCTCACAGTTTACTACAACAACAGTTGCAGGTACAGGTTATCGATGATCATGACGCGAGAGCGATGCTTGCTTGCATTGAGTTCTTCTTCTGCTTCTTCTTTGATCAGGGGATAGGTTCCAGGTCGGCAGCCTGGTCTAGCAGGGTGGATGTCGTTTGAGTTTCTGTTTGTGTTTTCATCCGCAGTCGGATGATGC
The DNA here is from genome assembly GCF_002162155.2 of Triticum dicoccoides. NCBI lineage: Eukaryota > Viridiplantae > Streptophyta > Magnoliopsida > Poales > Poaceae > Triticum > Triticum dicoccoides. Next base: position 578,034,318 of record NC_041381.1, on the reverse strand, counting down.
TCTTTTGTATTGTGATGTTGTATTCGTGTGGCATTGTATGCCTTATGTATGTATACCCATCTATTATGTAATGTTGATGTAATGATATCCACCTTGCAAAAGTGTTTCAATATGCGGTTCTATCCTTGGTGGGACCTTCGAGTCTCTTTAGGATAGTATCGCATATTGGGCGTGATAACTTGGTATCAGAGCCTCGACCGACCATAGGAGCCCCCTTGATTGTTGGCCGTTGTTGAGTCTAGAAGAAAACTATTTTGAGTCTTAGGATTATATATATCGGAGAGTAGGATTCTTTTTACTCCTCAGCCCCCTTCATCGCTCTAGTGAGGTCTCCTGATGTAGATGTTTTGCCTTTCCTCTCCTCAAATTTCACTAAATTTTTTTAGGATCACGCGGGTATCTTGGAATCGTTCCGATGGTTTTGTGACGAGAACATTGTTCTTGGTGCCTCCTGTCTATTATGTGGCATTGACCCGGGGAGTTGAGCTCCGAGGTGTTGTCGTCACAATTTTATCGTTGCGGTTCTGGAATACCTGAGTTATGCTGACATCGAAAATCTCTTTTATGAAGTTGTTGGTGAGATAACCTCGACGTCACCCAGTACTGGGGAGTTCAGGAGTATTGCCATAACTCGTAAAACGGATGCTTTTCGAAGGTTGAGGTACACGATTTCCGGAGTTTTCTTGGTTATGTGTTGACGGATGGATACAGCTGGATGTAGGGATTGTTAGTTTGGGTGAGATATATTGCTTCCCCTGTATCCCCAACACCAGATTGCATAACCAGAAAGTTTCGGGAGTTTTATAGGTGGGAATTCAAGTAGCTCCTAGAATATCTTTCTGACAGATGCATGATATGGGATTGGGTAAATCTCTATCATATGTATTTGTTCCGGCTTATTCTGCAAGCCAAATCCTTTGTTTTGTTTTGAGTTGTGGTATTCAAGTTTGCTTCAATGTCAAGTGTTGATTCCATACCTTTCAAGCGGTGTTCTCAAATTTCTATGAGAGTGCTAATCCTTCTTGTTTATCGAGATTGTCATGTTAATTCTTTTCCAACCGGTGCGCTTCTCTTCGAGATGATCCCATCATTCTCTCCATACGCAAGATCAATTCTAAGTTTTCTCACCGATGTTTGTTTAATCCATCCCAAGTTGCCTTTGTTTTCCCGCCCTCCCACCCTTTTTCTTCAAGGACTCAGATTTCTTAACCAAGTATCCTTTTATTCATGTGAAGTCTCTTCACTCTTTTCAATCAATGTTCTTATCCGGTGATTTCCCATGAAGATGCTCAACAGTTTCAAGTTCATCAATCTTCATCCTCGTATTCT
>NC_041381.1:577991896-578032237 GCF_002162155.2 Triticum dicoccoides | reverse complement strand
TCAAATTTCTATGAGAGTGCTAATCCTTCTTGTTTATCGAGATTGTCATGTTAATTCTTTTCCAACCGGTGCGCTTCTCTTCGAGATGATCCCATCATTCTCTCCATACGCAAGATCAATTCTAAGTTTTCTCACCGATGTTTGTTTAATCCATCCCAAGTTGCCTTTGTTTTCCCCCCCTCCCACCCTTTTTCTTCAAGGACTCAGATTTCTTAACCAAGTATCCTTTTATTCATGTGAAGTCTCTTCACTCTTTTCAATCAATGTTCTTATCCGGTGATTTCCCATGAAGATGCTCAACAGTTTCAAGTTCATCAATCTTCATCCTCGTATTCTTTTCCGATGGATTAATTCCAAGATTTCAGTGTTTATCATATTCTTTTCCTCGTGTCAAATGCTTTTTCATACTGGTGCACCTCTTAATCATTCATTTCTCGCTATTCATTTGTCCTGGAGTGCTGAAGATATTTCACAAGACTTGTGTTTCTATTCTCAATCCGTTCAATCTATTTGGAGATCATTATCTCATTCAAGTCATTAAATTCAACCGGTGCCATCCCCCTTTTCAATAAATCATTTCCAACGGTGTTTTCTTTTTAGTGGGCCCTAACCCACAGGTCTTTTCCCAGGATCTTACCTGACTCTTCTAATTATTCTGGAGTCATTCCTAATTCTTTTCAAGTGTGACGTAATAATGAATTTCATCAGTCAGATGCCTTTCCAAGATCGATTTCAAATCATTTCATTGTTAGCTCAACCTCTTCGCTTGTCATCATACCGGAGTATCTCAGTAATTTTGCTGGTGTTCCTCGTCGTCATTCTCAACATTTGAAGACCGAAGAAGAGTTCCTCTTAAATCTTGTCCGTTCACTCAAAGATTCGTGGTTCTAGCTTCATGTTATCCTCTCGAATTATTTCATTTGTCAGAATTCCTTTTCTTACCTATTCGGAGTATGTCAGAAGTTGTTTTTCCTGTTTCTTTTCACCGGAGGCCATCGTTCCAGAAGAATTCTTCGTCCTCACACTTCAGCTACCGTTATCCAATTATCCCGGTGCTTCAATCAAGTGTTCTTTAATCAGCTCATGATCTATTTGTTCTTTTGCATCTAAATCCCCTCTTGCTTATTTGTTCTTCTAATTATTCCGGTGATTCATTCTCTTCTTTAGTCATTTTGAATTCTTACGGTGGTTCATTCAAGATTTCTCTTCCTTTGTTATCATATCAATTCATTCGTTGTTTCCAAATTCCACCGGTGGTTCCATCAAGACCTTCTCAAGTTTGCGCTATATCTCTCTTAATCCTTTCTACGGGAATAAGTAGTATGCCAAATCCATAGCTTGTCATCAATTTAATTTGGTGAAGGATACACATAACATAATTCTTATTCTTGTTTCATCCAAGTGATTAATTCCTTCTTCTGGAGTTTCTTCATGAGGAATAAATTCTCGGTTCTAGTGTTTCATCTTTTCTTTTTTCGGAGTTCCAAGTTTTCTCGGTTACATCATTGCGAAGCTCCATCTAAATCATTGCAAGGCTTCACCTTTTGTTTTCAACTTCTCCTTCTTTTTATCATCCTTTTATTACCGGAGTTCTTCATGGAGGCTCTACATGGTGGTTCGTCAAGGATTTCTTTTCATTCTTCAATTGTTCTTCAAGATTTCTCTCGAAGCTATGATCCGCCAAGCTAACTAAAAAAATAAACATGGTGCTCAACACATGTCTTGTTTTGAGGAGTTCAAGTATTCTTCATCTTGCATTCCAAAGTGCAATTCTTTCTACCTTATCTTTTGAGGTGGTGTTATGTCACTCTTGACAATTTCCTTCATGTTTCATGATTCATATGTTGTCAAGAATGAGGTATTTTAAATCCATCATTTTCTCTTTGTTCAAGAGATCTTTTCGACCAATCAACTTCTACTTTGGAGTTATCTTGGTATAGATTTCACCTAAAGCCTTCCCTAAGGAATGTTGCTATTTATGGTGCTTATAAATGACCCAAGTTCTTCATTTATCCTCTTGGTGAAAGAAGTTTCCATCTCTTCTTTGATCTCAACCAAGCAATTGTTTTTCGTTAGTGGAAGAATTTCGCCTCAATTTTGAGAAGTTTTCCATAAGCCCACTACAAACTTGTGTTTTTCGTTGTTGATTTTCCAACAACTCCGTTCAATCCTTCTTTGCAAGGATGCTTTCCAAGTTCATTTGTGGCAGAAATTGTCAGTTTCTTCTCCGCCCCTTTATCCCAACAATCTAGCTTCTATTCTTTCGTTCCGGAGGCATTGTGATGTTGCTCTTTTCACTCATCATCTTCCTTTGGCAAGATCATGTTCTTCTCCTTGCTTCTCCATTTAACCAGAGTGTTGTGTCATCTCTTCAAGGCTTTCATCTTATCAAGTTTTTCCCCTTCACAACCGGAGTGCTGTCTGAAAACTTTCTTACCCCTTGTGCCATTTTTTCAATAGTTCCGGAGGCAGTATGTTGTTGATTTCATCAAGTATCATCCCATCTTCTCAAGTTCATGTTCTATTCCTTCCATGTTCAACCGGAGTGCTGCCCAAATTATATCAATCTTATTCCTTCTCCATCTAGTTTTAACCGGAGTGGTTTCAATATCTATCTTATCACTAAACCTACAAGGTTCTCGGATGTTCCTTGTTCCTCTTTTCTAACGGAGTGTTTTCAACTTTGTTCATCTTTGTTGTTTTCTTTCTTCATTTTGCTCAACCTCTCAAGGTTCATGGTTTCACTCGTTTGTCGAAGAAGCAACTTAGTTTTACCTCTTCTCGTCCTCTTCCGTTTCTCCCTAGTGCCATCCTAGATCTCGGGACGAGATCCTCTCGTAGTGGTGGAGTGTTGTAACGCAGGATTCGATGCGCTAGGTGTCTGCCAGTTATTCGCCGTCGTTGCCATGTCATTTGCTTGCATGTTGCATTTTGCCATGTCATCATCTGCACTTCATCTGCATGTTTTTCAAAACTAGCATCCGTTCGTGTTCCGCCGCTTCTCTCTGTTGTCCGTTCTGAGCCCGACCACACTCGCACGCGCCCGCGGCACCTCCGAAATATTATTTTATAAGTGGGATAAAAATGTTCTCGGAATGGGTTGCAACTTGCCGTGCGGTCTTATTATAGTGTAGACAGGCCGCCTGTCAAGTTTCGTCGCATTCGGAGTTCGTTTGATAGCCCAACCGTTAAAGTTACAGCCGCACTATAGCCGGTCTAGCGTCGGACGTTTTCGGTATCCGGAAGCTACCACCGGGTCGCTCTGTTTCTCTCTCTTCTCAGCTTGAGGCATTCTACACAGCCCACCTGCAGCCACCTAGTCCCCCTCTCTGTCCGAAGCGCACGATCGCGATCCGAGGGTCCGGAAACCCCTCCTAACCCCTCAAACCCTAGACCCCTGCCTATTTATACACCCCCCACATGCCATTTTGGCCTTCTCCACCCTTCTCCTCGAAATCCATGCCCCCCAATCATCAGCTAGCCGCCTCCCACCTCCTCTCCTCGAAATCCGTGCCCATCCAGCACCCCGCCGCCACTTGTCGCGCCCCCATCGTCCAACCCCGCCGCCGGCGACGCACGCAGCCAACCAGGCGCTGCCACGTCGCCCCATCCAGCCCCGCCGCCGCGGCCCGCCAGGAACACAGATCGGGCCCTGGGAAGCCCATCTGGGCCCAAGGAGCCCTAGCCTCCCGCGCCCGAGCGCTCGCGTCCTCCCCGAGATCCCCAAGCCGGCTGCCCGACCCCGCCGCCTCACCGGAGTCGCCGCCGGCGACCACCTCCGCCGCAGGTCACGCTGCCGCCCGGTCCCCTCTCTCTCCCTTGCCTTTCTCCTTCCTCTCCTCACCAGCTCGCTCTCTTCCTTGCAGCAAGCCGCCATGGGCGCCTGAAGCTTGGTCCCCCGCCGTCCTTGTTCTAACTCCGGCCAGATCCGGCGCCCCGAGGCCGGATCCATCCATCCCCGACCTCGCCGGAGCTCTTCCCCGCCGCGTCGTCGTTCCACATCGCCGGTAGCCGCCGCCGCGCCTGTTCCTGCCTCTGCAGCGAGCAGAGGAGGACGGCGATCTCCAGCCCCGTTCGCCTCCGTGTGTGGGCCAAACAGGCCATGCGAGGCCCAGCGTGCTCCTTCGCGGCCTGCCAGCCTCCTCCAGATCCAACCGGGCCTTGGCACAGGGTGAGAAGACCCCTCCCCTTCTCCTGTGCACTTTGGCCCATCCAGATTCGCCCCAGTGTAGTTTTTTTTCAGATCTGCGAATTTGTCTTTTATCCAGTGCATGCATAATTACAGGAGGATGCCATTATTTTAAATTGCTCACAAGTAAATAACCGTGCATCGGATTAAAATGGTTTAAAAATGTAAAATGCTCAGAAAGTGTAGATTAATAATATGCCACTTTCATCTATGTCAAAAATGTTTAACATGCTGTTTGTGTTTATTTTGCATAATGCCATGTTAAAATGATTTATTTCATAACTAAATAACCGTAGCTCGGTTTTAAATAAACTTTATATGTAAATGGGGTGGAAAAATGCCTAGATTAACATGGTGCACTTTATTTTCCTGTTTAACAACAATAAAATTGTGTTTAGGGAAGAACAGTACCGAATCTAAAATATGCATATGGGGATTTTCCGGACTTGTTGTTTGTTACTTCCGGCCTCATTTAAATTTGCCTAGATAGGTAGTTTCATTATGCTTTACCTCTTGCCATGTTTAACAACATTTAATATTGTTTGGTAGCTTAAACGAGATCAACTAAATAATTGATGTGGTGTTTCGTCAATATGCAACTCGTTGCATATTGATCTCCACTTAACTTGTAGTATTGTTTGTTGCACTTTGCCATGCCATGCCTTATTAAACCGGACATGCATCATACTTGTTTGTGCATCATGCCATGATTATGCTTGTGTGTTTACCATGTTGTTTGCTTCTTTCCGGTGTTGCTTCTTAGTTCAGGCAACATTGCGTTTGTGAGGATTCATTCGACTACGTTGGTTCGTCTACTTCATGGACTCGTTCTTCTTCCTTGCGGGATTTCAGGCAAGATGACCGCTACCCTGGATCTCACTACTATCATTGCTATGCTAGTTGCTTCGTTCTATCGCTATGCTGTGTTACCTATCTTTTGCTCACCAAGCCTCCCAATTGCCATGAACCACTAACCTTTGAAACCCTTCCTAGCAAACCATTGTTTGGCTATGTTACCGCTTTTGATCAGCCCTCTTATAGCGTTGCTAGTTGCAGGTGAAGTTGAAGATTGCTCCATGCTGGACAGGATTTTGATTGGGATATCACAATATCTCTTATATTATTAATGCATCTATATATTTGGTAAAGGGTGGATGCCTCGGCCTTATGCCTGGTGTTTTGTTCCACTCTTGCCGCCCTAGTTTCCGTCATACCGGTGTTATGTTCCCGGATTTTGCGTTCCTTATGCGGTCGGGTGATTTATGGGCCCCCTTGACAGTTCGCTTTGAATAAAACTCCTCCAGCAAGGCCGAACCTTGGTTTTACCATTTGCCTCACCACCACCTATATTTCCCTTGGGAGTAATTAACCCAAGGGTCATCTTTATTACAGCCCCCCCCCGGGCCAATGCTTGTCTAAGTGTTGGTCCGAACCAGAGCCACTTGCAGCGCCACCTCGAGGAAACTCGAGGTCTGGTTTTAGTTGTACGTAGTGTTCATCCGGTGTTGCCCTGAGAACGAGATATGTGCAGCTCCTATCGGGATTGTCGGTGCATCGGGTGGTCTTGCTAGTCGAGTTTTACCATTGTCAAAATGTCTTGTAAACCGGGATTCCGAGTCTGATCGGGTCTTCCTTGGAGAAGGTATATCCTTCATTGATCGCTAGAGCTTGTCATGGGCTAAGTTGGGACACCCCTGCAGGGTATAAACTTTCGACAGCCGTGCCCGCGGTTATGTGGCAGATGGGAATTTGTTAATGTCTGGTTGTAGATGACTTGACACCAGATCCGAATTAAAATGCATCAACCGTGTGTGTAGCCGTGATGGTCTCTTTTTGGCGGAGTCCGGGAAGTGAACACGGTTTCTGGGTTATGTTTGACGTAAGTAGGAGTTCAGGATCACTTCTTGATCATTGCTAGTTCACGACCGTTCCACTTGCTCTCTTCTCGCTCTTATTTGCGTATGTTAGCCACCATATATGCTTAGTCGCTGCTGCAGCCTCACCACTTTACCCCCTTCCTTTCCCATTAAGCTTTGCTAGTCTTGATACCCATGGTAATGGGATTGCTAAGTCCTCGTGGCTCACAGTTTACTACAACAACAGTTGCAGGTACAGGTTATCGATGATCATGACGCGAGAGCGATGCTTGCTTGCATTGAGTTCTTCTTCTGCTTCTTCTTCGATCAGGGGATAGGTTCCAGGTCGGCAGCCTGGGCTAGCAGGGTGGATGTCGTTTGAGTTTCTGTTTGTGTTTTCATCCGTAGTCGGATGATGCTCTTTTGTATTGTGATGTTGTATTCGTGTGGCATTGTATGCCTTATGTATGTATCCCCATCTATTATGTCATGTTGATGTAATGATATCCACCTTGCAAAAGCGTTTCAATATGCGGTTCTATCCTTGGTGGGACCTTCGAGTCTCTTTAGGATAGTATCGCATATTGGGCGTGATATTTAATCTAGTTTATTTTAAGATTTATTTCAAAAAAAATTCAAACAACTTTTTTCTGCTATTTTGAAATTTTGGGTTAATTCAAATTTATTTAAAATAGGACTTTGGAGAGAGAGAAGCAAACTTTCAAAAGTTTTGGAGTGCACCCTGCCTTTCCACACCTTGAAGGCAAGCATTCTGAACCCTGGCATAATATTTTGCATGCATTGTTTGACACGATCATGACACCACCTCAATGCGTAGAACTCGCTATTTTATGTGGTGATGTGATCTTTTGCATGAATGCTTATTGGAAATTTCCTTGTTGTTGGAAATGGACATGCTTGTGATAGTGATCATCCTCGTATGCCTTTCGTGCCTACCGGAAGGAAAACGGGAAAGTCTCTGTCTTGGGTAGACCCGAGCTTGTCCCTAGTTCCTCGTCGAGACGGGTGTGTCCGGCATGGCATGGGGGTATGATGAGTGGTGATTCTGTCTGTTGGATGAAATATATTCGTTATGCTAATCATGCAGGGAATACTTAAAACCTCCTGAGTCGACCATAGATCGAGTCTTGTTCCAGTAACCCCCATACTTGTTTCGTACTACCACTTGTCTCTACAACAAGTAGGGTATGGTTCAGTAAGTCGTCAACCCCTTTCTAGCACACACCGTACAGAGAGGCCATGGTGGAAGATACCGGTTGTAGCTGGTAGGCAGGCCACCTGGTCCGGGGGCATGGGTGTTTCCGGTTGAGACCGAGAGGGGAGGCCACCCCTTAGAGCATGCGTTATAAATTTGATCCCATGCTACGCGAGGTTGTAGCCTCCCCACTTATAGTTTTGCTTGACAGGCGTCGTGGGTGATTCCAGACACCGGTAAGTTAAGCTGGTGTGTGCAGGTCAGGTGTGTTTTCAACTAAAAGGCCGTAGACGGAATTAGTCCCGATGGACTAAAGGAATCTGTTACTCGTGGGTAAAGAGTACACCCTCTGCAGAGATTAAACCTATTCGAATAGCCGTGTCCATGGTTAAGGATTATAGTCTGGGATGGGTCAAGTGTCGGTCTTAGTGTCGGTCTTCGGAGGAGAAACTGTTAAACCAGAATTGGAATCACGACTTGAGACTTGTGATGATATGATTATTATTTTGTTGTGGACTAACCCGTTATATTTTTGGCATATTCGAATATCCCTGGGATGGTTTTACCTCCTAGATATTCACTATGATTGTGATTATTTATAAGCCCTTTATGTGGTGTCGCTGAGACGCCCGACTGTGGCATGCTTGTCATTTATTTACATTATAAGCCCTCAATGTGGTGTCGCTGAGATGCCCGACTGTGGCATCCTTGTTGTTCATTTACATTATAAGCCCTTTATGTGGTGTCGCTCAGACGCCCGACTGTGGCATGCTTGTTATTTATTTTATAAGCCCTTTATGTGGTGTCGCTGAGACGCCCGACTGTGGCATCCTTGTCGTCCATTTACATTATAAGCCCTTTATGTGGTGTCGCTCAGACACCCGACTAAGACATTTCTCTTTGTTTACTAACCTTTTGAGGCATCGCTTCAGACAACCGATCGGTGCATTTTGTTATTATTATGTTATTGCATATTCATAAATAACCTGCTTGCATGCATCAGAGTTTTTATTATCTTCTGTGACTGATGTCATGAACATAGAATATTTCAGTACATAATCATCGTGGTTATATTATACCCGTGTTCATAATGTTTGCGAGTACATTCAAAGTACTCACTGGCTTGTCCCTGGCTATTGTCTTAGCCAGATTTCTTTCGCGGAGAGGAGCGACCATGATGACAGCCCCGGAACCTAAGCAACGGTGATAGCAGCCTCGCGAAGATAGGACTTAACCTGGTCAGCTGTTCCTGTTGGAAATGGAGTCCCATAGACGCTGATGATCCACAACCCGCTTCCGCCATTAACCACTAGAAACCATTTGTTGTACTCGCAGGCCAGAACGGTCTTGTACTACATATTTTGTATTTCGCTTGGAATTTCTGTATCAAGTTGGTGCCTCATCAGCTAACAGTAATCCTGGGGCTGATGAGCACAAGGGCCATTTTCTGGAAATTAATACCCGGAAAACCGGTCGCCACAAACTTGGTATCAGAGCCAGGCTGACCTTTGGCTAATCCTATCTTAGCCCGGTCGAAAAACCTAGGTAAGCCAAACCACCAGGCCTTAACCAAAACCTAGCCAAGCTTCTCGTGCAAGATAGCCACACAGTGACTCCGACACTTTTGGCAATCGGTGCCCAACCTATCAACCTAGCCTGTCGATCACGCGCCAGTGACCGATGCCTATATTGTCTCATTCGCAAGCGTTCGAAGGAAGACTACGTTCCCTTTACTATAAAAGGGGCACGCTAGCCTCAACCCAGCACAGCACAACCTCTACCTCAAACCGATCCATAATGCTTGGCCCCGTTGTGCACAATGAGACCACAGCAACCAACCTTGGAGGTTTTGCGACAATACTCGCAAACCTCACCTGTCGTGCCTATGCGTTAGAAGAGCCCCTAGAATATGTTTTGTACCAAGGGTCCAAGAGCAGTGAGAGCCGTACATTCTGGGCCACTGTGCACATCTACGGTAGGGGTCTATCTCCAGAACGCCCCTACAGGTTCACCAGAAGGACAACTTCCTTCGAGCCACAAGCCATCCAGCTAGCTGCTCGAGAGGCTATAGTTCAACTCCGGCAGTTGTCGCCCAGAGTTAACTGTCGCTCGTTCTACTACTACCCCAGGCGTGAAGGGTATGGTAGACCACCCCAAGTTGCCAACGGAGATCACGAGACGGATCCTGCATTGTTGCACCTAGTGCGCTATGTAGGTGCACTAGAGGCACTATTCGATCAAATCACCATTGATCTGATCGCAGCTCGTGGAGAACGAGTTCGTCGAGCCGCGGCGAGAGGAGAAGACGAGCCCGACGCCGACAGCCCAGTCATGTTGTTCGGACAACCAATCGAGACCTTGAGATCAGCCCCAGCCATCAACCAAGGTGCTTTGATGACCCCAGAAGTGCTTAGTTGCCTTTTGGGAGCACACTCCAATGGGATTGTGGCCAACAATCCCCGCGATGGTCATCATCGCTACCCCGACCCTGCAGTTCCTCAACCACCTCCAGCTAACCCCGACGATGAGACCCGTGGAGAAGCCTCGACGTCGTCAAGGCAAGCTAGCTTGGATATTAACGAGGTAGACTAAGTCACCAAGTAGTGTCGAGTCAGTGTGTATCCCCGCTTCGTAATCATGTGATCTTGTAGATTAACGCAGCCTGTTGTTGTGCCTCTGTTGTAATAGTAACCTTACATAATTATGTCAGCACGCAGTTGCATATTTTTCCAGGCACAGCTGCCAACAACCAACCCCGACAACCCCCACAGTGATATGTCACTTTAGTGAGGTATGTATTTGTGGCTTTGACCTCGACCCTTGGAGCTAAGCTGGAAAATTTATTACCTTTCACCACGGTAAAATGGCCCAGCTCCAGTGCTATAAAAAGGCCACCTCGTGACCTTGCCAAGAACCCTCACCTTGTGCACCACCCTCACAACCTTTTTCCTGCCATGCCGAGCCCTAGTATTTATCTGAGAACCCCAGATGCAACCCCGGGTAGCTTTGTCAAAATATTGTGGGACTTTACCTACAGTACCATGGGTTCTACCCAGCCACCCCAGTATGAGCTGTTCAAATCGAGGATCACCCCTTCCACCTCGAAATATTGGGCAGCAGTACACATCCCTCCCGTAGAAACCAACCAAGACCCAACGGAGGTCTCCTTCGTGGGGAAATCTATGCCGACCCCACATATGGCCATAGAAGCTGCTGCTTGCGAAGCACTCGCTCGCCTTCGATTCGCGGTACCCTATGCCAGCGAACGAGGGTATTATTACTTTCCGAGCCGTGCAGCACCCGGAGAAGTAACATCTTTTCCCGGTGGACGGATTGAGAGAGACCCAGTACTGGCCAACCTGGTCCAGTACGTCATCGCTCAAGAACGTTTGACCCAGCGAGTAATGGGTTACCTCCAAAGTCTCGCTGATTTGAATCCTCAGATTGCCATCGGCAGACCACTGAGGCCCGACCAGGAGAGACACTTTCATCGGCTGATCAATCCGCTCTCCCCGATAGAGGAGGAGTGCATCCCAGTACCAGAGACGTTTTCTCGGGACCCCGTCCAGTTACCGTTTGCATTATAGACGTCGCTGCTGTGTTTATTCTTGCAGCATTTATTTATGTGTTGTAACTTATGCGTGGTACCCCGAGTTTGTGCGGCGAGTAAATTATTTAGTTTCTATTAATATGAGTAGTTCTGTTGCGGTTTGACTCTATTATATTACTATTGTTCTCTCGCGCAAAATCCTGGAGTGAGATTTCTTTTCCTGAGTTGCTGCATCGTATATCTTCTCACGACGTGGATCATTTTATTTCACATAGCACCACGGCAGTAGACTCACCACCGCTCGGACACATACACTGCTTGCAAAAAACACGTAACCGTGGAGTATTTGTTTTTCAAAACAACTCTTAGCAAATCTCGAGGACGAGATTTTTTCTTCAGGGGGGGTAGTGTTGTGACACATCAAAAATTTTAATCTTGTTTTATTAATTAAAATTTTGCCTAGAAACTAAAACTTTTATTTTCTGTATTTCCTTCTGATTTCAGAACCACTCTTTTCTTTATTATTATGGAGTTTTTACCTCAAGTGAAAAACTTCCCAGTTTTATTGGACTCTTTTACCCTCTCAAATAAAACAATTCTTTATCAATGGGATTATTTGCATAATTATTTTTCATGGTGCCTTATTTCTTGATAAATGATTTTACTAAGCTTCAGGGCCTCTTTTGCACTACAACCATTTGATAAATTTATTTAAAAATTCCACCAAAAATTGGAGATGTCATGTGATGTTTTTAAAAACACTTTTATGCAAAAATATATTTCATTCCTTGGATAATTTGAGCTCTACACCTAGTTTTCAAATCTGGTCCAGTGGACAGATTTGCACTACAACCTATTTAAATATTTCTCTAAAACTTATACCAAAATTATGGGATGTCAGTGGTAGCATGCCATCCAACTTTATGCAAAAAACCTAGTGTTGTCCTTTGGAAAATTTGAGTGAAACAACCTCTTTTTCATTCTGGTCCAGCCTTGTGTTTTCTACTGCAACCCTATTTATTTTTGCTCTAGTGACCTTGTGCTTTCTCCTGCTTCTAGTCAACCCTGCCAAACCCTTAAGTCCAAGAGGATGGACTCATTGGAGCAATTCTAGCTCTTGCAATCATGCCCTGTTTATTCTGTCCAGAACTGAAGTTTTGCAAAACTTGCACTAGCAAGTTTCTTCTTTTGGCAAACTAACCTCACCACCCTCTCTTTCATCTAAAGAGACCCCACTCTGGAAGTTTTGACCACCCCAAGTACTTCCTAGAAGGCTCTGGCATTTTGTCGAACACCCTGTGTGCATGAACAGATTTGGCATGGTTGAAGGTTTTGTGTTGTGAACTTTTCCCTTGCCCCAAACCAATTTGTCCAGTAGCCTTCCGCATGTCTCTAACCTAGTCCTGAGGACTTGCAGTGGCTCTCTAGCAACCTTAGATGCCCTGGCATTTTGTCAAGCATGTCCCGTGCGTGCTCTGGGCGCGAGCAGAGCACGCGTTTTGCACCCACCACAGAGCCGCGCCACGCACTCTCCCTCTCAGCGCATCACGCCAAGTAGCCCTGGTGCCCTGCAGAACCGCCGTCAGAGCCCCTTGGTGGCACACCGGCGTCTGCAGCGCGTCTCTGCCACAGTCGGTGCCGCCCAAGCCTCTCCCGCTCGCCACCGGCCCCTGGAACAGCTCAGCCTCATCCTCTCGCGTGTCCTCTAGCTCTCGTCGTCGCCACGATGCCTTGCCGCTACAGAGAGGCGGTTCGTCGGCGAACTTATCCATGGCCGCCGCAAACCGACCTTGTTGCGCTATAAGAAGAGGCCCCCGAGCACATTCCGTTCCGCAGGCAACCTCGACATGCTCCCCTAGTTCTTCCGTGGCAGCCAATCGACCCGGGGAGGTCTTCTTCCCCATCTCCGACAACCGCAGCCGCCGCCACTGCCCCGGCCATTCCTGCGCCACCAGAGCCTCCCCCTCTCCACTCACAAGGAGCTTCCTCTCTCCCCTAGTGAATCCATCCACCTGCTCGATTTTGATCGGGACTCACCGTGGGAGAAAAACCACTTTGACCGACGGCCACCGTCCGCTGCGAAGCTCGCCGCCGGCAGCTCCGTCCACCCTGGTTTTGCCCCCACCACAGAGCCGCGCCACGCACTCTCCCTCTCAGCGCATCACGCCAAGTAGCCCTGGTGCCCTGCAGAACCGCCGTCAGAGCCCCTTGGTGGCACACCGGCGTCCGCAGCGCGTCTCTGCCACGGTCGGTGCCGCCCAAGCCTCTCCCGCTCGCCACCGGCCCCTGGAACAGCTCAGCCTCATCCTCTCGCGTGTCCTCTAGCTCTCGTCATCGCCACGATGCCTTGTCGCTACAGAGAGGCGGTTCGTCGGCGAACTTATCCATGGCCGCCGCAAACCGACCTCGTTGCGCTATAAGAAGAGGCCCCCGAGCACATTCCGTTCCGCAGGCAACCTCAACATGCTCCCCTAGTTCTTCCGTGGCAGCCAATCGACCCGGGGAGGTCTTCTTCCCCATCTCCGACAACCGCAGCCGCCGCCACTGCCCCGGCCATTCCTGCGCCACCAGAGCCTCCCCCTCTCCACTCACAAGGAGCTTCCTCTCTCCCCTAGTGAATCCATCCACCTGCTCGATTTTGATCGGGACTCACCGTGGGAGAAAAACCACTTTGACCGACGGCCACCGTCCGCTGCGAAGCTCGCCGCCGGCAGCTCCGTCCACCCCAGAGACCGTAGCGACTACCGGAGTGACCGCCTCGATCCCCTGAGCCCGCGGGTGACCTCCATTTCCCGAACGGTGCCGCCGTTCTCCGGCGAGCATCGTTGGAGTCCCGCCTCCGCTCGGGGCTGAAGAAGAGGAGGGAGGTCGACTAGTCAAACCTGACCATTGGGTCCCCCGGGCCCACTGTCTGTGACACACTGCCCGATCCACATGGGTTAAGTGAAGGCGTAAAGGGCAAGTACGTATTCGACGTGTACACTTCGAAACGTTTTCTTTTTATTCTGTTTTTTTAAATAGATTTTGACCACAACTTTGACTGCCTATAACTTTTTAATGATAACTCCAAATGAGTTGATTCTTTTTCCTAGCTCTCTCAAATTTAATCTAGTTTATTTTAAGATTTATTTGAAAAAAAATTCAAACAACTTTTTTCTGCTGTTTTGAAATTTTGGGTTAATTCAAATTTATTTAAAATAGGACTTTGGAGAGAGAGAAGCAAACTTTCAAAAGTTTTGGAGTGCACCCTGCCTTTCCACACATTGAAGGCAAGCATTCTGAACCATGGCATAATATTTTGCATGCATTGTTTGACACGATCATGACACCACCTCAATGCGTAGAACTCGTTATTTTATGTGGTGATGTGATCTTTTGCATGAATGCTTATTGGAAATTTCCTTGCTGTTGGAAATGGACATGCTTGTGATAGTGATCATCCTCGTATGCCTTTCGTGCCTACCGGAAGGAAAACGGTAAAGTCTCTGTCTTGGGTAGACCCGAGCTTGTCCCTAGTTCCTCGTCGAGACGAGTGTGTCCGGCATGGCATGGGGGTACGATGAGTGGTGATTCTGTCTGTTGGATGAAATATATTCGTTATGCTAATCATGCAGGGAATACTTAAAACCTCCTGAGTCGACCATAGATCGAGTCTTGTTCCAGTAACCCCCATAATTGTTTCGTACTACCACTTGTCTCTACAACAAGTAGGGTACGGTTCAGTAAGTCGTCAACAACTTTCTAGAACAAACCGTACAGAGAGGCCATGGTGGAAGATACCGGTTATAGCTGGTAGGCAGGCCACCTGGCCCGGGGGCATAGGTGTTTCCGGTTGAGACCGAGAGGGGAGGCCACCCCTTAGAGCGCGCGATATAAATTTTATCCCATGCTACGCGAGGTTGTAGCCTCCCCACTTAGAGTTTTGCTTGACAGGCGTCGTGGGTGATTCCAGACACCGGTAAGTTAAGCTGGTGTGTGCAGGTCAGGTGTGTTTTCAACTAAAAGGCCGTAGACGGAATTAGTCCCGATGGACTAAAGGAATCTGTTACTCGTGGGTAAAGAGTACACCCTCTGCAGAGATTAAACCTATTCGAATAGCCGTGTCCATGGTTAAGGATTACAGTTTGGGATGGGTCAGGTGTCGGTCTTAGTGTCGGTCTTCAGAGGAGAAACTGTTAAACCAGAATTGGAATCACGACTTCAGACTTGTGATGATATGATTATTATTTTGTTTCGGACTAACCCGTTATATTTTTGGCATATTCGAATATCCCTGGGACGGTTTTACCTCCTGGATATTCACTATGATTGTGATTATTTATAAGCCCTTTATCTGGTGTCGCTGAGACGCCCGACTGTGGCATGCTTGTCATTTATTTACATTATAAGCCCTTTATGTGGTGTCGCTGAGACGCCCGACTATGGCCTCCTTGTTGTTCATTTACATTATAAGCCCTTTATGGGGTGTCGCTCAAACGCACGACTGTGGCATGCTTGTTATTTATTTTATATGCCCTTTATGTGGTGTCGCTGAGACGCCCGACTGTGGCATCCTTGTCGTCCATTTACATTATAAGCCATTTATGTGGTGTTGCTCAGACGCCCGACTGAGGCATTTCTCTTTGATTACAAACCTTTTGAGGCGTCACTTCAGACACCCGATCGGTGCATTTTGTTATTATTATGTTATTGCATATTCATAAATAACCTGCTTGCATGCATCAGAGTTTTTATTATCTTTTGTGACTGACGTCATGAACATAAAATATTTCAGTACATAATCATCGTGGTTATATTATACCCGTGTTCATAATGTTTGCGAGTACATTCAAAGTACTCACTGGCTTGTCCCTGGCTATTGTCTTGGCCAGATTTCTTGCGCGGAGAGGAGCGACCGTGATGACAGCTCCGGAACCTAAGCAACGGTGATAGCAGCCCCGCGAAGATAGGAGTTAACCTGGTCAGCTGTTCCTGTGGGAAATGGGGTCCCATAGACGCTGATGATCCACAACCCGCTTCCGCCATTAACCACTAGAAACCATTTGTTGTACTCACAGGACAGAACGGTCTTGTACTGCATATTTTGTATTTCGGTTGGTATTTCTGTATCAAGTTGGTGCCTCATCATCTAATAGTAATCCTGGGGATGATGAGCACAAGTGCCATTTTCTGGAAATTAATACCCGGAAAACCGGTCGCCACAACTCCTCTAGCTCCCGAGACAATTGCTCATTCTTATCTACAAGAACCTGCGCATAAATTGATACTTAAAACTGTTGTTCCAACCGTTTCAAGTCTCAGGGGCTACTGCTATACATACTTATCAAACTTTCTTACCCGTATAACTTTGGTATACTGGTCCGTCGCCCGGGCGAGCCCGCCTTGAGCAGCTCGGATGTATGCGTCTCCCGAATTGAAAGCATTAAATGCTTCTTCGGAAAAGATGTTGTTGTGAAGCATAGCCCGTCGACGTCGGTGATTCATGGCGCGCTCTACTTCGGAATTCGTGGCAGAGAGCATATCTGCGTCCTCTCTCGGAGGACTATGTGGCATCGGCCCTACACCCGCCTCCTCTCTCGAAGTCAGTTCTGGAGCCCGACTGGTGGAGGCGTGGTTGGTAGGATCCCCGGATATAGTCCGGATACTCCTCTTCCTGCCAGGATGTAAAGGGCGCTGTTATACTTCAAGTAACAATAATTACATGACAGGTTATTTCCTTACCTCTGGAGAGGCGTGTCAGCCCTAACCGCATTCCTCTTGAGCCTACCCAATCCGGACGCTTGTGGTTGATGGGTCCCTAGGGGCTCGGCCCTGCGCTCCGAACATCGCCTCTGCAAAAACACGACGCTTCAGGGATAAGGCATGACATCAGGAAGGAGTCCTCTTCGGAGGATAGAGTCTTCGGCTTGGCTTACACGCGACGAAGGTAGAAGTCCGGGATAATCAGCAGTAATAGCCACGGAGGCACCGTCACAGCTCGACCGATAAAATATCCCGTTGACAAGCTCCACGGCCGCATCCGGGTCTTCTTCGAGTCCTGGATCCAGGGCCCTTTCGGGGTCCTCTGGTTGCGGGGAAGGGCTCGAGATTCCTTCTACGGCCCTCCTCAGTTCCTGCTTGGAAATATGGAGGGAGGTAACCTTAGCAAAGAACGCCATGATAAGTGAAGCGAGAAAATAAATGACGACTTACCCAGTTTGGGGGATTGTACATGGAGAATCCGTCCCACGGTTTGATATGAAGGAAGTCTTCCTCTTCTCCTTTGTATAGATCAGACAATATCCTTGCCAGAGCAGTGGCGGAGTCCGGACCCTTACGGCCACAACGGGTGGCATCGTCTGCCCTGTTGAAATGCCACATGGAATTGCCCCGATATTGAAGCGGCTGCACTCCCCGCATTATGCATATTGCCATGACCTCGACTGTCGCCAGTCCGGATTTGTCCAGTAACTTTATCCTTCTCATCAGGAAATGTATTTCCCTGGTATCCTCTTCTTGGGGGCCTCGGGGGCGCCAGCTTAGACGTGCCCTCAGCTGGGCGTTACTGAACTTGGGGAGTCCTGTCCGGACTGGATCCGGAAGGGGAGCATCATCAATATAAAACCACTCTGAAGCCCAGTTCTCTGGTGCCTTCTTAGGAGTGCCGGATAGGTATCCGGTCTCGGCGATACGCCATACTTCGGCCCCGCCCACTTGACATAGGTACTCTCCCTGGTCAAGGCAGAACAGCTTCTTCCACAAACCGAAATGAGCCTCGCAGCCTAGAAATAGCTCATGAGGGGCGACATACCTTGCTATATGTAGTACGGAGGCTGGGGTAAAGTTGTGGAACTGGAGGCCATAGAACTCCAGGAGCCCACGAAGGAATGGATGAATAGGAAACTTGACGCCCCTTAATAGATGCAGAATGAGGCATATTCGCTCCTCTGGAGATGGATTAGGGGATCTCTCTGCTCGTTCTCCGCCATTATAGATGGCTATTCCGGCTCGGACGGGGACCATGAACGCCGGTGGGAGAAACCCTTGGGTTTGTAACTCTATCAAACGACTATGAGGAACTGAACACTCTTCCCAGTTCCCCGGCTTGGGGCAAGAGGAGCGAGCAGAAGAGCTGCGACGTCTGGCCATGTTGGAATGGTTTTTCCGAGGCGCTATGTTGGATGCTTGCTTGAGGGAGAAGAGTGAGGTTCGGATCTGAGAATCCCCATCTCTTAAAATAGACGGCTATCCCGAAGGATTAGGGGTGGCAAATGCAAAAATGCCTTGACTCCTCGCATTCGCTAGACACGTAGAAATGGTCATTATTGAGGCACTGAAGCCGAGGAGTACAACAATGATGAGAAGCCGGACACTGTTCGTCGTAACAGGTACCTTGGAGTATTCGGAAGGAGGAACCCACCTTGCAATGCCGAAGACAAGACTGCGCGCTGGACTCATTGTCATTGAAGCCTGGTTCAGGGGCTACTGAGGGAGTCCTGGATTAGGGGGTATCCGGACTGCCAGACTATATACATCGTCCGGACTGTTGAAGCGTGAAGATACAAGACTCAAGACTTCGGCTTGTGTCCACATGGGACTCTCCTTTGCGTGGAAGACAAGCTTGGCGATCCGGATATTATATTTCCTTCCTTGTAACCGACTCCATGTAAACCCTAGCCCTCTCCAGTGTCTATATAAACCAGAGAGGATGGTCCTTAGAAGGCCGATCACAATTACAATCATACCATCATAGGCTCGCTCTTAGGGTTTAGCCTCTATGATCTCGTGGTAGATCTACTCTTGTACTACTCATATCTTCAATATTAATCAAGCAGGAAGTAGGATTTTACCTCCATCGAGAGGGCCCGAACCTGGGTAAACATTGTGTCCCTTGCTTCCTGTTACCATCAGCCTAAGACGCATAGATCGGGACCCCCTACCCGAGATCCGCCGGTTTTAACACCGACAGCGGGTACTGCAGATCGGGACATGCTGCCTCAACACCGTCGAACGGAGAGACAATGCACATCCTCCCTTTCCGCCGGCAGACGAGATGCGGTCGGATCACTGACAATGCTGCCGGATCGCTAAATGGGCCATTGAGCTCCTTCCGTTCGATATAATATACAAGCACTAGTAGAAAAAGGGTCAAATGTGAAGCACATTAGTGCCGGTTTGTAAAAAAACCGGCACTAATGTGATCAATAGTGCCGGTTCGTGGTTGCGATCAATAGTACCGGTTCGTGTTGAGCCTTTAGTACCGGTTCGTGCCACGAACCGGTACTGAAGGGGTAGTGGCAGGCTGGCGTCAGGCCGGGTCCCCACGAGCCCCTTTAGTACCGGTTTGTGTTACCAACTGGTACTAAAGGTCTAACCTATAGTACCGGTTCGTGCCACGAACCGGTACTAAAGGGGACAAGCCTTTAGTACTGGTTCGTGCCACGAACCAGTACTAAAGGGGCCAATTTTAAAACTCTACCCCCCCCCCCCCGTGTATCGCCATTTCAGTTTTGAAAAACTCAAAAGAAAATGATAAAAACTTCAAAAAATAAAATCCTTCGGGAGGTAGTTATATTACTATATCTACTAGTTAGCAAAATTTGAAAACTTAAATTTGGACATGTTTTGCAAAAAGTGTAGGGAAAATGTAAAACGGCTATAACTTTTGCGTACGATGTCGGAAAAAAATGTATAATATATCAAAAAATTCAGCACGAAAATCTGCATCCGATGGAGACCGCCTACGGCCTGTTTGGAATTTTTTAGAATCCTCAAATTAGAAAAGGAAAAAAAGATATGGTCAAATTTCAGTTTTTTTAAAAAAAATTGGTTAAATTTGGTCAAACTACTTATTCAAGAAGTATTAATGTTACTACATAATTGTTCAAGAATATTAGTGTTACTAAATAATTATTTCAATTTTTTGAATTTTGGTCAAACTATGGTCAAACTATGGTCAAACTTATTCAAGAAATATTAGCGTTACTAAATAGTTACTATTTTTTTAGAATAATAGTTTCAAACTCAAACGGTGAAATGTGTGACTTCATGTTCAAGCTAAACTCTTGAGGGTTAATAGGATTGACATCTTACTATTGTCAGGAAAACAACAAGTGTAGACTCGGAAACGAAGGAGAATAGAACCCGAAAGTTAAGCGTGCTTGGGCTGGAGTAGTGAGAGGGATGGGTGACCGGTCGGGAAGTTAGATGATTTGGAATGAGTTATCCACACTTGAGCAGTTAAGAGAGGTGATTAGAGACTAAATCATCAAATAATTCAGAAAAATTAAAAATCAAAAAAAAATCATTTTTTTCCAAAATTTTCAAAAAAAAACCTTTAGTACCGGTTGGTAACACCAACCGGTACTAAAGGTCCCCCATACTAGGGCGCGAGCTCACGCCACATGGTGGCACTTTAGCGCCGGTTCGTGTCGAACCGGTACTAAAGGGGGGGCCTTTAGTGCCCACACTTTAGTGCCGGTTCCATAACCGGCACTAAAGGCCCTTACAAACCGGTTTTAAAGCTCCGTTTTCTACTAGTGAAGCCTCGGCGGGCTATCAAGTCACAAGTATTAGCTGACTTTGTCGGTGAATGGACGGAAGCCGAACTCCCTAAAGAGTACGGCGCATACTCTAACTGGATCATGCACTTCGACGGCTCTAAAATGCTGGCCGGATTGGGAGCAGGCGTAGTCCTGACGTCTCCCACCCGAGACACGGTCCAATACGTCCTCCAAATATTATACACAGACTCCAACAATGCAGCCGAATATGAGGCTCTGTTGCACGGTCTTCGGATGACAGTCTCTATGGGCATTCAACGCCTAGAGGTACGCGGGGATTCAAACCTTGCAATATCAGAAATTAACGGAGACTTTGATGCCAAGGATCCGAAAATGGTGGCCTACCATAATGCCGTCCTTAAAATGTCAACTCGGTTCGAGGGGCTCGAATTCCACCATGTGGCTCGAGAAAACAATCAAGCGGCGGATGTCCTTGCCCGCATCGGTGCTAAACGCGACCCTGTCCCACCTAACATATTCCTGGAAAGGCTGTTCAAGCCATCCGTGGTATGGGAAGGGGAATCCGGCAATGCCAGCACGGATCTGAATACACCCCTAGATTCTGAACTATCAGACATAATCAGAGGCTCTACCTCCAAAATAACATCGTCAGCCCACGAAATAGTGGTTGTCATCGCCCTGTGGACTGAGCCTTTCTTGGCCTACCTAAGTAGGCAGGAGCTCCCCGAAGATCAAAATGAAGCACGCTGCATCGTCCGGCGTTCTAAATCTTACAAATTCCATGAAGGGGAACTCTATAAGAAAATTGCGACCGGAGTGCTCCAAAGGTGCATCTCCGAAGAGGAAGGGCGGCAGCTCTTGGCTGAAATCCATGCCAGACTGGGCGGGCACCACGCTGCGGCTCGAGCACTAGTCAGCAAGGCCTTCCGTACAGGTTTCTATTGGCCGACGGCCCGAGCATACGCACAGGACCTTGTCCAACACTGCGTCGGCTGCCAGCTCTTTGCCAATCAGAGTCATATGCCCCCTGCCGCTCTCCAAAAAATCCCCATAACTTGGCCTTTCGCGGTCTGGGGGCTGGATATGGTTGGACCCGTTAAAGGGGGAAGCCACAAGAAAAAATACTTATTGGTCATGGTAGACAAGTTCACCAAATGGATAGAAGCCAAACTAGTGAAAACGGCTGAATCCGGACCAGTAATAGACTTTATATTCGGGGTCGTACACCGATACGGTGTCCCCCATAGCATCATCACCGATAATGGCTCAAATTTCAGAGCCGATGAAGTGAAAGCTTGGTGCGGCAAAATGGGCATTAAGCTCGACTATGCTTCCGTCTACCACCCTCAAACAAATGGCCAGGTCGAACGGGCAAACGGTCTCATCATGAGCGGTATCAAACCCAGACTAGTGCGATCCTTGACAGAGTCGGACACTCATTGGATCGAGGAGCTCAATTCCGTGCTCTGGGGGCTGCGGACCACGCTGAATCGCACCATCGGATACACACCATTTTTTATGGTGTACGGTGCCGAAGCAGTACTACCTTGCGACATAATACATGATTTGCCACGCGTACGCATGTACGAAGAGAAGGAAGCCGAGTTAGATCGGCATGATAACTTGGATGCCCTGGAGGAGGAGCGTGATGTCGCTAAGGCCTGTTCCGCATTCTATCAGCAACAGGCTCGACGATACCAAAGCAGAGAACTGCGGGCCAATACTTATAATATTGGCGAGCTCGTTCTACGCTTACCAGAGAAGAAGAAGGACAAGCTCAAACCCAAGTGGGAAGGTCTCTTCGTCATTGACAAAGTTCTCACCGGAGGAGCGTACCGCTTACGTAATGCATCCGATAACAGACTCGAGCCGAACCCATGGAACGCGGCCAGACTCCGGAGATTCTACGCCAAGCGCCGAACTCAGTGTTTGTCTCCTTATCTCCCCCTTTTTTAATTATGCTCCCTCCCTTTTCCTTTCTCGATCTTTTTCTCTTCACACAAAGTATTTAATACAGTGCAGACTCCCGGATTATTCCGGCCGCACTATGTGTGTAAGCAATACCTGGGGGCTTCCTATACGGAAGCTAAACATAACTTACTCTAAAAGGCTTTTTGCCGATCACACATGTGTTTTCCATGTGTGCCTTTTCCTCACCATTATATGCATCAATATGACTTAAGATGTGGCCAAGCTCGGTTGGCTGGCTCCTGTGTTTATGCCCTACGTTCCTGTTAATTCGGCTAGGGCATAAGGGGAGCACCTCTGCGATTGTTACTGCCGGTTCAGCCAGATGTGTACCTCAGACTGGGTGAAGCCGAAAGCTAGTTTCCTTAAGAGAATATTCGGTCGGTGAACAAAAGATGTCTTCGTTTATCATAACATAAATCCCTAGAAGTTTTGTATCCTGCGCCATGGTTCACAGTTCAGACATGTGCCTTGTCGCATGCCTACCCAAGGAAAGGAACCCTTAACGGAACTATTCTCCCTGGAAGATGTTTCTTACTATCCATGTAATATAACATAACTAGTTGGGTACTTGTCTGTTCAAGCACTTATGACCCCTATGCCTGGTCTCCACGCATACTCCGGTTTTGTATAACCGAGCAGGTATTCGGACACACCCCGGACTGTAGGATCTGGGGGCTGAAGCAAAAAGGTCCGCCATGACAAATGATTTTAATCCGGCTAGGGGCTACTTATGTCCATTGAATTACACAGTCACTTGGACTGACTATATTCCTCCTCTATACCATCCAACAGGCTATCTAAATTACAATCCTGTTGAGAATACTTCGCGGCTAACGCCACCTGGTCATATACCAGATTCACGGGAATTTCTTGCCCATCTGGCCCTGTCGGTCAGACTTCGGCCATATGGTTCGGGTCCAGTTTGGTGTAGCGCTTCTTCACCATAGCCCATGCTTCCCTTGCACCCTGCCGGCAGGCTGACATCTTCCACAGTCGGAAGCACCGTCGTGCTCCTTCAAGCATGTCCACAAGCTCTCCCATGCCATTCGGTAGGAAGCCTGATGGCCACAAGGCCTGCGCTATGCCCTGCATCGCCTGCCGAGCTTGCTCGTGCAGCTATGAGAGGTCTTGCAGTAAATCGCCTACAGATGCAGGCATCTCCTCCTCAGGGTGACTCGTCAGCATTCCTACAAGCAAAACTCTTTCAATATACTTCCTCGCCGAACTATGCTACAGTTCGTCTAGGCACTTACCATAAATACCGCGGCGAAGCCTTTTGTTCTCCTTCACGGAGTCCGCCAGCTGCGCACGGACGTCTTTCAATTCCATGTCCAGCCGAATATTGGCATCTTGGAGAGTATTCTTCTCCTGCTTAACTTGCGTAAGAATGCGCTCGCCAGCCTTTAGTTGCCTCTGGAGATGCGACTCGTCATCCCTCCCGCCCTCCGGATTGACTCCGGGGTTATCTGCAGAATATTTTGTTAAACTCATCATACCAGCCAGTCGCTAGCTGGTACATTTTCGTACAATTGAGATAAATGTTACCAGATGAGGCCTTCTGGGATTCCTCTAGCTTGGCAACCGTGGCCCTCAGTTGGGTCTTGCAGTCCTCTAGCTCCCAAGACAATTGCTCATTCTTATCTACAAGAACCTGCGCATAAATTGATACTTAAAACTGTTGTTCCAACCGTTTCAAGTCTTAGGGGCTATTGCTATACATACTTATCAAACTTTCTTACCCATATATCTTTGGTATACTGGTCCGTCACCCGGGCGAGCCCGCCTTGAGCAGCTCGGATGTATGCGTCTCCCGAATTGAAAGCATTAAATGCTTCTTCGGAAAAGATGTTGTTGTGAAGCATGGCCTGTTGGCGTTGGTGATTCATGGCGCTCTCTACTTCGGAATTCGTGGTAGAGAGCATATCTGCGTCCTCTCTCGGAGGACTATGTGGCATCGGCCCTACGCCCGCCTCCTCTCTTGAAGTCGATTCTAGAGCCCGACTGGTGGAAGCGTGGTTGGCAGGATCCCCGGATATAGTCCGGATACTCCTCTTCCTTCCAGGATGTAAAGGGCGATGTTATACTTCAAGTAACAATAATTACATGACAAGTTATTTCCTTACCTCTGGAGAGGCATGTCAGCCCTAACCGCATTCCTCTTGAGCCTAGCCAATCCGGACGCTTGTGGCTGATGGGTCCCTAGGGGCTCCGCCTTGCACTCCGAATGTCGCCTCTGCAAAAACACGACGCTTCAGGGATAAGGCGTGACATCAGGAAAGGGTCCTCTTCGGAGGATAGAGTCTTCGGCTTGGCTTACACGCGACGAAGGTAGCAATCCGGGATAATCAGCAATAATAGCCACGGAGGCACCGTCACCGCTCGCCCGATAAAATATCCCGTCGACAAGCTCCACGGCCGCATCCGGGTCTTCTTCGAGTCCTGGATCCAGGGCCCTTTCGGGGTCCTCTGGCTGCGGGGAAGGGCTGGAGATTCCTTCTACGGCCCTCCTCAGTTCCTGCTCGGAAATATGGAGGGAGGTAACCTTAGCAAAGAACGCCACGATAAGTGAAGTGAGAAAATAAATGACGACTTACCCAGTTTGGGGGATTGTACATGGAGAATCTGTCCCGCGGTTTGATATGAAGGAAGTCTTCCTCTTCTCCTTTGTATTGATCGGACAATATCCTTGCCAGAGCAGTGGCAGAGTCCGGACCCTTACGTCCACAACGGGTGGCATCATCTGCCCCGTTGAAATGCCACATGGGATTTCCCCGATATTGAAGCGGCTACACTCCCCGCATTATGCATATTGCCATGACCTCGACTATCGCCAGTCCGGATTTGGCCAGTAACTTTAGCCTGCTCATCAGGAAATGTATTTCCGTGGTATCCTCTTCTTGGGGGCCTCGAGGGCACCAGCTTAGACGTGCCCTCAGCGGGGCGTTACTGAACTTGGGGAGTCCTGTCCGGACTTGATCCAGAAGGGGAGCGTCGTCAATATAAAACCACTCTGAAGCCCAGTTCTCTGGTGCCTTCTTAGGAGTGCCGGATAGGTATCTGGTCTCGGCGATACGCCATACTTTGGCCCCGCCCACTTGACATAGGTACTCTCCCTGGTTGCGGGGGACAAGGCAGAACAGCTTCTTCCACAAAACGAAATGAGCCTCGCAGCCTAGAAATAGCTCACGAGGGGCGACATACCCTGCTATATGTAGTACGGAGGCTGGGGTAAAGTTGTGCAATTGGAGGCCGTAGAACTCCAGGAGCCCACGAAGGAATGGATGAATAGGAAACCCGACGCCCCTTAATAGATGTGGAATGAGGCATATTCGCTCCTCTGGAGACGGATTAGGGGATCTCTCTGCTTGTTCTCCGCCATTATAGATGGCTATTCCGGCTCGGACGGGGACCATGAACGCCGGTGGGAGAAACCCTTGGGTTTGTAACTCTATCAAACGGCTATGAAGAACTGAACACTCTTCCCAGTTCCCCGGCCATGGGCAAGAGGAGCGAGCAGAAGAGCTGCGACGTCCGACCATGTTGGAATGGTTATTCTGGGGTGCTATGTTGGATGCTTGCTTGAGGGAGAAGAGTGAGGTTCGGATCTGAGAATCCCTGTCTCTTCAAATAGACGGCTAGCCCGAAGGATTAGGGGTGGCAAATGCAAAAATGCCTCGACTCCTCGCATTCGCTCGACACATGGAAATGGTCATTATTGAGGCACTGAAGCCGAGGAGTACAACATTGATGAGAAGCCGGACACTGTTCGTCGTAACAGGTACCTTGGATTATTCGGAAGGAGGAACCCGCCTTGCAATGCTGAAGACAAGACTGCGCGCCAGACTCATCGTCATTGAAGCCTGGTTCAGGGGCTACTGAGGGAGTCCTGGATTAGGGGTATCCGGACAGCCGAACTATATACATCGTCCGGATTGTTGAAGCGTGAACATACAAGACTCAAGACTTCGGCCTGTGTCCACATGGGACTCTCCTTTGCGTGGAAGACAAGCTTTGCGAGCCAGATATTATAATTCCTTCCTTGTAACCGACTCCATGTAAACCCTAGCCCTCTCCGGTGTCTATATAAACCGGAGAGGATGGTCCTTAGAAGGCCGATCACAATTACAATCATACCATCATAGGGTAGCTCTTAGGGATTAGCCTCTACGATCTCGTGGTAGATCTACTCTTGTACTACTCATATCTTCAATACTAATCAAGCAAGAAGTAGGGTTTTACCTCCATCGAGAGGGCCCGAACCTGGGTAAACATTGTGTCCCTTGCTTCCTGTTACCATCAGCCTAAGACACACAGATCGGGACCCCCTACCCGAGATCCGCCGGTTTTGACACTGACAACCGCCTATGAAAGGAGCCCCCGAGATCGTACAGACCCTCAGGCGACCTCAGGCCATCTCCCTAGTGCTCCCATAGCCAACAATCAATGGAGGGAGGCCGTCTGCCTTGTCTCCGGCCAGTTCGGCCGCCACCACGCTCTGGTGCCGAACGTCGCGAGCAGGGCCTCCCCAGCTCATCCAGCGCCACCGTCCGACTCCCCTCAACCGTGCGGAGCCGCCCCAACTCTCTAGCCCGATCGGGAGCCGCCATATCTCGAGACCCCGATCCACCCGAAACCACCATCTGCCGCGGAGCTCACCGGCGGTGATCCCCTCCACCCCCGCTAGCCTATCGACCACTGGGAGGACCGCCCTGGACCAGCGGATCCATCCCCGCCCTCAGAATCCCGCGGGGAGCTGCCGTTCGTCGGCGGCAATCGCCGGAGCCCCGCCATCGCTCGGCCAGAGAAGGAAGGAGGGCGTGGGCGACTGGTCAAACCTGACCAGTGGACCCGACGGCCCCACCTGCCAGGGACCCCAGCTTTGCTGACGTGTCTTAAGTGGAAACGTATTCCACCGAATACGCCTTCGCTAGGGTTAAGCGTAAGCCCCCGAACCGTTTTCTTTTTCTGATTTTTATTAAAAATAGAATTTTGACTAAACCTTGACTGGCTATAACTTTTTAAATATAAGTCCAATTGATTTGATTCTTTTTCTGCTGTTTCTCAAATTTTGTCTAGTTTATTTTCATATTTATTTGAAAATTTTCCAAACAACTTTTTTGTACTGTTTTGAAACTATGTGTTAATTTAAATTTTCTTAAAAATAGGATTTTGAAGAAGGAAGCAACTTTCAAAAAGTGCACCCCGCTTACATACTCTTGAAGGCAAGCATTCTGAACCCCGGCATAATATTTGGTGTGCATCATTTGAAGCAAATACGACACCACCTTGACGCGAAGTATTCGATATTTTATGTGGTGTTACGATCATATTCATGAGTGCATAATGATGATTCCTTGCTGTTGGAATTTGATATGCTTCTGATAGTAATCACCCTCGTATGCCTTTCATGCCTATCGGGAGGAATCCGGAAAGTCTCTGTCTTGGGTAGACACGAACTAGTCTCTAATAATTCGTTGAGACGATTATGTCCCGTAAGGCATGGTGAGGTATGATGAGTGGTGATTCTGTTTGTTGGTGTGAAATATATTTGTTATACTAATCCTGCAGGGAATGCCTTAACCTCCTGAGTCGACCGTAGATCGAGTCTTGTTCCAGTAACCCCCATACTTGTTTCGTACTACCACTTGTCCCTGCCATAGGTAGGGTACGGTTCAGTAAGTTGTCAAGCCCTTCCTAGCATGCACCGTACAGAGAGACCATGGTGGAAGATACCGGCTGCCTCCGGTAGACATGCCACCTGGTCCGGGGGCATGGGTGTTTCCGGTTGGAGCCGAGGTGGTAGCTCCCCTAGTTTGCGCGCGTTATAAATTTTGCGATCCCGTGCTAGTCGAGGTTGTAGCCTCCCCACTTAGAGTTTTGCTTAACGGGTGTCGTGGGTGATTCCAGACACCGGTAAGTTAGGCTAGTGTGTGCGGTCAGGTGTGTTTTCAATTAAAAGACCGTAGAAGGAATTAGTTCCGATGGACTAAAGAAATCCGTTACTCGTGGGTAAAGAGTACACCCTCTGCAGAAATTATATCTATTCGAATAGCCGTGTCCATGGTTAAGGACTACAGTCTGCGATGGGTCAAGTGTCGGTCTTAGTGTCGGTCTTCGGAGGAAAAATTGCTAAACCAGAACATGGATCATGACTTGTGACTCATGATGATTATGATTACTATTATTATGGACTAACCATTTACAACTATGAGTATCCCTGGGACGATTCTACCTCCTGGATATTTACTGTGATTATTCTCTTATAAGCCCTTTATGCGGTGTCGCTCAGATGCCCGACTGTGGCATGCTTGTTATTTAAATTACTTATAAGCCCTTTATGTGGTGTCACTCAGACGCCCGACTATGGCATGCTTGTTATTTAAATTATTTATAAGCCCTTTATGTGGTGTCGCACAGACGCCCGACTGTGGCATGCTTGTTATTTCTTTTATTTATAAGCCCCTTATGTGGTGTCGCTCAGACGCCCGACTGAGGCATGCTCTATATTATTATCCTTTCGAGGCGTCGCTTTAGACACCCGATCGGTGCATTCTATTTCTACTCCCTTATTGCATATTCATGTTCTATATGAATAACCTGCTTGCGTGCATCATGGATTTTTATTTTGTGACTGACGTGGTGATCATAGAATATTTCAGAGCATGATTATCATTTGTTATATTATACCTGTGTTCATAATGTTTGCGAGTACATTCGAAGTACTCACTGGCTTGTCCTAACTATTGTCTTTGCCAGAATTTTTGCATGGAGAGGAGCGCTGCGATGACAGCCCCGGAACCTATGCAATGGTGATAGCAGCCTCGCGAAGATAGGGGTTATCCAGGTCAGCTGTTCCTGTGGGAAATGGAGTCCCATAGACGTTGATGAACCACAAACCGCTTCCGTCATCAGCCACTAGAAACCATGTGTTGTACTCATAGGCCAGAATGGTCTTGTACTACATATTATGTATTTTGCTTGGAATTTCTGTATCAAGTTGGTGCCTCATCAGCTAACAGTAATCCTGGGGCTAGTGAGCACAGGGACCATTTTTTGGGAAATATATCCTAGAAATCCGGTCCTAACAACCTTGGTATCAGAGCCAGGCTGACCATTGGCTAACCCTATCTTAGCCAGGTCAATAAACCTAGGTTAACCAATCCACTAGACCTTAACCTAAACCCGCCCAAGCTTCTCGTGTGAGATAGCCACATAGTGACCCTGACACCTTTTGGCAGTCGGTGCCGAACCTATCAGCCTAGCATGTCGATCGCGCGCCAGTGACCCACACCTAAATAGTCTCTTTCGCAAGCGTGCGAAGGAAGACTCTGTCTCCTTTTTCCATAAAAAGGGCACGCTAGGCTCAACCCAGCACAACACAGCCTCTTCCCCAAACCGAGCTATAATGCCTGGCCCCATTGTGCACAATGAGACCACGGCAACCAACCTTAGAGGTTTTGTGACCGTGCTAGGAAACCTCACCCGCGTGCCTTTGCATTAGAAGAGCCCCCAGAATATGTTGTGTACCAAGGGCCCATGAGCGGTGAGAGCCATCAATTCTAGGCCATTGTGCACGTCTATGGTAGGGGTCTATTGCTAGAACGCCCCTACAGGTTCACCAGAAGGACAACTTCCTTTCAGCCACAAGCCATCCAACTAGCTGCTCGAGAGGCTATAGTTCAACTCCGGCACTAGTCGCCCAGAGTTAACTGTCGCTCGTTCTACTACTAACCCAGCTGTGACGGGTATGGTAGGCCACCCCAGATTGCCAACGGAGATCACGAGACGGATCCTGCATTGTTACATCTGGTGCGTTATGTAAGTGCACTAGAGGGACTGTTCGATCAAATCACCCTTGATCTGATCGCAGCCCATGAAGAACTGGTTCGCCGAACCCCGGCAATAGGAGAAGATGAGCCCGACACTGACAACCCAGTCGTGCTATTCGGACAACCGATCGAGTCCTTGAGGTCTACCCCAGCCATCGACCAAAATGCTTTGGTGTCCCCAGAAGTGCTTCGTTGCCTTTTGGGAACACGCTCCAACGGGATTGTGGCCAACAACCCCCGCAATGGTCATCATCGCTACCCCGACCCTGCAGCCCCTCAACTCCATCCAGCTAACCCCGACGATGAAACCCGTGGATAAGCCTCGACGTCCACAAGGCACGCCCGCTTAGATATTAACGAGGTAGACTAAGTCACTCGAGTAGTGCCGAGTCTTAGTATGTCCACACCCTGTAATTGTGTGATCTTGTATCGCCATAATTAAATGCTGTCTACTTGTGCGCTCCTATTTTTACATAATAACCATGCATAAGTATGTTGGCGTATGGTTGCATTTTTTTTATTCCGGGCATAGCTGCCAAAAACCACCCCGATGACACCCACAGTAATACATCACTTTTGTGAGATATGTGTATCTGTGGCATTGACCCCGACCCTATAGAGCGGAACCGACAAACTAGTTGCCCCTCACCGCGATAAAATGACCCAGCCCAGATGCTATATAAAAGGCCACCTCGTGACCTTGCCAAGTACCACTCACCTTGTGCACAACTCTCACAGCCATTCCTTGCCATGCCGAGCCCTAGTATTTATCTGAGAACTCCAGATGCAACCCCAGGTAGTTTTGTTAAAATATTGTGGGACTTTACCTGCAGAACCATGAGTTCTACCCATCCACCCCAGTACGAGTTACTCAAATCGAGGATCACCCCATCCACCTCGAAATATTGGGCAGTGGTGCACATCCCTCCCGCAAACCCAAACCAAGACCTAACGGAAGTCTCCTTCGTGGGGAAATCTATGGCGACTCCGCAAATGGCCATAGAAGCTGCTGCGTACGAAGTGCTTGCTCGCCTTCGATTCACGGTACCCTATGCCAGCGAACGAGGATATTATTACTTCCCGAGTCGTGCAGCACCCGGAGAAGTAGCATCATTTCCCGCTGGAAGAATCGAGAGAGACCCAGTACTGGCCAACCCTGCCCAGTATGTCATCGCTTAAGAGGCTTTTACCCAACGAGTAATGGGTTATCTCCAGAGCCTCACTGATTTAAATCCTCAGATCGCCATTGGCAGACCACTGAGGCCAGACCAAGAGAGACGCGTTATTCGACTAGTCAACCTGCTTCCCCCGATAGAAGAGGAGTGTGCCCAGTACCAGAGACGTTTCCTCAGGACCCTGTCTATTTACCGTTTTCGTTGTAGACGTCACTGCTATGTTTATTGTCCCAGCATTTGTTTATGTTGCAACTTATGCGTGGTATTCTGAATTTGTGCGATAAATTAAATAGTTTTACTCCTGTTAATTTTGATTAACTGTTTTCACTCTCGGTAAATTCTGAAGTGAGATTTTACCCTAAGTTGTTGTAGCGTATATCTCTTCACAACATAGATTTTATTCACGCAGCACCACGACAGCAGACTCGCAAACCCAACCACTCGACCACGTGCACTAATTGCAAATCCACGTGCACATGTTGCACCTAACTGATAACCCCCCCCCCCTAGCACACCACGGTCTCTGAAGGAGAGATTTGTGGGTAATCATTCGGGTGCAAGTTGCCTCCAGCACACTGACAACAGTTAGCACCCGACACCGCACTTAATCATCATGATCACCACCACCGCGGAGAGCTAACACTCGAGTGGCAGCATCATGACGATCATCGAGGATCATCACGCACAAGAGCACGGAGAACCCCAGCAATGCCGCCAACCCTCCGCACATCAGGATCATGTACCAGTCCGGCATCACCTTCGCCATTAGAGCCTTGTTTCGAGCTCCTGCAAACAGAAATGGAGGAGAGGGAAGGATAAGGAGAAGCGAGGCCAGATGTGGGGAAGAAGAAAGGAGCATCTCGGACATTTTATAGCTCGAGCTCGGTGTACGGTGGGCAAAGTCCACCAGCGCCGCTCATCGTTCGATCACCAATGTTCGGAGGCGAATCCACGAGCAGTGCCGACAGCACACTGGCACGCGAGGTGAGTGCATGCTGCACCGATAGCTAGCGCGCCGCGCACTACCGCAGTACGGCCTAGATGCTCTACGCGCTAGACGTCGCCGGTGGAGAAAGTACGGGAAAGCACGCGGGAGAGAGGAAGAAGAGAGAGCCAGAGGTAGAAGAAGTGACTGACAGTGAGCCCCGGGTCCATCCGTCAGCCAGAGAGAGCACTGTGCTCTAGGGTGCGACCAGCGTACTGTTGGGGAACGTAGCAGAAATTCAAAATTTTCCTACGTGTCACCAAGATCTATCTATGGAGAAACCAGCAACGAGGGGAAGGAGAGTGCATCTACATACCCTTGTAGATCGCTAAGCGAAAGCGTTGAAGAGAACGGGGTTGAAGGAGTCGTACTCGCCGTGATCCAAATCACCGAAGATCCTAGTGCCGAATGGACGGCACCTCCGCGTTCAACACACATACAGCCCGGTGACGTATCCCATGCCTTGGTCTAGCAAGGAGAGAGGGAGAGGTTGAGGAAGACTCCGTCCAGCAGCAGCACAACGGCGTGGTGGTGGTGGAGGAGCGTGGCAATCCTGCAGGGCTTCGCCAAGCACCGCGAGATATGAGGAGAAAGAGAGGTAGGGCTGCGCCAACAAGAGAAGAACTTTGTGTGTTGGGCTGCTCCTTTGCCTCCACTATATATAGGGGGAGAGGGGGGCTGCACCCCCACCTAGGTTTCCACCCCTAGGGGCGGCGGCCAGCCCTAGATCCCATCTAGGGGGCGGCCAACGGGGGGAGAGGGGGAAACTTGCCCCCCAAGTAAGGTGGAGGCGCCCCCTCCCCAAACCCTAGGCGCCTTGGGCCCTTGTGGGGGGCGCACCAGCCCACCTGGGGCTGGTCCCCTCCCACACTTGGCCCATGCAGCCCTCCGGGGATGGTGGCCCCACTTGGTGGACCCCCGGGACCCTCCCGGTGGTCCCGGTATGTTACCGATAAAACCCGAAACTTTTCCGGTGACCAAAACAGGACTTTCCATATATAAATCTTTACCTCCGGACCATTCCGGAACTCCTCGTGACGTCCGGGATCTCATCCGTGACTCTGAACAACATTCGGTAACCACATACAAACTTCCTTTATAACCCTAGCGTCATCGAACCTTAAGTGTGTAGACCCTACGAGTTCAGGAATCATGCAGACATGACCAAGACTTTCTCCGGTCAATAACCAACAGCGGGATCTGGATACCCATGTTGGCTCCCACATGTTCCACGATGATCTCATCGGATGAACCACGATGTCGAGGATTTGATCAATCCCGTATACAATTCCCTTTGTCTAGCGGTATTATACTTGCCCGAGATTCGATCGTCGGTATGCCGATACCTTGTTCAATCTCGTTACCGGCAAGTCTCTTTACTCGTTCTGTAACACATCATCCCGTGATCAACCCCTTGGTCACATTGTGCACATTATGATGATGTCCTATCGAGTGGGCCTAGAGATACCTCTCCGTTTACACGGAGTGACAAATCCCAGTCTCGATTCGTGCCAACCCAATAGACACTTTGGGAGATACCCGTAGTGCACCTTTATAGCCACCCAGTTACGTTGTGACGTTTGGTGCACCCAAAGCATTCCTACGGTATCCGAGAGTTGCACAATCTCATGGTCTAAGGAAATGATACTTGACATTAGAAAAGCTTTAGCATACGAACTACGAGCTTTGAGCTAGGCTTAGGATTGGGTCTTCTCCATCACATCATTCTCCTAATGATGTGATCCCGTTATCAACGACATCCAATGTCCATTGTCAGGAAACCGTAACCATCTATTGATCAACGAGCTAGTCAACTAGAGGCTTACTAGGGACATGGTGTTGTCTATGTACCCACACATGTATCTGAGTTTCCTATCAATACAATTATAGCATGGATAATAAATGATTATCATGAACAAGGAAATATAATAATAATCACCAATTTATTATTGCCTCTAACATCCAATGTCCATGGTCAGGAAACCGTAACCATCTATTGATCAACGAGCTAGTCAACTAGAGGCTTACTAGGGACATGGTGTTGTCTATGTACCCACACATGTATCTGAGTTTCCTATCAATACAATTATAGCATGGATAATAAACGATTATCATGAACAAGGAAATATAATAATAACAACCAATTTATTATTGCCTCTAGGGCATATTTCCAACACGTATTTTACAAATTTAGAAATTTATTCTAAATTTACTGTAACCAAAAGTAGAGATTTCTCGTTTTCCCCCAACCATAGATTTTTTCCACGCAGCGCCAGTATTCCACACTGTAGTTTTACACCACTTAAATTGCCCACCCACTGTCGCCACATTTTATTGCATGAGTAGGATGGTTATTTTTGTGATATTACTTTGAGATAAGAAGAGTAATTCTCTTCAAAAGCAGCCCTCAGCAAATCTCGAGGACGAGATTTTTTTAAGGGGGGTAGTGTTGTAACACCCCAAAATTTTGACCTTGATTTATTAATTAAAAATTTGCCAGGAAATTAAAATTTTATTTTTTTAGTTTTTCCTGTTAATTTCAGATCACCCTGTCCCTCTGAATTTTTGAGTTTTTCCTTCTAGGTGGAAACCCTTCAAAAATATTGATGGACTTGTATATCTTCCCAGGACCATTTCTTTTTACCAGTGGAATTATTTCTACAATTATTTTTCCTGAGCTTTATTTCCTTAAAAATGATTTTTCATAATTTTAGAGTTCCATTTGCACTACAACCCTTTTAAATACTTCTTTAAAATTTCCACCAAAATTTGGGGATGTCATGTGATGTTCCCACATCACTTTTATGCAAAAATATCCATTAGTCATTTGGAGATTTTGAGCCCTATCTCAAGTTTTCAAATCTGGTCCAATTTGTAATTTGCACTACAATCTATTTAAATATTTCTTTAAAAATCCCACCAAAATTGGGGGATTTAGTAGTAGTGTATAATGCAACTTTATGCAAAAACCCATTGGTGTTCTTTGAAAAATTTGAGCAAAACATCCTCATCATCATTCTGGTCCAGTTTAGTGTTTTGCACTGCAACCATATTTTATCTTGCTCTTGTTGCCTTGGGATTTGTCCTGCTTATTGACCACTCTACCAAACCCTTAAGTCCAGGAGATTGGACCCATTGGAGTATTTTTGGTCCATGCAATAATAACATTCACTTTCTATCTAGAACTGAAGATTTGCAAAACTTGCACTAACAAGTTTCTGGTTTTGCCCAAATAGCCTTGCCATCATCACTTGCACCTAAAGAGACCCCAACCTAGAGATTTGGGCCACCAGAAGAGATGCATAGATGCCCATGGCATTCTGTCAAGCACCTTGTGTTCATGGACAGTCTTGGCATAGTTTTATGTTTGCACTGTGATCTTGCCCCTCTGGACAAACCAGCATGTCCACTATTCTCCTAGCCACCACTAACCTAGACCTGTTAGCTACCAGCCTCATTCAAGCCCTCTAGCATGCGTTGGCCTTTCGTCGAGCACCTGTCATGCGTGCTCTGGGCGCGCCCAGAGTGCATGTTTTGCACGCGCGCGCAACGGAGCCGCCGCGTCTTTCCCTTGGCCTTTGCTCGCCCGCAGGGCCACGCCCTGGTCTCGTTCGCTCGCCAGAACCCTCCAAGCCGCCCCTGGCGCCCTATAGCGCTGCCGTCAGAGCCTTCTTGGCGGCACACCGACGTTCGCAACACGCCCGTGCCGTGGCAGCGCTCACCAAGCCACAGCCGCCTGCCAGCTGCCCTCTGGAACAGCTCGAGCTCATCCACGAGCCTTTCTGCTAGCGCCCGTCGCCGCCATGTCGCCCGGCTAGCAACAGAACGGCGGTTCACCGGCGTTCTTATCCGCAGCCGTGGGAACTGACCTCGACCGCCTATAAAAGGAGCCCCCGAGCTCGTCCAGACCCTCAGGCGACCTCGGGCCATCTCCCTAGTGCTCCCATAGCCAACAATCGACAGAGGGAGGCCGTCTGCCTCGTCTCCGGCCAGTTCGGCCGCCGCCACGCTTCGGTGCCGGACGTCGCGAGCAGGGCCTCCCCAGCTCATCCAGCGCCACCGTCCGACTCCCCTCAACCGTGCAGAGCCGCTCCACCTCTCTAGCCCGATCGGGAGCCGCCATAGCTCGAGACCCCGATCCACCCGAAACCATCGTCCGCTGCGGAGTTCGCCGACGACGACCCCCGCTAGCCTATCGACCACCGGGAGGACCGCCCTGGACCAGCGGATCCATCCCCACCCTCAGAATCCCGCGGGGAGCTGCCATTCGTCGGCGGCAATCGCCGGAGCCCCGCCACCGCTCGGCCAGAGAAGGAAGGAGGGCGCGGGCGACTGGTCAAACCTAACCAGTGGACCCGACGGCCCCACCTGCCAGGGGCCCCAGCTCTACCGACATGTCTTAAGTGGAAACGTATTCCACCGAATACGCCTTCGCTAGGGGAAAGCGTATGCCCCCAAACCGTTTTCTTTTTCTGATTTTTATTTAAAACAGAATTTTGACTAAACCTTGACTGGCTATAACTTTTTAAATATAAGTCCAATTGATTTGATTCTTTTTCTGTTGTTTCTCAAATTTTGTCTAGTTTATTTTCATATTTATTTGAAAATTTTCCAAACAACTTCTTTGTACTGTTTTGAAACTATGTGTTAATTTAAATTTTCTTAAAAATTGGATTTTGAAGAAGGAAGCAACTTTCAAAAAGTTCACCCCACTTACATACTCTTGAAGGCAAGCATTCAGAACCCCGGCATAATATTTGTTGTGCGTCATTTGAAGCAAATATGACACCACCTTAACGCAAAGTATTCGATATTTTATGTGGTTTTACGATCATATTGATGAGTGCATAATGATGATTCCTTGCTGTTGAAATTTGATATGCTTCTGATAGTAATCACCCTTGTATGCCTTTCATGCCTATCGGGAGGAATCCGGAAAGTCTCTGTCTTGGGTAGACACGAACTTGCCTCTAATAATTCGTTGAGACAATTATGTCCGGTAAGGCATGGTGAGGTATGATGAGTGGTGATTCTGTTTGTTGGTGTGAAATATATTTGTTACTAATCCTGCAGGGAAAACCTTAACCTCCTGAGTCGACCGTAGATCGAGTCTTGTTCCAGTAACCCCCATACTTGTTTCATACTACCACTTGTCCCTGCCATAGGTAGGGTACGGTTCAGTAAGTTGTCAACCCCTTCCTGGCATGCACCGTACAGAGAGGCCATGGTGGAAGATACCGGCTGCATCCGGTAGACATGCCACCTAGTCCGGGGGCATGGGTGTTTCCGGTTGGAGCCGAGGTGGTATCTCCCCGAGTTTGCGCGCGTTATAAATTTTGTGATCCCATGCTAGTCGAGGTTGTAGCCTCCCCACTTAGAGTTTTGCTTAACGGGTGTCGTGGATGATTCCAGACACCGGTAAGTTAGGCTGGTATGTGTGGTCAGGTGTGTTTTCAATTAAAAGAACGTAGAAGAAATTAGTACCGATGGACTAAAGGAATCCGTTACTCGTGGGTAAAGAATACACCCTCTGCAGAGATTATATCTATTCGAATAGCCGTGTCCATGGTTAAGGACTATAGTCTGGGATGGGTCAAGTGTTGGTCTTAGTGTCGGTCTTCGGAGGAAAAATTGCTAAACCAGAACATGGATCATGACTTGTGACTCATGATGATTATGATTACTATTATTATGGACTAACCATTTAAAATTATTGAGTATCCCTGGGACGGTTCTACCTCCTAGATATTCGCTGTGATTATTCTCTTATAAGCCCTTTATGCGGTGTCACTCAGACGCCCGACTGTGGCATGCTTGTTATTTAAATTACTTATAAGCCCTTTATGTGGTTTCGCTCAGACGCCCGACTGTGGCATGCTTGTTATTTAAATTATTTATAAGCCCTTTATGTGGTGTCGCATAGACGCCCGACTGTGGCATGCTTGTTATTTATTTTATTTATAAGCCCCTTATGTGGTGTCGCTCAGACGCCCGACTAAGGCATGCTTTATATTATTATCCTTTCGAGGCGTCGCTTTAGACACCCGATCGGTGCATTCTATTTCTACTCCCTTATTGCATATTCATGTTGTATATGAATAACCTGCTTGCGTGCATCATGGATTTTTATTTTGTGACTGACATGGTGATCATAGAATATTTCAAAGCATGATTATCATTTTTTATATTATACATGTGTTCATAATGTTTGCGAGTACATTCAAAGTACTCACTGGCTTGTCCCTGGCTATTGTCTTGGCCAGATTTCTTGCATGGAAAGGAGCATTGTGATGACAGCCCCGGAACCTACGCAATGGTGATAGCAGCCTCGCGAAGATAGGAGTTATCCAGGTCAGCTGTTCCTGTGGGAAATGGAGTCCCATAGACGCGGATGACCCACAAACCGCTTCCGCCATCTGCCACTAGAAAACTTGTGTTGTACTCATAGGCCAGAATGGTCTTGTACTACATATTATGTATTTTGCTTGGAATTTCTGTACCAAGTTGGTGCCTCATCAGCTAACAGTAATCCTGGGGCTGGTGAGCACAAGGACCATTTTTTGGGAAATATATCCTGGAAATCCGGTCCTGACACAAATTCAGTTCAAATTGCAACGGTAGTATAGACATTTGGAGTGCACTAAAATGTTGGTATGAGTAGGTTACATGCATTATACAGCTAGTGAAAAAAATTTAATTGGACATAACATGGATTCATACTCCCTCCTTCCATCTATATAGGGCGTAATGCGTTTTTAAGACCGCCTTTGACTATTGACAAGATTAATAGTACATGACATGCACAATGTGAAAATTATATCATTGAAACTTCCTTTCACACACGAATTTAACGGTGTGCTTTGTGTAAGCTGCATGTCATATATTACTGCTCTAATATTTGGTCAAAGTTAGCATCGAAAAATGCATTAGGCCCTATATAGATGGAAGCAGGGAGTAGCTTTGAATAGCATTTGTATAGTAAAATGGGGCAAGACTCTCTCTTTGTGTGGTGTGAATAGTTTTATTTTTTTTGTTTTCTTTTTGGTTGAGGGAAGTGCGAATTGACAAGTACAATATTACACGTTAGGCTTGTCCCTAAAATTCAACCCGTGCCTTGTTATATCCCGAAAATTCAGATATCATGCTCCCAAAACGGGCGCCTTCACAACCCGTGCCTTGCTATCCTGAAATTACAACGCGCGCGAAAACTCCCTCCAGCTGCCAAATCCTGACACGCAAAATCCCCCTCCTATCCCTGAGCCGAATGGGCCGCTAGTTCAAATCGGTGGGGGTAGTTTTGTAACACACCCTATGTTTTGGTCAAGCGCGTCCCTAAGTCATGGTTCACCCCCTCCCATCGCCTCCTTTTTGCCATTCGAAATCCTAGGCTGCCATAACCTCTCCGCTCCAGCCGCGAAACCGCACCCTCCTTCGTCCACCACCTCACCACTGCCCAGCCGGAGCCTCTTCCCCGTCGATGTCGTCCACCACAACAGCTCAACATCCCTCGTCCACCTCCCCGGATGAGGATCCGTCGTCCATCTTGTCGTCCCGCCGGTTCAGCCGCCCCATCCTCCACCTCCAAGGAGCTGCTCCGATGATTGCCTCGTCTATCGCGGCTGCTCCATCCCCACAGTGCCACCTTAACCTGCTCCACCGGAACCACACATCCTCACCGACTCCTTGGACGAAGCCGAGGCCTACTCGGAGCCACCAAAGAGGTTGTACACTCATCGCATCACACCTTCTCCTTAACTCGACCTCCCGGCACCGACGGTGCTCCATCCCACACCCCCATGGAGCGGCTACCTTGAAGCCGGCACCATGGACTCCATGGCTGCTCTCCCCCGGTGCGAGGCCCCTTCGGCAGCGACGTCCATACCTGCCGGATCTGCTGCTGCTGCTCCGGCTCTCACTCGCTTGCTCTCCCTATTGCTGCTACTGCTCCGGCTCTCGCTCGCTCGCTTGCGCTGCTGCTACTTCTCTCCCCCTCGCTCATGCTGCTGCTCTACTCCGATTTAGCTACCCTTCAATTGACTGAATCGACTTTTGGGTCGGTCAATTTTC
>NC_041381.1:577989443-577991438 GCF_002162155.2 Triticum dicoccoides | reverse complement strand
GCCGGAGTTAAGGAATAACCACCC
Organism: Triticum dicoccoides; assembly: GCF_002162155.2. Taxonomy (NCBI): domain Eukaryota; kingdom Viridiplantae; phylum Streptophyta; class Magnoliopsida; order Poales; family Poaceae; genus Triticum; species Triticum dicoccoides. Next base: position 577,991,414 of record NC_041381.1, on the reverse strand, counting down.
GCAGCGGGGAGGGGGCTCACCGGAGAGGTACCCCACTATCTCTCTTAGGGTTTAGGGTGGGGGCGGGGGTCTAGAGGGCTTGCCGGGGCAGCGGGGCGGCGGCGGACCGGCGGTGGGGAGTTGTTTTGTGGCAACAAGGCGGCACTGGGGCCGGCGGTTCGGCCAGTGGTGGCTGGCGGCTCAGGAGGGTGCAGGTTGAAGATGAACTGCAGGCCCTCCCTAAACTACATGTCAAGTGCCTCTCTGCTAACATTGCGTTTAGTTTCGGTAGTAACATTCAGATTCCATAGTAAGTTTCAGTTTCGACAGTTAAGTTCAGAGTCAACAGTTTTTACCTCATCCATTGTACTCAGGTGGTTTTTTGTGATGTAAAGTTTACATCTATTTTACATCATCTATTGGAGATTCTATTAGAATCCCACTTGAGATTAACAATGTATGTCTTGTGCTGCTTCAGCCTTGACGTCTTACGGCTCACCGGAGCTGCTCCAACGACAGAACGATCCATCACAATAGAGCAGTGCCCTGGACACCATCTACAGATTCCTCAGATCTTCCTCCACACCTCCGACAACCACCTCTGCCTCAACTGCTTCAGCAATCAACCCAATGATGTTGAGGTCGACACGGCTATGGCAAAGAGGTTGTACACTTGTTGCATCATTTATTACTATACATTCATGTCGATCCATTAGGGCTATTTTGGTTCAAAGGAAAAACAAAGCAATAGGGAATTATCCTATGGCACTCTACTATTCAATTATTCATGCATTTTGTTGACAGGAATGGAGAAAAACATCCACCTGGACATACTTTTCAAAATCCTATGCATGAAAACAAGACCAAGTGCATTAATGGCAGAATAACATTCTAACTGTACATGCTTTCATGTGGTTTCACTTTATTTTGGCCATGTTTCTTTGCATTCCTTTGCTCTTCCAATTCTTGTGAACCAAACACCCAAGTTGACAGAAATCCCGTGTTTACAAATGCTTTGTTTACCATGTGCATTCCTATCCTATTCTGGTGTTTTTCCTATCCCTGCGTTTTTAGAATCATGCAAGCCAAATGAGCCCTTACAGAATTACTTCAGTTACAGGTAGGTGCCGAAGGGAACTTTGTGTGGTTTGTCCTTCTCCTGTCGCGGCGTCGTCCACCTCACCTGAGCTGCTCCATCGACAAAAGCATCCACCAAACCATACATCATGACTCCTGACCGTCTTTAGCCGCCTCAGATCTCCTTCCCTGCCACTGGCACCCACCACAATGGCATCACCATCATCAACTCAGCAGATGAACTTGAGGAGTACACAGGTCCACAAGAGAGGTCACACTCTTTTGTTTCTGCTTATGTTATGCATTGCTTAAAATTACCTGCTACTTTATCATCCGGTTCACCTCTTGGACTCCAAGTCAGTTCCAAATTAATGTTCAAACTTGAGTTCTAAATTAGTTGTGGGGCACATATTGAGGCAGCAATGAATAGTATCTCTGTCTAATATCTGGTTCACCTAGGGTATGCCTATGTTGTTCATCTTGGATGCGAAACAAATAGTAAAGCAATCATCATCTGTCTTTTTATTAAATTAAAGCAATCATCAGCCTGCTATCATTATTTTTGGATCCATCCACTGGTTGTTACCATCACTCTAAATTTTTGCATGCTCTCCTTACATAATCTCACCATATTTTTTTCGTATGCATGTCAGATATTGTACACAGTCATGTTGAACATGTAGAGAAAAAGAGAAGAGTTTTGTGTGGCAATACAATGTCATGCAGACATCCCTCCATGGTGTGTTCAATGGCAAACCCTCCCCCCCCCCTCTCCAGATTGTAATCCAGAGGAAGACATCTGTTTTGAGGCGGATTCAGACGCAGCTGACCGCTCCTACTTACCCCACAAGGTGTTTGCTCCACCTTGGCATGATGATGTTAGTCATATCATGCATATGTTGCCTTGCAGTGCCT
>NC_041381.1:577963004-577988914 GCF_002162155.2 Triticum dicoccoides | reverse complement strand
GTTGTTACCATCACTCTAAATTTTTGCATGCTCTCCTTACATAATCTCACCATATTTTTTTCGTATGCATGTCAGATATTGTACACAGTCATGTTGAACATGTAGAGAAAAAGAGAAGAGTTTTGTGTGGCAATACAATGTCATGCAGACATCCCTCCATGGTGTGTTCAATGGCAAACCCTCCCCCCCCCTCTCCAGATTGTAATCCAGAGGAAGACATCTGTTTTGAGGCGGATTCAGACGCAGCTGACCGCTCCTACTTACCCCACAAGGTGTTTGCTCCACCTTGGCATGATGATGTTAGTCATATCATGCATATGTTGCCTTGCAGTGCCTACTTTTGACATCATATATGTCATCTGCTTAGTTTAGACATGTTCTGTAATGCCACCTGCTTAGTTTCTATATCATATATGGGAATTATGTAGTCTCATGTCTTTTAGCCAGCCATAATATATGTGAAATGTGCAAGGCCATCCTATTTAACTAGGCATCATATATTTGAATGATATCTTGCTGATCCTTTTCTTCATTACATTTCTATTTGTCGACAATGTTTGTATATTAAACTACTCTTCCTGTGAATCAGCCATTTGGGTGGGAGATGGAAAATTCTGGAGTGAAAACAAGGCCTTCAGAGCAGACAGTGCTACCTGTTGAAGTAGATCTCTTGTTGTCTCCTGATAGCTCCTCAGAGATGGATTTAGAGACAGATGACCAGTCCTATTCCCCCACCGAGGTGTATGCTCTAACTTGGCACAATTATATTGCTCATATCATGCATATGGTGTCTTGCATTGCATAGTTTAGACATCATATACACAATATTCAACACCATGTTCTTAGTTCAGAAATCATATCGAATGCCCTTTGTTTAGCATATAAATCACATATGTGAATTAAATCATGCAATCCTGATTACTTAGATAACATGTAGGTGAATTATGTCATGCGATCCTGTTTAGTTATTCATCATATCTTTGAATTATGTTATGCTATGCTATCCAGTTTAGATAGACATCATACATGTCAAATTGTGTCATGCTATCCGTTTTAGTTAAACAATATACATGTCAACTATTTCATGCCCTCTTTTTTCCACACTATCTATTGCATCTGTCTCTCATACAATGTCTATATATTCAACTATGTTTCCTGTTTATCAGCCATTTGAATTGGAGCGGGTGATGCCAGTATCTAGTGGAGTAAAAACACGATCTTCAAACAAAACAATGCTACCTATTGGTGGAGATAGCACCCCGATTGTACATGCACGAGAACCAGCCCTACCACACATAACCCAAACTCTCACAGATTGTACCCCTACTGTGATGGACAGAGAACTAGCTTCACCCAATCTGACCCCAACCCCATCAGATAGTAACCCAGTTCCTATTGACACAGCACCATCTCCACCACAGAGCTCCTAAACAAGAGCAGTTAGTAAGGCAGCTCCAGTGCCCAAAGGGCCAGTACTACCACGGTGAACCTCAACTCTACTAGTTAGTAAGCCTATTCCTGTGGAGGAAGCACAACCAGCTAGTTGTAGTTTAGCCTCTATCGCATTTGATATTGTTAAATCCTATGTGCGTGTCTCCCCATCTTGGAAATATTATACTGAAGATGAAGGAAAATGTCAGTTGCAGGTGTTTGTCCAGGAGTTATGTGTAAGTAATGTTATTCATGGCAGTTACTTTGCTTTGTCCCATACATCCTACCTCCATGATGGTTATAATACAGCAAATTTTCCCATTTTTCTCTATAGAGAAGGACCGATTTGGAAACTCAGGATGAGGTAACCTGTGCTAATACCTCTGCTATCTTCAAGAATGCTTGGTGGCAATATCGGAATTACCTGAAGAAAAGTACTTCACCGGCAAAGAAACTCATCAAATTCCCTTACATTCTCCTGAGACACATTTACTGGACGATGACTAGGAACGCCTTGTTCTGTACTGGTCCCGAACCAAGAATGTGGTAAGGTCTATGATCTCATTTTCTATTTTTAAGTACTATATTCTTGCGTCTTACTGTACTCTGTTCGTGTAGAACAAGTGCCTAAACCGAACTGTTCTAATTTAAGATTCTATTGCTATCATAGTTCAAAAAAGCGTTAGGCGTTAATTGTGCGTTTTGCTACCACCTTGTGCTTTACTGACCAAAGCTCATGCTTATGCGCAGTTATGCATAGATTAAGCGTAGTTATGCACAATGCATTTTGCCAACGCCTAGAGCCTAGGCGCGCTTAAGCTCTTGCTTAGGCGTGCCTTTTTTAACTATGATTTCTATCGTGCATACTGCTTTGCTCTTGTATCACTTTATTTACTCATTCAAACTTATTTTTAAATTGAAGGATCCAATCGAAACTTCAATGGCACAGCAGGTATGTTCACGCATGTTTCTTTAACAGGTTTGCTCTTTCAATAGCTCTGTTGATTTCAATTTCAATTGTGTATATAGTTGAATTCTCATATCATGCACATTACTAGCATCACAACAGAGCCAATAGTCTTGTTGTACATGTAGACCCATGGTACCCATCTGAAATCTTGTTGTGTCGTGTAGTTTCCCACGCTTTGTATTCTTCCAGTGCTACTTTGTCTTGAACTATATGATTTGAACTGTGTCTCTATTTTGATTTGGCAAGACAATGCAGTGACCATAGGACATAGATATATGTTTGTTTGATGCTTTTATTATGTACTAGTAATTGGCAATAGAAGACTTGCTAGTTTAATCCTGTCCACCTTACTAATGAACTGGATCACCGAAATGAGTTTCATATACTAGTACATGCTAAACATGTTATGTGTCTGTTTGTTTCTTCTTTTAGAATGCTGACAGAATATTGGAGAAGAGTGCCTTATTAAGCAATGGTAAAGGAAGTAATGCAGATAAGGTTCAGGATAGTGAGGCATCCTTGTTGGTCTCCAAAAAAGCTGATAAAACAACCAAGGAAGACTATCTTGAAGACAGTGAGACAACCCCAAAGTCCTGTCTTGGTTTAGTGTTCGAGTTACTGGCCACTACCTCTTGCACAAGCTATTCAAACTCACTATCTAAATCAGTTTGGTTTCTTGAGTCTAAACTACAAGCTGAAAGACATCGATCAGTCATGCTGCAACAAGAAGCGGAAGGACTGCGGAAGTCCCTGGAGCATTCAGATGCATACTTTCTGGTGCAACAGCAAGCGTTGGAGGATTTTAGCGCCAAACAGGATAAAGCTAATAAGCTTATTGCCAGCATGGTGGATACCCAGGATAACATTTCTTGAGCTCTTCTGAAGTTGTTTCAGTTATGCTCTTGTTTTGCTACCGCGTTTATTTGCACTGGTGGCCAATTTTGACGGCCATTGTATGTAATATGTTGCTTTGTTCCCTATATTTGCACTGGTGGTGACCTTTGATGCAAAGTGGATGTAATATGTGTAATAGCGGTAATAGGCTAGCGTTAGTTGCTTGCTTATATATCTCCTTATTGTCTTGTTTAGTTGTTTGCTTGTAGTCACTGTAGTTCTTTTTCCGTGTTTCTCTAGTGGCCACAATAACCTATTTTTGGTAACTAGGCCACAATAATCATGGCCACACACGGATTGTTGTAACTATGGGCCTCCTGCAGGCCGTATGATCCATGGGCCTTTTACGGGCTATAGGATCCATTGGTCTTATATACGGGCCTTAGGATCCATGGGCCTTCTACAGGCCGTAGGATCCATGGGCCTTCTACGGGCCGTATGATCCATTTGCCTTCTATGCGTCGTACGATCCATGGGCCTTCTACGGGGCATATAATCATTTCGCCAATCATGGGCCATACTATTCGTGGACTATAACGGGTCGTTAATAGGCCGTATTTGATAACTCTATGAAAATAGCCCAACGGGTTTTTTATTGACATGAAAACAGCCCAATGTATTAACAGGCCACAAACGGGCCGACTATAACCACGGGCTGAATTTGGCCCACCAGCAGAAAATGACAGTAACGGGCCGTAAGTAACCGAATGCTGGAAACAATCCCAAGAATAAATGGGCCCTGAGAAGGTCGAAAGATAACATGGGCTTGAAACGGCCCAATGGAATAATGGGCCGTTAATGGGTATAAAGTGATAAACTGTTCATTACGGGCCAGTTTCACCACAGGCCATTAATGGGCCAAGAGTTACAAAGGGCCTCATATGGGCCGAAAGACGTCACGGGCCATACATGGGCCGGAAGTTAAAATGGGCTGGAATCATATTGGATGGCCCAGATGATGCTACTGGGCCTAATTTGGATAGGTCATAACGGGCCCTGGGTTAGCGGGCTGTAAATGGGCTATATGCGAACAGGCCGTTAACAGGCTTTCCGTGAGCCGGCCCGCCACCTTTTGACCAAGTCAAACGGGTCGTGCCACATGTCGACATACCATAGGCGCCTTCGGTCCAATGAGTGGATGACATATGTCCCAATTGTGAACCGACACGTGTTTCCTCCAGCCTATGATGATTTTACACGTGGAAAATCCCCATTGGTCGAGGCTGTTAACGGGTTATAGGATCCAAAACGGGACCCGATAGCTTAACGGCATTCTGTTACGGTGGATGCCACGTGTCGGTCACCCTTAACGAAAGCACTTCTGTGATGCATGATTTATCGTCATGGAAGTGGACACTTCCGTGATGATAATTTTGGTATGGAACACTTCTACGGCAGCACAGGTATGACTATCTTGATTCTGTCATAAAATCGTCATGGATGTACATGCATGATAGAAAACATGACCTACTGTGACAAACACGTATCATCACGGACGTGTATTTTTTTGTAGTGCATACTAGGGACTATAGGTTTTGTCTATGTATTCACACATGTACTAAGTTTCCGGTTAATTCAATTCTGCATGAATAATAAACATTTATCATGAATTAAGGAAATAAATAATAACTTCATTATTGCCTCTAGGGCATATTATCTTCACTTCAAGGGTATGAAGATGTACTCCCTCTCTCGTTGCTATCATCTCCTAGATTGATCTTGGTGACACATAGGAATTTTTTTTGAATTATTACTACGTTCCCCAATAGTGGCATCATGAGCCAGGTCTATGCTTAGATTCTATGCACGAGTAGAACACAAGTAGTTGTGGGCGATGATTTGGTCAATTTTGCTTACCGTTACTACTATTATCTTGATTCGCCGACATTGTGGGATGAAGCAACCCGGACCGACCTTACACGTACGGTTACGTGAGACAGGTTCCACCGACTGACATGCACTTGTTGCATAAGGTGGCTAGCGGGTGTCTGTCTCTCCCACTTTAGTCGGATCGGATTTGATGAAGAGGGTCCTTATGAAGGTTAAATAGCAATTGGCATATCACCGTTGTGGCTTTTGCGTAGGTAAGAAACATTCTTGCTCGAAACCCATAGCAGCCACGTAAAACATGCAACAATAATTAGAGGACGTCTAACTTGTTTTTGCAGGGTATGCTATGTGATGTGATATGGCCAAAAGGATGTGATGAATTGTATATGTGATGTATGAGATTGATCATGTTCTTGTAATAGGAATCACGACTTGCATGTCGATTATTATGACAACCGGCAGGAGCCATAGGAGTTGTCTTAATTTATTGTATGACCCGCAAGTCAATATAAGTGTCGTGTAATTACTTTACTTTATTGCTAACCGTTAGCCATAGTAGTAGAAGTAATAGTTGGCGAGACAACTTCATGAATACACGATGATGGAGATCATGGAGTCATGCCAGTGACGATCGTGATCATGCTGCGCCTTGAAGATGGAGATCAAAAGCACAAGATGATATTGGCCATATCATGTCACTTTATGATTTGCATGTGATGTTTGTCATGTTTACATTTTATTTGCTTAGAACGACGGTAGCATAAATAAGATGATCCCTCACTAAAATTTCAAGAAATGTGTTCCCCCTAACTGTGCACCATTGCGAAGGTTCGTTGTTTCAAAGCACCACATGATGATCGGGTGTGATAGATTCTAACGTTCGCATACAACGGGTGTAAGCCAGATTTACACATGCGAAACACTTAGGTTGACTTGGAGAGCCTAGCATGTACAGACATGGCCTCAGAACACAAGAGACCGAAAGGTCGAACATGAGTCGTATGGTAGATGCAATCAACATGGAGATGTTCACTGTTGATGACTAGTTTGTCTCACGTGATGATCGGACATGGCCTAGTCAATTCAGATCATGTATCACTTAGATGACTAGAGGGATGTCTATCTGAGTGGGAGTTCATTAAATAATTTGATTATATGAACTTAATTTTCATGAACTTAATCTAAAATTGTCTTTACAATCTATACTGTAGATCCAATGTCCCATGCTAATGTTGCCATCAACTTCAACGCGTTCCTAGAGAAAATCAAGCTGAAAGACGATGGAAGCAACTATACGGACTAGGTCCGTAACTTGAGGATCATCCTCATAGCTGCCAAGAAAGAATATGTCCTTGAAGCACCGCTAGGTGACGCACCAATTTTCCCAGCAACTTAAGACGTTATGAACGCCTGGCAGTCGCGTAGTGATGATTACTCCCTGATTCAGTGCAGCATGCTTTACAGCTTAGAATCGGGGCTCCAAAAGTGTTTTGAGCAACACGAAGCATATGAGTTATACTAATGGCGCGGTTGGGTTACCCACACCCGTATTGATGAGAATCCCGTGATAAGGGGACATGATCTCTGCTTTGAGAAGACGTGCCAATAAAAACCGCCTCGCAAGATGTGTAGTAGCAGGTTGAGAAAATGGTTCGAATAATAACCGGGCCGCGGCGCGATGTCACGCTATGGGGAAGTTGTCAGCAGATTAGACTCATGGAATATTGTATTTTCTACGGTAGTATGTGGAAATTGTTTTGCAGAGCCGGACAAGATTCTTGTGTTCAAGATCTACTTCGGAGTATTCGGAGAAGGAACCCGCCTTGCAATGCCGAAGACAATCTACGCGCCGGACTCATCGTCATTGAAGCCTAGTTCAGGGGCTACTAAGGGAGTCCTGGATTAGGGGGTCCTCAGAGAGACGGAGTATATGCTTATGCCGGACTGTTGGACTATGAAGATACAAGATTGAAGACTTCGTCCCGTGTCCGGGTTGGACTCTCCTTTGAGTGGAAGGCAAGCTTGGCAATTCGGATATGTAGATTCCCTTCTCTGTAACCGACTCTGTGCAACCCTAGACCCCTCCGGTGTCTATATAAACCGGAGGGTTTAGTTCGTAGGACAACAACAATCATAATCATAGGCTAGCTTCTAGGGTTTAGCCTCTACGATCTCGTGGTAGATCAAGTCTTGTAATACTCATATCATCAAGATCAATCAAGCAGGAAGTAGGGTATTACCTCCATAGAGAGGGCCCGAACCTGGGTAAACATCATGTCCCCCGCCTCCTGTTACCATTAGCCATAGACGCACAGTTCAGGACCCCTACCCGAGATCTGCCGGTTTTGACACCGACAGTCATACCTAGTGCATAGGGTCCAATGAAAATCTTTTGTGACAATACTGGTGCAATTGCCTTGGGAAAGGAATCCAAATTTCACAAGAGAACCAAGCACATCAAGAGACGCTTCAATTCCATCTGTCATCAAGTGTCGGAGGGGCACATAGAGATTTGCAAGATACACACATATCTGAATGTTGCAGACCCGTTGACTAAGCCTCTTCCACGAGAAAAATATGATCAACACCAAGCCTCTATGGGAGTTAGAATCATTACTATGTAATCTAGATTATTGACTCTAGTGCAAGTGGGAGACTGAAGGAAATATGTCCTAGAGGCAATAAAAGTTATTATTTATTTCCTTACTTCATGATAAATGTTTATTATTCATGCTAGAATTGTATTGACCGAAAACTTAGTACATGTGTGAATACGTAGACAAAACATATAGTCCCTAGTATGCCTCTACTTGAATAGCACGTTAATCAAGATGGTTATGTTTCCTAACCATAGAGATGTGTTATCATTTGATAAACGGGATCACATCATTAGGAGAATGATGTGTTGGACATGACCCATCCGTTAGCTTAGCATTATGATCGTAACAGTTTCTTTGCTACTGCTTTCTTCATGACTTATACAAGTTCCTCAGACTATGAGATTATGCAACTCCCGAATACCGGAGGAACACTTTGTATGCTACCAAACGTCAAAACGTAAATGGGTGCTATAAAGGTGCTCTACAGGTGTCTCCGAAGGTGTTTGTTGGGTTGGCATAGATCGAGATTAGGATTTGTCACTCCGTGTTTCGAAGAGGTATCTCTGGGCCCTCTCGGTAATACTCGTCACTATAAGCCTTGCAAGCATTGTAACTAATGAGTTAGTTGCGGGATGAAGTATTACGGAACGAGTAAAGAGACTTGTCGGTAACGATATTGAACTAGGTATTGAGATACCGACGATCGAATCTCAGGCAAGTAACATACCGATGGAACAACGTATGTTGTTATGTGGTTTGACCGATAAAGATCTTCGTAGAATATGTAGGAACCAATATGAGAATCTAGGTTCCGCTATTGGTTATTGACCGGAAGTGAGTCTCGGTCATGTCTACATAGTTCTCGAACCCGTAGGGTCCGCACGCTTAATGTTCGATGACGAACGGTATTATGAGTTTATGTGTTTTGATGTACCGAAGTTTGTTCGGAGTCCCAGATGTGATCAAGGACATGGCGAGGAGTCTCGAAATGGTCGAGCCATAAAGATTGATGTGTTGAAAGGCTATGTTCGGACACCGGAAATGTTCCGAGTGGTTCGGGCATTTTTCCGGAGTACCGGGAGGTTACCGGACCCCCCCCCCCCGGGATTCAATGGGCCTTAATGGGCCATGGTGGAAGAGAGGAGGAGGCGGCCAAGGTGGGGGCGCCCCCCCCCCAAGCCCAATCCGAATTGGGAGGGGGCTGGGGCCCTTTCCCTCTCCCCCTCTCCCCCTTCCTTCTTCTCCCAGTCCAACTAGGGAAGGGGGAAACCTACTCCTACTGGGAGTAGGACTCCCCCCCTTGGGGGCGCCATAGAGGGTAGGCCCTCCCCTCCTACCCTCCTTTATATACGGGGGAGGGGGGCACTGTCGGTGTCAAAACCGGCGGATCTCGGGTAGGGGGTCCCGATCTGTGCGTCTTGGGCTGATGGTAACAGGAAGCAAGGGACACAATATTTACCCAGGTTTGGGCCCTCTCAATGGAGGTAAAACCCTACTTCCTGCTTGATTAATATTGAAGATATGAGTAGTACAAGAGTAGATCTACCACGAGATCGTAGAGGCTAAACCCTAAGATCTAGCCTATGATGGTATGATTGTAATTGTGATCGGCCTTCTAAGGACCATCCTCTCCGGTTTATATAGACATCAGAGAGGGATAGGGTTTACATGGAGTCAGTTACAAGGAAGGAAATACAATATCCGGATTGCCAAGGAGAGTCCCATCTGGACACGGGTCGAAGTCTTGAGTCTTGTATCTTCACGCTTCAATAGTCCGGACGATGTATATAGTCCGGCTGTCCGAATACCCCCTAATCCAGGACTCCCTCAGTAGCCCCTGAACCAGTCTTCAATGACGATGAGTCCGGCGCGCAGTCTTGTCTTCGGCATTGCAAGGCGGGTTCCTTCTCCGAATACTCCAAGGTTATTGTCGAACACGTAGACCGTTTCTGGATCTGCAAAATGATCTTCACACACCATTGTAGGGAACATAGCACGAATCCGTTCTGCTGGCAATCTTCGTATGTCGTGCTCTTACAACGTGGCCTGGTCCAACACGAACCGGCGTTTCCTGCCCCACCACGACCCTCGTTGTGAGGCGGTTTTATTAGCACGTCCTGCCAAAGCAGAGATCGTGTTCCTCTTATTACGGGATCTCTCATCAATATGGGCGTGCGTGACCCCACGGCTACCGTTGGTATGACTCTGCGTATTTTAGATAAGTCCCAAGCGGTCACGCTAAGGACTCTTGATATTCATCTTCTTTATAAAGGGGTTAAGGCCTACGCCTCTTTTCCACCTCTCCTTTTCCTTTTTGCACCTCAAGCTCCAGCACTCAAAACCTAAGCTCCAACACCCCAGATCCTCCAGTATGTCCAGATCCGACGCAAAAGGCCGGTGGGTGGCCTCCTCGATCCAAGAGGAGGATATCGCTAAGCTTAGGGAGGTCGGATACCTGACCGCCGATATTCAGCACAGGCTTCCTGCTCCAGGGCAGGTTATCCCCACGTCGGAGCCCAATGAGAGCGTCGTGTTTGTCCCTCACTTCCTCCAAGGCCTGGGCCTCACCCTCGACCCCTTTGTGAGGGGGCTCATGTTCTACTATGGCTTGGATTTCCATGATCTGGCTCCAGATGCCGTCCTCCATATCTCGTCGTTCATTATTGTGTGCGAGGCTTTTCTCCACGTCAACCCGCACTTCGGCTTATGGCTCAAGACCTTCAATGTGAAGCCGAATATGATTGAGGGGCGAAATGCGGAGTGTGGAGGTGCCATAATAAGCAAGAATGCCGATGCCCCATGGCCAGATGGCTCTTTTCCGGAAGTATCCAACGTATGGCAAAGGAAGTGGTTTTACGTTACAGCTCCTAGAGGCACAAAGTGGGTAGCCGCCCCTGAGTTCCGCTCGGGTCCTCCGTCCCAGTTAGCATCTTGGACCGACGTAGGACAGAATTATGGGCCTGCTGGTGATGTTTCAGAACTGCAGAATCGCATCCGGGAGCTTATTGAGAGGGACATAAATCTTTTCAGCATAATGCAAGTGATGCTAATCCGACGGATGTTGCCATGCAAACGTCGGCCTCTCCGGATGTGGGAATTTAATCTGGAGGGTCCGCGGACTATTAAGCACTTCTTCGGCCTGAAGCTCGAAGGAATGTGTAAATTATTCTTCGGACCACAAGTAAAGTGTCCGGACGCCACCGAGGATGCGGGCTTAAGCTGCTATCGCCTAGATGCCCAAGTAAGTAACCTTAAATCCGGACACTTCAATTATATTTATCATAACTATTATTCTGAAAATCCCTCCGTGGCCAGGAATGGCTCAACAAGGCGGAGAGAATCGGGTGTCCGGCGCCACTTCCTGAAGGCTCGCCTGGTCCAACCATTGCAAAGATGCTTGGTCGAGCGCTCAGCAAAATCCCCTAAGGGAAAGGCGAAGGAAAGGGTAGAGAAGCCGCACTACGCATCCAGACCAGAGGAATTTCTACCTCTACTATGGATGATAGCTGGGAAGGGGAGGTTAAAGCTTCCTCCCCACGAGGGAAGAAGAGGGCAGCCTCCGAAGACTTGGAGGCGGAGACGCCCAAGCAAGGGAAGAAGGTATCACCAGGGGGCTCTGCCGCGACGGGCACCCTCACCGCATCGTGCCCACCAACGGGCCAGCCCTCCACCGAGCCGTAAGTTATTCATTAATTCGAAGGTGTGGTGTTACTCCAAGATCCATAACCGGGACTTCGTCTTTTGTAGTCCGGCGAGCAGCTCTTCTCAACAGAGTTCGTCTTCGGGGAACCTTCGACCGGAGATGATGGAGAGTGAGACTCCACCAACCTCTCGGCCTCATGAAGCGGGCAACACGGAGGTGTCGTCACGGAGGAGTCCAGATCTACCGAAGCCGGAAGCGAACACGTCAGTCACCCTGGGCCCGGAGCGTTAGGCTCCCACGGGGGGCGATGAGAAGGATCCGGCACAGTTCAATGTCCGGCCGGACGTACTGACGGGCCTCCTGGAGCGGGCCGCGCTCTCGGAGGAGCACCGCTCTTTAATGAGCATGGTGCTCTCGAAGATTTCATCCGCTACCAGCGGTTTGAATGAGGCATTTACAAGCCTGCTCAAAGGCTTTGAGGTATGTAGTGAACGATGCACTATTTTTTTGGTTATGAAGCATGTCCTAGGTGTGCTCCCTATGGATAGTAGCCCCTGAGACTCTGGTTGCCCGCCATAGGCGGCAAACAGGGGATCATATAGTAATTGTTGCGCTGTATATGTGCAAGGATCCGGCAACCGACCAGTCTGTTGAAGTTGCCGAACTGAGAAGGCACATCGGATCTATTGATGCCGACATCACGCTGGTGAACAAACGGCTGGAAGAATCCCAGGGTATGTACTCTGCTTCCCTTATTATATTGTATAGGAAAATGCGAGAATGGCATAATGTTAATGCCCTGTGTATGCACTGCATATGGTCCTGTTGCCGTAGAGGCCCTAAGGGCCGAGCTTGCTCAGGCCAAGGAACAAGCTCGGGCTAGCAATGCGGCTGCCCTAAAGGCGGCCGAAGAGTTGAGAGCCGAACAGGCTGCTCATCGTCGAAGCAAGGAAAAGGTAGCCGAAATGGCTGAAGAGTTCAAAAATGCCACCGACCGATATGTGCTCCTTGAAAATGAGAATAAGGCTAGTTCGGCCGAGCTGGACAAGGCACTTAATGCTGCCAAGGAGATGCGGACCGAGATCCGGGGTATGCGGGAGGAGCTCCAACAGGCCGACAAAATCGTGGTTGGGGGCTCCTACCTACTGCAGACGAAGTTTTTGGATCGAAAGTATGCTCCCCTAGCTGGGCGTTGGAGTCATGCAGACACATATGCGGACTTGTCGAATAGTACAGCTGACGCTACCAAGTTCTTCGAGGATCAAGGTGATAAGGAAGTGTGATATGTCTCCAACGTATCTATAATTTTTGATTGCTCCATGCTACTTTATCTACTGTTTTGGACTATATTGGGCTTTATTTTCCACTTTTATATTATTTTTGGGACTAACCTATTAACCGGAGGCCCAGCCCAGAATTGATGTTTTTTGCCTATTTCAGTGTTTCGAAGAAACGGAATATCAAACGGAGTCCAAACGGAATGAAACCTTCGGGAACGTGATTTTCTCACCGAACGTGATCCAGGAGACTTGGACCCTACTCCAAGAAGTAACAGAGGCGGTCACGAGGGTGGGGGGCGCACCCCCCCCCCCTAGGGCGCGCCCCCTACCTCGTGGCCCCCCTGTTTCTCCACCAATGTACTCCTTCCTCCTATATATACCTACATACCCCCGACAGATCAAATACGGAGCCAAAAACCTAATTCCACCGTCGCAACTTTCTGTATCCACGAGATCCCATCTTGGGGCCTGTTCCGGAGCTCCGCCGAAGGGGGCATCTACCACGGAGAGCTTCTACATCAACACCATAGCCTCTCCGATGAAGTGTGAGTAGTTTACTTCAGACCTTCGGGTCCATAGCTAGTAGCTAGATGGCTTCTTCTCTCTTTTTGGATCTCAATATAATGTTCTCCCCCTCTCTTGTGGAGATCTATTCAATGTAATCTTCTTTTTGCGGTGTGTTCGTTGAGACCGATGAATTGTGGGTTTATGATCCAGCTTATCTATGAATAATATTTGAATCTTCTCTGAATTCTTTTATGTATGATTGAGTTATCTTTGCAAGTCTCTTTGAATTATCCGTTTGGTTTGGCCAACTAGATTGGTAGTTCTTGCAATGGGAGAAGTGCTTAGCTTTGGGTTCGATCTTGCGGTGTCCTTACCCAGTGACATAAAGGGTTGCAAGGCACGTATTGTATTTTTTCCATTGAGGATAACAAGATGGGTTTTTTATCATATTGCATGAATTTATCCCTCTAGATCATGTCATCTTGCTTAAGGCGTTACTCTGTTTTTAACTTAATACTCTAGATGCATGCTGGATAGTGGTCGATGAGTGGAGTAATAGTAGTAGATGCAGAATCGTTTCAATCTACTTGTCTTGGACGTGATGCCTATATACATGATCATACCTAGATATACTCATAATTATGCTCAATTCTGTCAATTGCTCAACAGTAATTTGTTCACCCACCGTAGAATATTTATGCTCTTGAAAGAAGCCACTAGTGAAACCTATGGCCCCGGGTCTATTCCCATCATATCAATCTCCATCACTTTATTATTTTCTTTGTTTTTACTTTGCTTTTTACTTTTCACTTTGCATCTCTATATAAAAAATACCAAAAATATTATTTATCATCTTTATTAGATCTCACCCTCGTAAGTGACCGTGAAGAGATTGACAACCCCTAATCGCATTGGTTGCGAGTAGCTATCGTTTTGTGTAGGTACGAGGGACTTGTGCGTGGTCTCCTACTGGATTGATACCTTGGTTCTCAAAAACTGAGGGAAATACTTACGCTACTTTGCTGCATCATCCTCTCCTCTTCGGGGAAATCCAACGCAGTGCTCAAGAGGTAGCAAGAAGAATTTCTGGCGCCATTGCCGGGGAGGCTCACGCAAGCAAGTCAACCATACCAAGTACCCATCACAATCCCTATCTCTCGCATTACATTATTTGCCTCTCGTTTTCCTCTCCCCCACTTCACCCATGCCATTTTATACGCCCTCTCTTTCCCAATCTCCTCCTCTCTTTCCCTTTTGCCTTTTCCCGTTGCCTTTATGTTTGCTTGTGTGTTGGATTACTTGTTGCCATGGCGCAAGATAATACCAAATTGTGTGACTTCTCGAATACCAATAATAATGATTTCCTTAGTACTCCGATTGCTCCTCTTAATAATGATGAGTCTTGTGAAATCAATACCGCTTTGCTGAATCTTGTTATGAAAGATCAATTCGCCGGCCTTCCTAGTGAAGATGCCGCTACTCATCTAAACAATTTTGTTGATTTGTGTGATATGCAAAAGAAGAAAGATACGGATAACAATATTGTCAAATTGAAGTTATTTCCGTTTTCACTTAGAGATCATGCTAAAGTTTGGTTTTCGTCTTTGTCTAAAAATAGTATTGATTCTTTGAACAAGTGCAAAGATGCTTTTATTTCTAAGTATTTTCCTCCCGCTAAGATCATCACTCTTAGGAACGATATTATGAATTTTAAACAACTTGATCATGAGCATGTTGCCCAATCTTGGGAAAGAATGAAATTGATGCTTCGCAATTGCCCTACTCATGGTTTGAACTTATGGATGGTCATAAAAAAAATTATGCCGGATTGAATTTTTCTTCTAGAAATCTTTTAGATTCGGCCGCGGGAGGCACGTTTATGGAAATTACGTTAGGACATACTACAAAATTGCTTGATAATATTATGGCTAATTATTCTCAATGGCACAAAGAAAGATATTCTAGTAAAAAAGTGCATGCTATAGAAGAAATCAATGTTTTGAGTGAAAAGATGGATGAACTTATGAAGATTTTTGCTACTAAAAATACTTATCTTGATCCCAATGATAAGCCTTTGTCCACTTTGATTGAGAATAATAATGAATCTATTGATGTGAATTTTGTTGGTAGGAATAGTTTTGGAAATAACGCGTATAGAGGGAATTTTAATCCTAGGCCTTATCCTAGTTATCCTTCTAATAATTATGGAAATTCCTACGACAACTCTTGTGGAAATTTTAATAAGATACCCTCTGAATTTGAGAGTAGTGTTAAAGAGTTTATGAATTCACAAAAGAATTTCAATGCTTTGCTTGAAGAGAAATTGCTTAAAGTTGATGATCTGTCTAGGAATGTTGATAGAATTTCTCTTGAAATTGATTCTTTAAATCTTAGATCTATTCCTCCTAAGCATGATATCAATGAGTCTCTCAAAGCTATGAGAATTTCCATTGATGAGTGCAAGGAAAGAACCGCTAGGATGCGTGCTTCCAAAGATGCCTTTATTAAAGCGTGTTCTTCCAATTCCTATGAAAATCAAGATGAAGATCTAAAAGTTATTGATGTATCCCCCATTAAATCTTTGTTTTGCAATATGAATCTTGATGAAACTGAATATGATCTTCCCTTACCTAGAAGGTGTTCTAAGAATTAGGAGTTTCTAGATCTTGATGATGAAATTGATGAAAGTCGGATTGAAAGAAATAAAAACCTAGATGTTGCTAAAGCCACTATTTTGGATCAAAGAATTTAATTATGAAAATTGCTCTTTGATTGGTTGTATTTCCTTGTTGCAATCCGTGCTAGATTCTCCTCATGCTTATTGTCAAAATAAGGCCTTTACCGAACACATTGTTGATGCCTTGATGCAATCTTATGAAGAAAAACTTGAGTTGAAAGTTTCTATCCCTAGAAAACTCTATGATGAGTGGGAACCTACTATTAAAATTAAAATTAAAGATTATGAGTTTCATGCTTTGTGTGATTTGGGTGCTAGTGTCTCTACTATTCCCAAAACTTTATGTGATTTGCTAGATTTCCGTGACTTTGATGATTGCTCTCTAAACTTGCATCTTGCGGATTCCACTATTAAAAAGCCTATGGGAAGAATTAATGATGTTCTTATTGTTGCAAATAGGAATTATGTGCCTGTGGATTTTATTGTTCTTGATATAGATTGCAATCCTTCATGTCCTATTATTCTTGGTAGACCTTTCCTTAGAACGATTGGTGCGATTATTGATATGAAGGAAGGGAATATTAGATTCCAATTTCCATTGAGAAAGGGCATGGAGAACTTCCCTAGAAAGAAAATAAAATTACCTTATGAATCTATAATGAGAGCCTCTTATGGATTGCCTACCAAAGATGGCAAAACCTAGCCATATCCTTGCTTTTATGCCTAGCTAGGGGCGTTAAACGATAGCGCTTGTTGGGAGGCAACCCAATTTTATTTTTTGCTTTTTTTTGTTTTTGCTTCTGTTTAGGAATAAATAATTCATCTAGCCTCTGTTTGGATGTGGTTTTATGTTTTAATTAGTGTTTGTGCCAAGTAGAACCTATAGGCTAACCTACGATGATAGTTGATTTGATTCTGCTGAAAAACAGAAACTTTGCGCTCACGAGAAAACATTCAATAAATCACAGAAACGTGATTTTGCATTGATTATTTTTGCTCCTGATCAATAGACAAATTTTCCAGTACGTCATATTTTGGTAGAATTTTTAGAGTTCCATAAGTTTGCGTTAGTTACAGATTGCTACAGACTGTTCTGTTTTTGACAGATTCTGTTTTGCGTGTGTTGTTTGCTTATTTTGATGAATCTATGGCTAGTAAAATAGTTTATAATCCATGGAGAAGTTGGAATACAGTATGTTTAACACCAATATAAATAAAAAATGAGTTCATTACAGTACCTTGAAGTAGTCTTTTGTTTTCTTTCTCTAACGGAGCTCACGAGATTTCTATTGAGTTTTGTGTTGTGAAGTTTTCAAGTTTTGGGTGAATTCTTTTGATGGATTATGGAACAAGGAGTGGCAAAAGCCTAAGCTTGGGGATGCCCATGGCACCCCCAAGATAAGCCAAGGACACCAAAAAGTCAAAGCTTGGGGATGCCCCGGAAGGCATCCCCTCTTTCGTCCACTTCCATCGGTAATTTACTTGGAGCTATATTTTTATTCACCACATGATATGTGTTTTGCTTGGATCATCTTGTATTATTTGCATCTTTGCTTGTTAGTTTACCACAATCATCCTTGCTGTACACACCTTTTGAGAGAGCCATACATGATTTGGAATTTGCTAGAATACTCTATGTGCTTCACTTATATCTTTTGAGCTTGATAGTTTTCCTCTAATGCTTCACTTATATCTTTTGAGCGTGATAATTTTTGCTCTAGTACTTCACTTAGATCTTTTAGAGCACGGTGGTGGATTTGTTTTAAAGAAACTATTGATCTCTCATGCTTCACTTAGATTATTTTGAGAGTCGTTAATAGCATGGTAATTTTCTTAATGATAATATACTTGGTATTCAAGATATGTGAAACTTTCTTTTGAGTGCATTGAATACTAAGATAAAGTTGATGCTTGATAATTGTTTTGAGACATGGAGGTGATAGTATCAAAGTAATGCTAGTTGGGTGATTATGAATTTAAAGAATGCTTGTGTTGAAGTTTGTGATTCCCGTAGCATGCACGTATGGTGAACCGCTTTGTGATGAAGTTGGAGCACAATTTTATTTATTGATTTTCCTCCTTATGAGTGGCGGTCGGGGACGAGCGATGGTATTTTCCTACCAATCTATCCCCCTAGGAGCATGCACGTAGTGCTTTGGTTTTTGATGACTTCTAAATTTTTGCAACAAGTGCATGAGTTCTTTTGATTAATGTCGAGTCCATGGATTATACGCACTCTCACCTTTCCGCCTTTGCTAGCCTTTCTAATACCGCGCACTTTTCGCCGGTATCATACACCCACCATATACCTTCCTCAAAACAGCCACCATACCTACCTATTATGGCACTTCCATAGCCATTCCGAGATATATTGCCATGCAACTTTCCACTATTCCATTTATTATGACACGCTCCATCATTGTCATATTGCTTTTTGCATGAACATGTAGTTGACATTGTATTTGTGGCAAGGCCACCTTCATACATGTCGCTCTTGATTCATTGCATATCCGGGTACACCGCCAGAGGCATTCATATAGAGTCATATTTTGTTCTAAGTATCGAGTTGTAAATGTTGAGTTGTAAGAAAAATAAAAGTGTGATGATCATCATTATTAGAGCATTGTCCCAGTGCGGAAAGGATGATGGAGACTGTGATTCCCCCATAAGTCGGGATGAGACTCTGGACGAAAAAAAAAAGAGGCCATAAAATAAGAGAAAAGGCCCAAATAAAAAAATGAGAGAAAAGGAGAGAAGGGACAATGCTACTATACTTTTACCACACTTGTGCTTCAAAGTAGCACCACGATCTTCATGATAGAGAGTCTCATATGTTGTCACTTTCATATACTAGTGGGAATTTTTCATTATAGAACTTGGCTTGTATATTCCAATGATGGGCTTCCTCAAAAGTGTCCTAGGTCTTCGTGAGCAAGCAAGTTGGATGCACACCCACTTAGTTTCTTTTGTTGAGCTTTCATATACTTATAGCTCTAGTGCATCCGTTGCATGGCAATCCCTACTCACTCACATTGATATCTATTGATGGGCATCTCCATAGCCTGTTCATACGCATAGTTGATGTGAGACTATCTTCTCCTTTTTTGTCTTCTCCACAACCACCATTCTATTCCACCTATAGTGCTATGTCCATGGCTCACGCTCATGTATTGCGTGAAAGTTGAAAAAGTTTGAGATTACTAAAGTATGAAACAATTGCTTGGCTTGTCATCGGCGTTGTGCATGATTAAATACTTTGTGTGATGAAGATAGAGCAACAGCCAGACTATATGATTTTGTAGGGATAACTTTCTTTAGCCATGCTATTTTGAGAAGACATGATTGCTTTGATTAGTATACTTGAAGTATTATTACTTTTATGACAATATGAACTTTTTTCTTGAATCTTTCGGATCTGAATATTCATGCCACAATTAAGAAGATTTACATTGAAATTATGCCAAAGTATCACTCCGCATCAAAAATTCTTTTTTATCATTTACCTACTCAAGGACGAGCAGGAATTAAGCTTGGGGATGCTTGATACGTCTCCAACATATCTATAATTTTTTATTGCTCCATGCTACTTTATCTACTGTTTTGGACTATATTGGGCTTTGTTTTCCACTTTTATATTATTTTTGGGACTAACCTATTAACCGGAGGCCCAGCCCGGAATTGCTGTTTTTTGCTTATTTCAGTGTTTCGAAGAAACGGAATATCAAACGGAGTCCAAACGGAATGAAACCTTCGGGAACGTGATTTTCTCACCAAACGTGATCCAGGAGACTTGGACCCTACTCCAAGAAGTAACAGAGGCGGTCACAAGGGTGGGTGGCGCTCCCTCCCTAGGGCGCGCCCCCCTACCTCGTGGGCCCCTGTTGCTCCACCGACGAACTCCTTCCTCCTATATATACCTACGTACCCCCAACAGATCAAATACGGAGCCAAAAACCTAATTCCACCGCCGCAACTTTCTGTATCCACGAGATCCCATCTTGGGGCCTGTTCCGGAGCTCCGCCGGAGGGGGCATCTACCATGGAGGGCTTCTACATCAACACCATAGCCTCTCCGATGAAGTGTGAGTAGTTTACTTTAAACCTTCGGGTCCATAGCTAGTAGCTAGATGGCTTCTTCTCTCTCTTTGGATCTCAATATAATGTTCTCCCCCTCTCTTGTGGAGATCTATTCGATGTAATCTTCTTTTTGTGGTGTGTTTGTGGAGACCGATGAATTGTGGGTTTATGATCCAGCTTATCTATGGAAAATATTTGATTCTTCTCTGAATTCTTTTATGTATGATTAAGTTATCTTTGCAAGTCTCTTCGAATTATCCATTTGGTTTGGCCAACTAGATTGGTAGTTCTTGCAATGGGAGAAGTGCTTAGCTTTGGGTTCAATCTTGCGGTGACCTTACCCAGTGACAGAAAGGGTTGCAAGGCACGTATTGTATTGTTGCCATCGAGGATAACAAGATGGGGTATTTATCATATTGCATGAATTTATTCCTCTACATCATGTCATCTTGCTTAAGGCGTTACTCTGTTTTTAACTTAATACTCTAGATGCATGCTGGATAGCGGTCGATGAGTGGAGTAATATTAGTAGATGCAGAATCGTTTCGGTCTATATGTCACGGACATGATGCCTATATACATGATCATTGCCTGGATAACCTCATAACTATGCTCAATTCTGTCAATTGCTCAACAGTAATTTGTTCACCCACCGTAGAATACTTATGCTCTTGAGAGAAGCCACTAGTGAAACCTATGGCCCCCGGGTCTATTCTCATCATATCAATCTCCATCACTTTATTATTTGCTTTGTTTTTACTTTGCTTTTTTACTTTTCACTTTGCATCTCTATATCAGAAATACCAAAAATATTATTTATCATCTCTATCAGATCTCACCCTCGTAAGTGACCGTGAAGGTACTGACAACCCCTAATCGCGTTGGTTGTGAGTAGCTATCGTTTTGTGTAGGTACGAGGGACTTGTGCGTGGTATCCTACTGGATTGATACCTTGGTTCTCAAAAACTGAGGGAAATACTTACGCTACTTTGCTGCATCATCCTCTCCTCTTCGGAGAAATCCAACACAGTGCTCAAGAGGTAGCAAAGTGGAGAAGCTTTTCTGGTCGCAATTCTATGCTCCCACTCGCCCGCTGCCATTGAATGAGAAGGTGGCTACTGTGGCGGAGCTTCATAGGCTGTCCGGGCTTGCAATGCGGTCTGTAATAGACCATCTTTGGCCGAAGGGGCCCAAGCCGGATAGTTATTTTGGTTTGGTGCAACAATTCCTTGGGGCCATGACTCGGATCGACGCCATAAGGAGGTCGGCGTGCCTAGAAGGTGCGCGGATGGCTCTTGCCCACGTAAATCTTATTGGATGGATATGGAGGCCACCATTATAGCGACCCAGGATCCGGTGGGAGGCCAATATCCGGCCTAGCACTACTCGGCGCAGGTCACAGAAGGTGCTCGCCTAATAGAGGCGCAGTGCTCGAAGAATATTTTGTTCGAGGGATAAGTCGAATCATTGTAAAAACAATGTTTATTTTAATTATGAGGCTATATTTATATTTTTTGCCTGAAAATATGATTGTGTCCCCTGTACGGCCATTCTAATATGTATAAGTAGTCCGAAAGATAGCAGTCGTTGGCTTCAGCCCCCACGCATACAATGCGGGGGTGTTCGCGAAGAATATGCTTAACACACTTGATCCAACGTCCTGGTCCATTAAGGAGGTGATCGCACGTCGAACTAGGCAACCGGACTATATAGCTGTAACACTTTCGCTTAGCCATGGGAGTATAATGGTGGGGCTACTATGTATCCCCTGGTACCTTCGCGTGCATCCGCATACGGGCGCTTGTGTACATGGCCGGAAAACAGCCCTTCGTTAATGTGGAGGAATCCTAGATATTCCAGTGCGTCTTCGAGTGGTTGAACAGTCTCTTGCTGTATCATGACAGTCAGTTTTCGGCTTTCTCTACTGAGGTGCTCATCCGGAATAACGAGGGCACAATCGCAGTAGTTCTCCTTTGGCCTGCCTTAGTCGATAATAACGGAACGTAAGGCGGAAAACCCAGGAGCCGGGCAAACCCAACATTTGACCAAAGACATGATTCGGAGCTGATGCATATAAGGCCAAACTCGTGACGCCGAACACTCCCGAAGGTGTTCGGACTTTATAACAGAAGATGGGCTCAAGAATGTCCATTCAATATGAACCCTGTGTTTCCAGGTACGTGCGGTAATCTGTCGTGGCGAAATGCCGATAACGACAGTATCCTCTGTGGGTATGGAACCCATGGGATGGTTTGAGCAACAAGAGGCAATAGAAAAGGTTTACACAGGGGCTTAATCTAAAAAGAAACCTGTTGAACGGGGCCCTGCTGCATGTCTGCGCCTTTGTCTCCGTTGTGCCGTATCCTGGAAGGGTATCACGCGAGCGTTGTCTGTGGGGAAAAAAAGGAAAACTCATAGGAGAGTACAATGTAAGTATGCGATTGATAGTAAAAGTGTAAGATGATGGCCTGCCAATAAGGTTGAGCCAAGTGTGGGGCTGTATTAAATATCTATAGCCCCTGGTTTCCGCTATGGGATTACATGTACGGTGTTTGGTTGAATTTTATCCGGGCTACCGAACTCGTCTAACCGTGTCTGTGGTTTTAATGACCAGTCATGTTTTATGATATTAGAGGCCGCTTATAGTCCGGCCGCCAGGGCCATCGCGTGTTCCTCTGCGCGTGAAGAGCCTTCTGTGATTCCGCTAACGGTGACGACGCCGCGTGGACCAGGCATCTTGAGTGTAAGGTAGCCATAATTCAGCAATGCGTTGAAGCGGCCGAAGGCCGTTCTTCCAAGCAAGGCGTGATAGCCACTTTGGAAGGGGGCGATGGTGAAGAGTAGTTCTTCGCTTCTGGAGTTGCCTGGGGAGCCGAATGTTACTTCCAGTACGACGGAGCCCCTGCCGTAGGCTTCAACGCCTGGTATCACCCCTTCAAAGGTGGTGTTGCTTTGGCTAATTCTGGATGGGTGTATCCCCATTCTGCGGGCAGTGTCCTCATATATTAAATTGAGACTACTGCCGCCGTCCATGAGTACACGGGTGAGACGGTATCCGTCGATTATTGGGTCAAGCACCAAGGCATGTGATCCTCCGTGCCGAATACTAGTTCGGCCATCCATGTGATCAAAAGTGATCGGACGAGACATCCAGTAGTCAGATGTGGGTACGATGGGCTCCACATCATGCGCGTCTTCGAGCGCGCGTTCTTGCCTTCCCGTGAATGTGTGAGTCATGTGGATCATGTTTACTGTTTTATCCTCTGGCGGGAATTTTTTCTGTCCCCTAGTGTTCGGCTGGCGAGGTTCGTCCTCATCTTCACTTGGTGTCTCCCTCCCTTTGTGTTCGGCATTTAATTTACCAGCCTGCTTGAAGACCCAGCACTCTCTATGGGTGTGGTCCGCAGGTTTCTCCGGGGTACCATGAATTTGGCATAGTCTGTCCAGGACTCTGTTCAGACCGGACGGTCCCTATTTACTGCCTTTAAATGGCTTCTTTTGCTGAGAGCCCCTGAATCCGGCATTAACCATTGTGTTATCCGGGCTCCCTTCCTTGCTTTGGCGTTTGTGTTTATTACGTCGTGGCTTCCCGTTGCCATCCCTTATTTCGGACGTGCTGGGGTCGATGGTGCCTTTACGGGCTAGCCAGCTATCTTCACCTACGCAAAAGCGGGTCATAAGGCTTGTTAAGGCTGCCATTGTCCTTGGCTTTTCTTGGTCGAGGTGTCTGGTGAGCCATTCGTCGCGGATGCTGTGTTTGAATGTCGCTAAGGCTTTGGCATCCGGACAATCGACAATTTGATTCTTCTTAGTGAGGAATCTGTTCCAAAGCTTGCAGGCGGACTCTCCGGGCTGTTGGATTATGTGACTTAGATCGTCTGCATCCGGAGGCCGGACATAAGTCCCTTGAAAATTGGCCCTGAAAGCGTCTTCTAGTTCCTCCCAACTCCCAATTGAGTTTTCGGGGAGGCTTTTCAACCAGTGTCGAGATGGTCCCTTTAGCTTGACGGGAAGGTATTTCATGGCATGGAGATCATTCCCACGAGCCATGTGAATATGCAGGATAAAATCCTTGATCCAGACCCCTGGGTCTGTCATTCCGTCATATGCCTCTATGTTCACAGGTTTGAAACCTTGTGGGAATTCATGGTCCAGTACTTCTTTGGTGAAGCACAGGGGGTGAGCAGCCCCTCTGTATCTGGACGCGTCGTGGCATGTAATCGGTTGTTGTTGTGTCTGGAGTTTATTCCGAACTGGTATTTGGCTTGTATTAGCATTTGGGTGACCATAGTCCCTCGCCGGGGTGTTCCCTTTAGATCCGTAGATGGACCTGGCTGCACCGGCCTTCTTATCCAGCTTCTCACATAGATCGTGAGCGGCATCAGTAGCCGTTCTGTTGCGGTTGTGGAGCGGTACGTCTGGTCTCCTGGTCGTATTATTCTTTGGTGGAACGGCCTCGTCGTCAAATTCTGGCAGTAGCTTGTGCTTTGGATAGCTTTTGGTATGGCAATCGTTGCCATATCTTTCTTCAGTGTCTAGCACTTTATTCCATCTACGGCTGAGCTTTTCCTGTGTGGCTTTGAGCTGTTGCTTCTACTTCTTTAGACTTCTTGCTGTGGCCATAAGCTTTCGGTGGAGGTTGCCTCGTTCCACTTGTTCGTCCGGAATGATGAATGCATCGTCATCCGGTCTATGTTCCTGTTCTAGGGCAGTTTCATGAGCTCGCCCCTCCTGATCATTTTGATCGGGTGTTTGCTCCGAACTCGGTTTGGCGTGACCTGGATCGTCCTACTCCATCAATGGGTCCGTGTGGTCGTTACTGCCTTCGGGACTTACTGGTATGTCAATCCTTTTTGCGCTCTTGTCGCTATTTTTACTGTTGCTAGACTTTGAGCGGCGTCTGCTCCGCTGTTTTGGCTTTTGTCTGGGTGTTTTTGTTGGAAATATGCCCTAGAGGCAATAATAAAAGTATTATTATATTTCCTTGTTCATGATAATTGTCTTTTATTCATGCTATAATTGTATTATCCGGAAATCGTAATACACGTGTGAATACATAGACCACAATACGTCCCTAGTAAGCCTCTAGTTGACTAGCTCGTTGGTCAACAGATAGTCATGGTTTCCTGACTATGGACATTAGATGTCATTGACAACGAGATCACGTCATTAGGAGAATGACGTGATGGACAAGACCCAATCCTAAGCATAGCACAAGATCGTGTAGTTCGTTTTGCTAGAGCTTTTCCAATGTCAAGTATCTCTTCCTTAGACCATGAGATCGTGTAACTCCCGGATACCGTAGGAGTGCTTTGGGTGTACCAAACGTCACAACGTAACTGGGTGACTATAAAGGTGCACTACAGGTATCTCCGAAAGTGTCTGTTGGGTTGACACGGATCAAGACTGGGATTTGTCACTCTGTATGACGGAGAGGTATCTCTGGGCCCACTCGGTAATGCATCATCATTATGAGCTCAAAGTGACCAAGTGTCTGGTCACGGGATCATGCATTACGGTACGAGTAAAGTGACTTGCCGGTAACGAGACTGAACGAGGTATTGGGATACCGACGAACGAGTCTCGGGCAAGTAATGTACCGATTGACAAAGGGAATAGTATACGGGGTTGATTGAATCCTCGACATCGTGGTTCATCCGATGACATCATCGAGGAGCATGTGGGAGCCAACATGGGTATCCAGATCCCGCTGTTGGTTATTGACCGGAGAGCCATCTCGGTCATGTTTGCGTGCCTCCCGAACCCGTAGGGTCTACACACTTAAGGTTCGGTGACGCTAGGGTTATTAGGAAGACTTGTATGTGATTACCGAATGTTGTTCGGAGTCCCGGATGAGATCCCGGATCTCACGAGGAGTTCCGGAAGGGTCCGGAGGTAAAGATTTATATATGGGAAGTTGTCATGCGAACACCGGAAAGTTTCGGGGGCATATCGGTATTGTACCGGGGCCACCGGAGGGGTTCCGGGGGTCCACCGGGAG
>NC_041381.1:577956289-577962862 GCF_002162155.2 Triticum dicoccoides | reverse complement strand
CCCCTTCCCCCTTCCCCTATAAATAGAGGGGTGAGGGGAGGGCTGAACACCTGATCCAAGGCGTCGCCCCTCCCCTCCCCAACACCTCTCCTCCTCCGTTGTGCGCTTGGCGAAGCCCTGTTGGAGTACTGCCACATCTTCCTCAACCTCTCCTTCCCCCTTGCTGGATCAAGAAGGAGGAGACGTCATCCGTACTGTACGTGTGTTGCACGCAGAGGTGCTGTCCGTTCAGCACTTGGTCATCGGTGATTTGAATCACGGCGAGTACGACTCCATCATCACCGTTCCCTTGAACGCTTCCGCACGCGATCTACAAGTGGTATGTAGATGCAATCTCTCTCCCATGACTCGTTGCTTAGATGAACTCATAGATGGATCTTGGTGAAACCGTAGGAAAAATTTTAATTTTCTGCAACGTTCCCCAACAGTTTTATCTTCCGGATTATCGTTGTCGTCCTTCTTGGGCGTATCCACCATGTATATATCATGTGATAAGGTAGTAGTCTCGCTCCCTAGAGATTCTGGAGCTTCTCCTGCATCGGCGTCCATACCGTCGATGTCTTCGGAGCCGAGGTCAAGAACGTCGGTTAAATCATCGATCGAGGCGATGAAGTGGGTGGTGGGTGGGCAGCGAATTCCTTCGTCGCCTGCTTACCACTCAGGCCGGACATAGTTCGGCCCAGAGCCTCTTGACAAAGAGAGAGACTTTAATGAGTTTAGCATGTCACCAAAGGGCGAGTGCTGGAAGATGTCAGCAGCGGTAAACTCCATTACCGGAGCCCAGCCTGGCTCGGCTGGCTCGAGGGTGTGCGGACCGGAACCAACAGTCGGATACGAGTCCGGGGGGGCCGGGGTTACAGGCCTCCACAGAGGTGAGACCTATGTTCGGCTCCACCACCGGTGAGCATGCGGCCTGCAGGGCACGGTCTACCCCTCCGTCCTTGGGCAATGCAGCCTATTCTGGATTTAGATCCGGGGATATTGCAGGGATGATGTTCTGAGCATTGTTCGACAGCAGGTCTAGGCCGTGCCCGTCGTGACTGTCCGGCGCTCCTGGCGCAGGGACGAATCCGTCGAAGATCAAGTCTCCATGAAGATTTGCCGTGTAGTTCAGGTTTCCAAACCTGATCTGGTGGCCAGGGGCGTAGCTGTCGATCTGCTCTAGATGGCCAAGCGAATTGGCCCGCAGTGCGAAGCCGCCGAACACAAAGATCTGTCCGGGGAGAAAAGTCTCGCCCTGGACCGTGTTCTTGACGATTGAAGAGGCCATCAAGCCTCGAAGCGACGACACAGAGGAACTCTCAATGAAAGCACCAATGTCGGTGTCAAAACCGGCGGATCTCGGGTAGGGGTCCCGATCTGTGCGTCTTAGGCTGATGGTAACAGGAAGCAAGGGACACAATGTTTACCCAGGTTCGGGCCCTCTCGATGGAGGTAAAACCCTACTTCCTACTTGATTAATATTGAAGATATGAGTAGTACAAGAGTAGATCTACCACGAGATCATAGAGGCTAAACCCTAAGAGCTAGCCTATGATGGTATGATTGTAATTGTGATCGGCCTTCTAAGGACCATCCTCTCCGGTTTATATAGACACGGGAGAGGGCTAGGGTTTATATGGAGTCGGTTACAAGGAAGGAAATACAATATCCGGATCGCCAAGCTTGTCTTCCACGCAAAGGAGAGTCCCATCTGGACACTGGCCAAAGTCTTGAGTCTTGTATCTTCACGCTTCAATAGTCCGGACGATGTATATAGTCCGGCTGTCCGGATACCCCCTAATCCAGGACTCCCTCAGGCACCCCATAGACACACAAGTTGATCAAGTTGATCTTTTAGCCATGTGTGGTGCCCCCTCCACAGATTTCCACCTCGGTCATATCGTCGTAGTGCTTAGGAGAAGCCTTGCGCCAGTAACTTCATCATCACCATCACCACGCCGTCATGCTGACGAAACCCTCCCTCGAACTCAGCTGGATCTAGAGTTCGTGGGACGTCACCGAGCTTAATGTGTGCAGATCACGGAGGTGCCGTACTTTTGGTGCTAGGATCGGTCGGATCGTGAAGACATACGACTACATCAACCGCGTTGTCATAACGCTTCCGCTTTCGGTTTACGAGGGTACATAGACAACACTCTCCCCTCTCATTGCTATGCATCACCTAGGTAGATCTTGAATGATCATAGGAATTTTTCTGAAATTACTGCGTTCCCAACGTGATATACATGTTATTGATGTATACCTTACCAACGCTCGTAGTAGCTCCTGGGTATTTTATACAGGTGCTGTTGCTCACATTTGTAACTCAAAACAGGAGTTGCGGAATAAGCGGAGACTGGCGAAGGATGAGGTGACGATGCGCATCGGGAATGGTTCCAAGGTCGATGTGATCGCCATCGGCATGCTACCTCTACATCTACCTTCGAGATTAGTTTTAAACCTCAATAATTGTTATTTAGTACTAGCTTTGAGCATGAACATTGTATCTGGACCTCGTTTGATGCGGGATGGCTACTCATTTAAATTCGAGAATAATGGTTATTCTATTTATATGAGAGATATGTTTTATGGTCATGCCCCGCTGGTCAATGGTTTATTTTTATTAAATCTCGAGCGTGATGTTACACATATTCATAGTGTGAATACCAAAAGATGTAAGGTTGATAATGATAGTCACACATACTTGTGGCACTGCCGCCTTGGTCACATTGGTGTCAAACGCATGAAGAAACTCTATGCAGATGGACTTCTGGAGTCTCTTGATTATGAATCATTTGACACGTGTGAACCATGCCTCGTGGGCAAAATGACCAAGACCCCGTTCTCCGGAACAATGGAGCGAGCAACCAACTCGTTGGAAATAATACATACTGATGTATGTGGTCCAATGAGCATTGAGGCTCGCAGTGGCTATCGCTATGTTCTCACCCTGATACATCCATTTTGCATCATGCTTTTATATCAATATTTATTGCATTATGGGATGTTATTACACATTATGTCACAATACTTATGACTTTTCTCTCTTATTTTACAAGGTTTACTTGAAGAGGGAGAATGTCGGCAGCTGGAATTCTGGGCTGGTAAAGGAGCAAATATTAGAGACCTATTCTGCACAACTCCAAAAGTCCTGAAACTCCATGAAAGTCAGTTTTGGAATATATTAAAAATATTGGGCAAAGAAAGCACCAGAGGGGGCCACCTAGTGTCTACAAGGGTGGAGCACGCGCCCCCTGCCTCGTGGGCCACCAGGCAGCCCCCCAATTCCCATCTTCTGCTATATGGTGTCTCTTGCCCTAGAAAAAATCATAAGGAAGCTTTTGGGATGAAGCGCCGCCGTCTTCAGGCAGAACCAATCTAGGGCTCCGGCGGAGCGGTTCTGTCGGGGAAACATCCCTCCGGGAGGGGGAAATCATCACCATTGTCATCACCATCGATCCTCTCATCGAGAGGGGGTCAATCTCCATCAACATCTTCACCAGTCCCATCTCCTCTCAAACCCTAGTTCATCTCTTGTATCCGATAGAGGGAGTCCTAGATTAGGGGGTCCTCGGACAGCCGGACTATATGCTCGTGCCGGACTGTTGGACTATGAATATACAAGATTGAAGACTTCGTCCCGTGACCGGGTGGACTCTCCTTTGCGTGGAAGGCAAGCTTGGCAATTCGGATATGTAGATTCCCTTCTCTGTAACCGACTCTGTGTAACCCTAGCCCTCTCCGGTGTCTATGTAAACTGGAGGGTTTAGTCCATAGGACAAGGACAATCATAATCATAGGCTAGCTCCTAGGGTTATCCTCTATGATCTCGTGGTAGATCAACTCTTGTAATACTCATATCATCAAGATCAATCAAGCAGGAAGTAGGGTATTACCTCCATAGAGAGGGCCCGAACCTGGGTAAACATCGTGTCCCCCGCCTCCTGTTACCATTAGCCTTACACGCACAGTTCGGGACCCCCTACCCGAGATCCACTGGTTTTGACACTGACATTGGTGCTTTCATTGCGAGTTCCACTATGATGTCACCATAAGGCTCGATGGCTCCTTCAATCATCTACAATGATGCAGTCCAGGGTGAGGTTTTCCTCCTCGGACAGGTTTTCGTATTCGGCAGCTTTGCACTACGGGCCAACTCATTTGGCCATCTGGAGCAGATCGATAGCTACGCCCCTGGCCATCAGGTCAGGTTTGGAACCCAAAACTACACTGCCAACATCCGCGGAGACTTGATCTTCGACGGATTCGAGCCCACGATAGGTGCACCCTACACCCACGATGAGCATGACCTAGATCTGCCATCGGGCGGTATTCAGGAGATCGCGCCCGAAGCTGCCCTGGCTTTAGATCCGGAGCAGATCATGCCATCCAAGGATGGGAGGATGGACCCCGCCATGGAAGCCGCACACTCTACATCGATAGAGCCGAACACAGATTTCACCTCCGATGAGGTCTGTGTCATCGGACCCTCGGACTCATCTCCGGCCATAGGCTCCGAACCGCGCGTATCCGCGCCCATCGGACCTGACTGGGCGCCGATCATGGAGTTTAGCTCTGCGGATATCTTTCAGCACTCGCCCTTGGGCGATGTGCTAAACTCATTAAAATATCTCTCCTTGGGAGGAGACCCTTGGCCGAAATATATCCGGCTTGAGTGAGAAGCAGACGACGAAAGAATTCGTTACCACCCACCACCCACTTAATAGCCACTGTCGATGACTTAACCGACATGCTCGATTTCGACTCCGAAGACATCGATGGTATGGATGACGATGCTGGAGAAGAATAGGAACCACTGCCCATAGGGCGCTGGACAGCCACCTCGTCATATGACATATATATGGTGGACACACCCAAAGAAAACAATGGCGAGGATCAAAAGGATGCAAAGGTGGATAATCCTCTTGAGAAGCAACCAAAGCGCCGACGTCCGCGGCGCCGCTCTAAACCATGGCATAGCAAAAATAGCGATACTGGCACAAGAGACAATAGCACTCTGGATGATGCCGAACACAAAGACAATCCCGCCTAGCCAAGCTTCGAACAGGCTGGATGATAGGACGGGCAAGCTAGCCCTGATGGACAGGACAGGAACGAAGACTCGGAGGATGACCATTACATGCCCCTCTCCGAAGACGAGGTGAGCCTCGGCGATGAAGAATTTACCGTGCCTGAGGATCCCGTCGAGTAGGAGCGCTTCAAGCGTCGTCTTATAGCCACTGCAAAGAGCGTGAAGAAAAAACAGCAACGGCTTCAAGCTGATCAAGATCTGCTCACTGATAGATGGACTGAGCTCCTAGCGGCCAAGGAATACGGACTCGAGCGCCCAACCAAAAGTTACCCTAGGCGCAGGTTGTTACCTCAATTCGAGGACGAGGCACTAGAGCCTATACTACCAGCGCAGGATGCGGCTGACCGACCACCTCGTGGCCGAGACAAAGCGGCTTATCAGCCCGAACACCAGTCGCACCTAGTCGCCGAACAAACAAAAACATGAAGGCCCGGGGCTACACGCATGACCTGTGAGACAAATTGGAAAACAAAGCAGGGCAGTCAAGATCGATCTACGGATCGCGGGGCGTGCCCCAATGCGTGACTATGACTGCCACGCCGAATATACTAAATACAAATTTGTCCGGGCCAAATATCGTAGACCAGGTTCACCCGATCTAAGTCGCGATGTAGCCCGGCATAGAGGCGCCGCACACCCCCTATGCTTCACTGACGAAGTAATGGAGCATGAATTCCCATATGGGTTTAAACCCGTATACATGGAATCATATGATGGGACAACAGACCCCGCGGTATGGATTGAAGATTTCCTTCTCCACATTCACATGGCCCGCGGCGATGATCTCCATGCAATCAAGTATCTCCCACTAAAGCTCAAGGGGCCAGCTCGGCATTGGCTGAATAGCCTGCCAGAAAACTCCATTGGCAGTTGGGAGAACCTGGAGGATACGTTTCTCAACAACTTTCAGGGCACTTAGGTGCGACCACCAGACGCTGATGACTTAAGTCACATAACCCAATAGCCCGGAGAGTCAGCCAAGAAATTATGGACTCTGTTCTTAACTAAAAAGAACCAAATCATCGACTATCCGGATGCCGAAGCCCTAGCAGCCTCTAAGCATAACATCTGTGACGAGTGGCTCGCCCGACACCTCGGCCAAGAGAAGCCAAAACCCATGGAAGCCCTCACAACACTCATGACCAACTTTTGTGCAGGCGTGGATAGCTGGTTGGCTCGTAGCAACAACACATCAAGAAATCCTGGCACTTCAGACGCAAGAGACAGCAACGGCAAGCCCCGACGCAACAGACACAAGCGTCGCAATAATGGCGATAATGCCGAAGAGACGGCCGTCAATGCTGGATTCAGCAGCTCTAAGTCCGGTCAACAGAAAAAGGCATTTAAAATAAACAATCCGGGCCTGTCCAGTCTGGACCGCATACCCGCTCATGTCAAATTCACGGCACCCCCGATAAACCAGCCAACCACACCAACAGAGAATGTTGGGTATTCAAGCAGGCCGGCAAGCTGAATGCCGAAAACAAGGAACAGGGGAC
>NC_041381.1:577912605-577955790 GCF_002162155.2 Triticum dicoccoides | reverse complement strand
AATAGTGATGACGACGAGGAGCCCCGGCCACCGAACACAGGGGGACAGAAGAAATTTCCTCCCCAAGTAAAAATGGTAAATATGATATACGCCACTCATATTCCCAAACGGGAGCAAAAGCGCGCACTAAGGGACGCCTACGCGATGGAGCCAGTCGCCCCAAAGTTCAACCCGTGGTCTTCCTGTCCGATCACCTTTGATCATAGGGATCATCCGACCTGTATTTGTCATGGCGGCTCAGCCCCACTGGTCCTCGACCCTATCATCGACGGATTCCACCTTACACGAGTCCTTATGGACGGTGGCACCAGCCTGAACTTGCTTTATCAGGATATAGTGTGCAAAATGGGCATCGATCCCTCAAGGATCAAACCCACCAAAACCACCTTCAAAGGAGTCATACCAGGTGTAGAGGCATGTTGCACTGGCTCAATCACACTGGAAGTGGTCGTCGGATCCCCGGATAACTTCCGAAGCGAGGAGTTAATCTTCGATATCGTCCCCTTCCGCAGTGGTTATCATGCACTGCTCGGACGAACCGCATTCGCTCGATTCAATGCGGTGCCACATTACGCCTACCTCAAGCTTGAGATGCCTGGACCTCGTGGTGTTATAACAGTCAATGGAAATATAGAGCACTCCCTCCGTACGGAGGAGCACACCGTGGCCCTTGCAGCAGAAGTACAGAGAAACCTCCTTAGGCAAACTCTCAGTTCAGCAATAAAGCCCCCGGACACCATCAAGCGAGCCCGGAGCACTCTGCAACAAGATCGTCCGGACCGTCCAGAGCTCTCCTAACAATTCGGCCTCCGTCCTAGACCCAGGCAAACAGTGAAATTCGTGCCACGCGTACATAATTACGCACTTAAAATACCATGGGCATAGATGGAGGCACAGCTAGACCGCGGTCCACAATGCGGCTCAACCGCCCCGGGATCTGCATACCTTCACCTTTTTCTCTCTTTCAGGTTCTTCTCTTCGTGAGTCTCTTCTAGTAACCTGATCATCGGACCCATCGCGGGACGAATACACCAAGGAATCAAGGAGCTTTGATGTACAAGGGAATCCCCAGGTGGTCTCTGCTAACGATCATTATACCTGTTTTACATACCCGCACGCAGCTCGCGCTTGGTAAGGGCATGTCAAATAGCCCTACTTGCTTATCGCACTACTTGTATACATACGCCTTGACGTATCATTCAAATAACAATGGAAAATAATTTACAGCATCAGCTTATTATTTCATTTATTTTCCTTGACTATTAATTTATTACAAATTGCACCCGTACATTCTGGTACATTTAGTTCGCCAGGGGCTTCAGTGTACCCCATAACACGGCAGGAAAGTCCGAACACTTTCGACAATGCGGCACCCCGAACTTATAGCATTATATGCATCAGCTCCAAATCATGTCTTGGGTCAATAGTTGGGTTGCCCGGCTCCTGTGCTTGCTGCCCTACGTTCCACTATATCGGCTAGGGTAGTAAAGGGAGAACTACTGCGATTGTGTCCCGGTTCTTCCGGACGAGCACCTCAGTAGAGAAAGCCGAAAACTGACTGTCATGATGCGGCGAGAGCTGGTCACTGTTCGAGAGGTCTCAGATCCTTAAATATTTTTTTCGTTTTATGGGAGGAATCGGTCTTTGTCTGATTTAGGCATGTATATTGCCCCAAGTTCGGCCTTCCGAATACCAGGGGCTATGCCAAAATTTAAAATTATAGAACTTCTATGGCTAAGTGAGGGTGATAAAGTTGTATAGTCTGATTGCCTTGTTCGTTGTGCTAGACACCTCCTTAAAGGACCAAAAACTTGGATAAAGAGTGTTTAGATTTATCTCGAACACCCCTGTACTAGTTACATGGGGGCAGAAGCCGACGACTGGCCAACTCTCAGATTTTATAAACGGCCGCCTAGGAGGTAAAATTTTAAATCAACAAGCATTCTATTGCCCAAATGAACTTGTTTCATATTACAGGATAAAATGAATGTATTCATTCAAAGATTACATCCTTGGTACATTGCTTCGCCACAAGGCGAGAGCCCTTCAGGACACTGTCATAATAAGTTTTGGGTCGGCGGTGCTCCTTGCCTTTCAGGGGGCCCTCGGTCATCAGCGACGTTGCGTCCATTTTCGCCCAATGCATCTTCGCACAGACAAAGGCCATACGCGCACCTTCAATACAAACCGACCGCTTTATGACTTCAAGTCAAGGGCAAGCACTCACAAGCTGCTTCACGAGACCGAACTAGCTGCTGGGCATAGGCTCGGCAAGCCATAGCCGGGCTATGAGGTACTTCATGGCCAGCTCGGCTGCCTTGTGCAGCTCGACCAGTTGCTTCAGCTAGTCGCTCAAGTGCATCGGATGTTCCGTCCCAAGATATTCAGACCAGAACAGCTTCTTCGTTGAGCTCCCTTCTTCGTCTCGGTAGAACTCTGCGGCATCTAATATGCTACACGGCAGATTCACAAACGCTCCTAGAGAACTCCAAATTTGGGTAAGTAAAAAGAATGTCTCCTTCACATGCTTGCTTTGCATAACAAATGTCTTACCCGTCGCAATATGCTTGGCCGGCTCGATCTCCTGGAGGGCCCTTTGGGCTTCGGCTTTGGCGTCTTGTGCACTCTGGAGGACCTTGGCAAGCTCGGACTCTTGAGTCTTAGAGTCACGCTCCAAGGACTC
This sequence comes from Triticum dicoccoides, assembly GCF_002162155.2. Classification (NCBI taxonomy): domain Eukaryota; kingdom Viridiplantae; phylum Streptophyta; class Magnoliopsida; order Poales; family Poaceae; genus Triticum; species Triticum dicoccoides. The sequence continues at coordinate 577,953,107 of NC_041381.1, read as the reverse complement.
GTACTTCTGGACAAAATCCTGGAGCTCTTGTTGGACCTCGCTAACCCGGGCCTCTTGCTTCTCGCGCACGGTGCGTTACTTGGCCGCTTTGTCTTCAGCCTCGGCCAGCGCCTTCTTAAGGGCCGCCACTTCGGTCATGGCCCTTATAAATTTTATGACGCTTTTATCAGTAGAAACCATTTATCCTTCATAAAGTATACAAGCAGGGCATTACGTACCTTGACTTTCCTCCAGCTGCCTCTTCACGAGGACGAGCTCTCCCTCGGTCCGCTCCAGGTCCTGCTTTAGTCCAGAGACCTCTGCGGTACGAGCGGCAGCGGCCAGCAGCGACGCCTGCTTATTCACATAGACACCTCATGTTAGACTCCTGCAAATATTATTTGATTCTCTGTTCGGCTTTTCTTTCCGAACACCAAACAGAGCATCAGGGGCTACTGTCTACACTGTGATATTTTCTCACAATTTTATTACTTACCTCAAAGCCTGTTAGAAGGCTAGCGCAGGCTTCGGTCAATCCGCTTTTGGCGGACCGGACCTTCTCAATCACCGTATTCATAAGAGTACTGTGTTCTTCATCAATGGAAGCGCCACGAAGCGTTTCCAGCAAACTATCTGATGCCTCTGGATGGACAGAGGTCATCGGTACAGGCGGCTCGCCCCCTTTAGGGAGAGGCTGTCTGCCTGAATCCAGAACCACTCGGGTTTCTGGAGCCGTATTCGGCTGGGGGCCAAACTGGCTGCGGCCCCCATTATCAGAGTCTGTGGGGGTCTTTCTCCCCATGTGTCCAGCGACCGGGGTTTTGCCTGAAGGCGTCTCCGGAACTGTCTCCCCTTGGCCTGGTATCCTTCGAGACAACACCTCGGTGTTGTCCGCGGCCTTGGGGGAGAAGGTTGTCGGAAGAGACTCGTTGTTCATCTCCAATGGGTCCAGCGATCCCTCCGAAGAGGAGGATATCTCAATATTGGATTTGGCCGGACTGCAGGTGCATGTCTGGCGCGTTAAGGAGTGATAAAACAAATATACCGGAAATACTATTGTGTCCGGATACTTACAACTTGGCCAGGGGCTTGACCCTGGGTTCCCACTCCTCGCCGTTGTAGGTGGCTGCGGTGGAATGGTCCGGAAGGAAGGTTTTCCCCTTCTTGGACACCTTGGCCTTCCCCTGTGGGGTTTCCTTCCTCTTCTTTCTCCCCCAGTAGGGGGGGATGGATTTTCTTTTCCTCCTCCTCGTCTTTAGAGGAGGAGTGTGACTTGGTGTCTTCGGATGTCGTGTCCGATGCAACCTTGCACCGGAGACCATCTCTGGTCCCCGCGGCCATCTTCTTGGCCTTCTTCTCCAGCACCACATAGGGCACCGGAAACAACATCTTCGTTAGAAGAGGCGATTCTGGATCTTCAGGTAGCGATGCCGGACAGTTAATATGCTCCACTACTGTTGCCCAGGCCTGAAATATTGGCATGGATTCTTAGGTTCCTCTCGTGGATGTGCTTATAAAAGACATATCTTGCGAATATGAAAACTTACCGGGTTGGCTTGGCGTCTTGCGCTGAGCCCACGATCTTCGGTTGTGGGCAGTGGTACATTGTTGGCCTTGAACAACACCTTCCAGACGTCTTCGTGCATCGTGTCGAAGAGCTCTCGCAGTGTCTGGTGTACGGCCGGGTTGAACTCCCACAGATTGCAAGTCTGTCTCTGGCACGGAAGAATCCGGTGGAAGAGCATATCCTGGACCACATTGACAAGTTTGATTTTCTTACTCATCATATTTTTGACGCATGTCTGAAGTCCGGTTAGTTCTTCCGCTGAGCCCCAGGCTGCTCCCCTCTCTTTCCAGGAGGTGAGCCGCATGGGGACGCCGAATCAGAATTCGGGGGTCACCGCCCAGTTGGCGTCGCGCGGCTCGGTGATGTAGAACCACCCCGATTGCCACCCCTTCACGGTCTCCACGAAAGAGCCTTCGGGTTAGGTGACATTGGGCATCTTGCCCACCATGGCGCCTCCGCACTCCGCTTGTTGGCCGCTCACCACCTTTGGCTTCACATTGAAGGTCATGTGATGCGGAGAAAGGCCTCGCACACGACGATAAATGCCGAGATGTTGAGAATGGAGTTGGGGGCCAAATCATGGAAGTCCAGCCCATAGTACAACATTAGTCCGCGGACGAACGGGTGGAGGGGGAATCCCAGCCTGCGGACAAAATGGGATAGGAACACTACCCTTTCCTGGGGCTTCGGGGTTGGGATGATCTGCCCTTCGGCCGGAAGCTGATGCGCGATGTCCTTGGACAAGTATCCGGCCTCCTGAAGTTTCTTGATATCCTCCTTCTTGATGGAGGAGGCCATCCAGTTGCCTCCCGCTCCGGACATGTTCGGAATGTTTTTGCAGAGAAGGCGAGATCTTGCGCATTGGGGCTCAAGAATGGATGAGCAGAGGAAGAAGAATGCATGGATAAAGAGAGGGGTAACCCTTATCTCTTTATAAAGGAGGAAGAAGTCATGCGCCTCCCCACTTGCCCTAGAAATTCGCTTATTTCCCAAGTGTCGTGCTAATGGCGCGGTTGGGTTACCCACACCCGTATTGATGAGAATCTCATGATAAGGGGACACGATCTCTGCTTCGACAAGACGTGCCAATAAAAACCACCTCGCAGGATGTGTAGTAGCGGGTTGAGAAAACGGTTCGAATAATGATCGGGCCACGGCGTGATGTCAGGCTATGGAAAAGTTGTCAGCAGATGAGACTCGTGGAATATTGAATTCTCTATGGTGGTATGTGGAATTTGTTTTGCAGAGCCGAACACGATTCTTGTGTTCAAGATCTACTTTGGAGTATTCAGAGAAGGAACCTGCCTTGCAATGTCGAAGACAATCTGCGCGCAGGACTCATCGTCATTGAAGCCTGGTTCAGGGGCTACTGAGGGAGTCCTGGATTAGGGGGTCCTCGAACAGCCGGACTATATGCTCGTGCTGAACTGTTGGACTATGAAGATACAAGATTGAAGACTTCGTCCCGTGACCGGGTGGGACTCTCCTTTGCGTGGAAGGCAAGCTTGGCAATTCGGATATGTAGATTCCCTTCTCTGTGTAACCCTAGCCCTCTCTGGTGTCTATATAAGCCGGAGGGTTTAGTCTGTAGGACAAGGACAATCATAATCATAGGCTAGCTCCTAGGATTAGCCTCTATGATCTTGTGGTAGATCAACTCTTGTAATACTCGTATTATCAAGATCAATCAAGCAGGAAGTAGGGTATTACCTCAATAGAGAAGGCCCAAACCTGAGTAAACATCGTGTCCCCTGCCTCCTGTTACCATTAGCCTTAGACGCATAGTTCGGGACCCCATACCTGAGATCCGCCGATTTTTACACCGACATCGATCTTTGTCTCAAAACCTCAGATTGGTACATGTGGGTTGCTAGTAGTGTTGATTACTCCTTGTAGTTGATGCTAGTTGGTTTATTCAGTGGAAGATCATATGTTCAGATCCTTTATGCATATTAATACCCCTCTGATTATGAACATGAATATGATTTGTGAGTAGTTACGTTTGTTCCTGAGGACATGGGAGAAGTCTTGTTATAAGTAGTCATGTGAATTTGGTATTCATTGGATATTTTGATGAGATGTATGTTTTCTTTCCTCTAGTGGTGTTATGTGAACATCGACTACATGACACTTTACCATTGTTTGGGCCTAGGGGAAGGCATTGGGAAGTAATAAGTAGATGATGGGTTGCTAGAGTGACAGAAGCTTAAACCCTAGTTTATGTGTTGCTTCGTAAGGGGCTGATTTGGATCCATATGTTTCATGCTATGGTTAGGTTTACCTTAATGCTTCTTTCGTAGTTGCGGATGCTTGCGAGAGGAGTTAATCATAAGCGGGATGCTTGTTCAAGGAAGGGCAGTACCCAAGCACCGGTCCACCCACATATCAAATTATCAAAGTAACGAACGCAAATCATATGAGCATGATGGAAACTAGCTTGATGATAATTCTCATGTGTCCTCGGGAGCGCTTTGCTTTATATAAGAGTTTGTCCAGGCTTGTCCATTGCTACAAAAAGGATTGGGCCACCTTGCTGCACCTTAGTTACTTTTATTACTTGTTACCTGTTACGAATTACCTTATCACAAAACTATCTATTACTGATAATTTCGGTGCTTGCGGAGAATACCTTACTGAAAACCGCTTGCCATTTCCTTCTGCTCCTCATTGGGTTCGACACTCTTACTTATCGAAAGGACTAGGATAGATCCCCTATACTTGTGGGTCATCAAGACTCTTTTCTGACGCCGTTGCCGGGGAGTGAAGCGCCTTTTGTAGGTGGAATTTGGTAAGGAAAAAATTATATAGTGTGCTGAAATTTATGATCACTTGTTACTATGGAAAATAATACTTTGAGGGGCTTGTTCGGGGTATCTTCACACCGACCAGTAGAGCAAAGAGTTTCTCCTCAACCTACTTAACCTACTGAAAATGTTTACTTTGAAATTCCTTCGGGTATGATAGAGAAACTGCTAGCTAATCCTTTTACGGGAGATGGAACATTACATCCTGATATGCACCTAATCTATGTTGATGAAGTTTGTGGTATATTTAAGCTTGCGGGTATGCCCGAGGATGTTATCAATAAGAAGGTCTTCCCTTTATCTTTGAAGGTAAAGGCATTGACATGGTTTAGGCTATGTGATGATATTGGATCATGGAACTACAACCGATTGAAACTGGAATTTCATCAGAAGTTTTATCCTATGCATGTGGTTGATCGTGATCGTAATTATATATATAATTTTTGGCCTCGCGAAGGAGAAAGTATCGCTCAAGCTTGGGGGAGGCTTAAGTCAATGTTATATTCATGCCCAAATCATGAGCTCTCAAGAGAAATTATTATTTGAAAAATTTATGCTCGACTTTCTCTCAATAATCGCTCCATGCTCGATACTTCTTGTACTGGTTATTTTATGATGAAGACTATTGAATTTAGATGGGATCTATTGGAAAGAATTAAATACAACTCTGAAGATTGGGAACTCGACGAAGGTAAGGAGTCAGGTATAACACCTAAGTTTGATTGTGTTAAATCTTTTATGGATACCGATGCTTTTCGTGAATTTAGCACTAAATATGGACTTGACTCTGAGATAGTAGCTTCTTTCTGTGAATCATTTGCTACTCATGTTGATATCCCTAAGGAGAAGTGCTTTAAATATCATCCTCCCATTGAAGTAAAACTAGGAGAACCTATTAAAGTTGAAGAAAAGACTATCACTTATAATGTTGATCCTATTGTTCCTACCACTTAGATTGAGAAACCACCTTTCCCTATTAGAATAAAGGATGATGCTAAATCTTAAACTGTGGTTCGTAAGAGTAATGCTAGAACACCTACACCCCCTGAGCAAATTAAAGTTGAACCTAGAATTGATATGCTTAAGGATCTCTTGGTCGATAATATTGATGGGCATGTTATTTATTTCTGTGATGAAGCTGCTAGAATTGCTAGACTCGATACTAAAAATAAACAAAGACCTATTGTTGGCATGCCTGTTGTTTTTGTTAAAATAGGAGATCATTGTTATCATGGCTTATGTGATATGGGTGCTAGTGTGAGTGAAATACCTCATTCCTTATACAAAGAAATTATGCATGATATTGCACCTGCTGAAATAGAAGGTATTGATGTTACTATTAAGCTTGCTAATAGAGATACTATTTCACCAATTGGGATTGTTAGAGATGTTGAAGTCTTGTGTGGGAAAATTAAACATCCTACTGATTTTCTTGTTCTTGGTTCACCATAAGATGACTTTTGTCCCATTATATTTGGTAGACCCTTCTTGAATACTATTAATGCTAAGATAGACTGCAAAAAGGATATTGTTATTGTTGGTTCAGGGGACATGTCTCATGATTTTAATTTTGCTAAATTCCATAGACAACCCCATCATAAAGAATTGCCTAGTAAAGATGAAAAAATCGGTCTTGCTTCTATTGTCATGCCTCCTAATGATCCTTTAGAGCAATATTTGCTAGACCATGAAAATGATATGTTTATGAATGAAAGAAGGGAAATAGATGAAGTATTCTTTAAACAGGGACCTATTTTGAAACACAACTTGCCTGTTGAAATCCTAGGGGATCCTCCTCCACCCAAGGGTGGTCCCGTGTTTGAGCTTAAACCTTTACTTGATACTCTTAAATATGCTTATCTTGATGACAAGAAGATATATCCTCTTATTATTAGTGCTAACCTTTTATAGCATGAAGAAGAGAAATTATTGAAAACTCTGAAGAAGCACCGTGCTGCTATTGGATATACTCTTGATGATCTTAAGGGCATTAGTCCCACTCTATACCAGCACAAAATAAAACTGGAGAAAGACACTAAACCAGTTGTTGATCACCAATGACGGTTGAATCCTAACATAAAAGAAGTGGTAAGAAATGAAATACTAAAGCTTCTGGAGGCAGGTATAATTTATCATGTTGCTGATAGTCAGTGGGTAAGTCATGTCCATTGTGTCCCTAATAAGGGAGGTATTACTGTTGTTCCTAATGACAAGGATGAATTGATGCCACAAAGAATTGTTACAGGTTATAGAATGGTAATTGATTTCCGCAAAGTAAATAAAGCTACTAGAAAAGATCATTACCCTCTACCTTTTATTGATCAAATGCTAGAAATATTATCCAAACATACACATTTTTTCTTTCTAGATGGTTACTCTGGTTTCTCTCAAATGCCTGTGTCAAAAGAGGATCAGGATAAGACCAGTTTTCCTTGTCCTTTCGGTACCTTTGCTTATAGACGTATGCCTTTTGGTTTATGCAATGCACCCGCTACCTTTCAGAGATGTATGACTGCTATATTCTCTAACTTATGTGAAAAGATTGTTGAGGTTTTCATGGATGATTTTTTCGTGTATGGAACTTCTTTTGATAATTGCTTAAGCAACCTTGATCGAGTCTTGCAGAGATGTGAAGAAACTAATCTTGTCTTGAATTGGGAGAGGTGCCACTTTATGGTTAATGAAGGTATTGTCTTGGGGCATAAAATTTCTGAAAGAGGTATTGAAGTTGATAAAGCTAAAGTTGATGCTATTGAAAAGATGCCGTGTCCTAAGGACATCAAAGCTATAAGAAGTTTCCTTGGTCATGCCGGTTTTTATAGGAGGTTCATTAAAGACTTCTCAAAAATTTCTAGGCCTCTGACTAATCTCTTACAAAAAGATGTTCCTTTTGTCTTTGATGATGATTGTGTAGAAGCATTTGAAATACTTAAGAAAGCCTTGATTTCTGCACCTATTGTTCAGCCAACTGATTGGAGTTTACCCTTTGAAATTATGTGTGATGCTAGTGATTATGCGGTAGGTGTTGTTATAGGACAAAGAGTTGATAAGAAATTAAATGTTATCCAATATGCTAGTAAAACTTTAGACAGTGCCCAAAGAAATTATGCTACTACTGAAAAAGAATTTTTAGCAGTTGTGTTTGCTTGTGACAAGTTCAGACCTTATATTGTTGATTCCAAAGTAACTGTTCACACTAATCATGTTGCTATTAAATACCTTATGGAAAAGAAAGATGTTAAACCTAGACTTAGTAGATGGGTTATCTTGCTACAAGAATTTGATTTGCATATTATTGATAGAAAGGGAGCTGAGAACCCTGTTGCAGACAACTTGTCTAGGTTAGAGAATGTTCTTGATGACCCACTACCTATTGATGATAGCTTTCCTGATGAAAAATTAGCTGTCATAAATGCTTCTCGTACTGCTCCATGGTATGCTGATTATGCTAATTACATTGTTGCTAAATTTATACCACCTAGTTTCACATACCAGCAAAAGAAAAAGTTTTTCTATGATTTAAGACATTACTTTTGGGATGACCCACACCTTTATAAAGAAGGAGTAGATGGTGTTATTAGACGTTGTGTACCTGAGCATGAATAGGAACAGATCCTATGCAACACTCCGAGGCATATGGAGAACACCACGCTGGAGATAGAACTGCACATAAGGTATTGCAATCCGGTTTTTATTGGCCTACCCTCTTCAAAGATGCCCGCAAGTTTGTCTTGTCTTGTGATGAATGTCAAAGAATTGGTAATATTAGTAGACGTCAAGAAATGCCTATGAACTATTCACTTGTTATTGAACCATTTGATGTTTGGGGCTCTGATTATATGGGACATTTTCCTTCCTCTAATGGGTATACACATATTTTAGCTGCTATTGATTATGTTACTAAGTGGGTAGAAGCTATTCCAACTAGTAGTGCTGATCATAACACCTCTATTATATTAAGATGCTTAAAGAAGATATTTTTCCAAGGTTTGGAGTCCCTAGATACTTAATGACTGATGGTGGTTCACACTTTATTCATGGTGCTTTTCGTAAAATGCTTGCTAAGTATGATGTTAATCATAGAATTGCATCTCCATACCATCCACAGTCTAGTGGTCAAGTAGAATTGAGTAATAGAGAGATTAAATTAATTTTGCAAAAGACTGTTAATAGATCTAGAAAGAATGGGTCCAAAAAACTTGATGATCCATTATGGTCCTATAGAACTGCATATAAGAATCCTATGGGTATGTCTCCGTATAAAATGGTTTATGGAAAAGCATGTCACTTACCTCTTGAACTAGAACATAAGGCATATTGTGCTATTAAAGAGCTCAATTATGATTTCAAACTTGCCGATGAGAAGAGAGTATTTGACATTAGTTCACTTGATGAATGGAGAACCCTGGCCTATGAGAATGCCAAACTGTTCAAAGAAAAAGTTAAAAGATGGCATGACAAAAGGATACAAAAGCGTGAGTTTAATGTAGGTGATTATGTTTTGCTTTACAACTCTCGATTAAGATTTTTTGTAGGAAAACTTCTCTCCAAATGGGAAGGTCCTTACATTATCAAGGAGGTCTATCGTTCCGGTGCCATAAAAATCAACAACTTCGAAGGCACAAATCCAAAGGTGGTGAACGGTCAAAGAATCAAACATTATATCTCATGTAATCCCATAAATGTTGAAACCAATGTTATTGACACTGTAACCCCGGAGGAGTACATAAGGGACACTTTCCAGAATGTTTCAAACTCTAAAAAGGAATAGGTATGTGGTACGGTAAGTAAACCGACTCCAAAACAGTTCTAATAGCAATTTTTCTCCATTTTAGAATATTTATAAAAATATGAAAATAAGAAGTAGTCCAGAAAGGATATGAGGCATCCACGAGGGAGGAGGGCACGCCCTACCCCCCTGGGCGCGCCCCCCTGCCTCGTGGACACCTTGTGTGCCCTCCGGACTCTGTTTTCTTGCACGATACTTCTATTGGTCGGTAAAAATTCATTATATAATCTCCTGATGGTTTTGACCACCGTACCACGACAAAATCCTCTGCTTTTGTTTCGAGCTGTTTTTCTGTTAGATCTAGATCACCATGACATCTTCAAGCGCCTCCAAGGACAAGATTTTCAAGAAGGTCATCAACCCCTACCCCGCGAAGGTGCTGCAACACCCTCAAACCATTGATATGCGTGAGGGGGTGCTGCACATCCGTGATGTTGAGGGACCAAGGAGGACCGGAAGTGTGGAGACAAGGCTCGAAGCAATGGAGCAACAAGTTTTCAAGTGCCAAGGGATGGTGGAATGCGGACTCAACGCCAACCACATGATGATTGCGGAGTTCACCAACAACCACAAGCTGGATGCCAAGAACATTGGGGAGACCATCTTCAAGCTTCACGAGAAAATCGAGCACCTCCAAGCCCAGATCTATGGCCTGCAAAACCAAAACTGTGAGCATGAATATAGATTCAAGAGGATGAGTTTGGTTGCAGATTTGAGGATCCCAGAGACTCGATCATCCTTCTATGATGGTGAGCCTATGCTTTGGAAGATGCACGACAAGCCTACATCATCAACAACTCTATCATCACCACCTCCGAAGAAAGAGACATAAATACATGGGTGTGGGCACTCCCCTTGGCAACTGCCAAGCTTGGGGGAGGTGCCCCGGTATCGAAACACCATCACACTTCTATCTTTACCATTTTTCTTAGTTCGATCCTTTTGGTTATATCTTAATCTTGTAGAAAAGTTTATTATGATTTAGCTTTGAGTTTTGTGTTGATCCCTATCTATGTAATCGAGTCCAGAGCTATATATAATAAAGATTAGTTTTGAGTCGAGGGCTTTGCTATCTTGCTATGATCTTGAGGGAATAAAAGAAAGAATAAAAAGATCATATTGATCTTATGGAGAGTGATGACTTCACATATAAAGAGTATGATGAATAAAAGTTGTTGAGAGTTGACAAACATAGTTTTGGTCATCTATGACATGCTAAAAAGTTGATGTTGGACAAGGAAGACAACGTAATGGGTTATGTTTTCTATATCCGAAATAAATTATATTGTCGTGGATCATCCAACATGTTGAGCTTGCCTTTCCCCTTCATGCTAGCCAATTCTTTGCACTAAGTAAAGAAACTACTTGTGCTTCCAAACATCCCTAAACCCAGTTTTCCCATGAGAATCCACCATATCTACCTATGGATTGAGTAAGATCCTTCAAGCAAGTTGTCATTGTTTCAAGCAATAAAAATTTCTCTCTAAATATGTATGATCTATTAGTGTGGAGAAAATAAGCTTTTACGAGTGATATGGAAGAAATAAAAGCGAGGGACTGCATAATAAAGGTCCCTATCACAAGTGGCAATATAAAGTGACGTTCTCTTGCATTAAGATTTTGTGCATCCAACCATAAAAGCATATGACAACCTCTGCTTCCCTGTGCGAAGGGCCTATCTTGTATTTTTGTCTTCTACCTTATACAAGAGTCATGGTGATCTTCACCTTTCCTTTTTACACTTTATCCTTTGGCAAGCACTATGTGTTGGAAAGATCCTGATATATATATATATATATATATATATATATATATATATATATATATATATATATCCAATTGGATATGAGTTTTCATAAAGCATTATTGTTGACATTACCCTTGAGGTAAAAGGTTGGGAGGCGAAACTATAAGCCCCTATCTTTCTCTGTGTCCGATTAATACTTCATACCCATAGGTATTGCGTGAGTGTTAGAAATTGTGAAAGATTAAATGATAGTTGAGCATGTGGACTTGCTGAAAAGCTCTTATATATTGACTCTTTCCGATGTTATGATAAATTGCAATTGCTTCAATGACTAAGATTATAGTTTGCTAGTTTTAAATGAAGTTTCTGATTCATACTTTACATTGTGAATAGATTGTTACTTTATCATAAGAAATCGTATGACAATATATATATATAGTTGTTCTAAGAATGATCATGATGCCCTCATGTCCGTATTTTATTTTATCGACACCTCTATCTCTAAACATGTGGACATATTTTTTGATATCGGCTTCCGCTTGAGGACAAGCGAGGTCTAAGCTTGGGGGAGTTGATACGTCCATTTTGCATCATGCTTTTATATCGATATTTATTGCATTATTGGCTGTTATTACGCATTATGTCACAATACTTATGCCTTTTCTCTCTTATTTTACGCAGCTGGAATTCTAGGCTGTAAAAGGAGCAAATATTAGAGACCTATTCTGCACAACTCCAAAAGTCCTGAAACTCCACGAAAGTCAGTTTTGGAATATATTAAAAATATTGGGCGGAGAAAGCACCAGAGGAGGGACACCCACTATCCACAAGGGTGGAGGGCGCGCCCTACCCCCTAGGCGCAACCCCTGCCTCGTGGGCCACCTGGCAGCCCCCCGATGCCCATCTTCTTCTATATGGTGTATTTTGCCCTGGAAAAAATCAGAAGGAAGCTTTTGGGACGAAGCGCCGCTGTCTCGAGGCGGAACCTTGGCGGAACCAATCTAGGGCTCCGGCGAAGCTGTTCTGTCGGGGAAACATCCCTCCGGGAGGGGGAAATCGTCACCATCGATCCTCCCATTGAAAGGGGGTCAATCTCCATCAACATCTTCACCAGCACCATCTCCTCTCAAACCCTAGTTCATCTCTTGTATCCGATCTTTGTCTCAAAACCTCAGATTGGTACCTGTGGGTTGCTAATAGTGTTGATTACTCCTTGTAGTTGATGCTAGTTGGTTTATTCGGGGAAGATAATATGTTCAGATCCTTTATGCATATTAATTCCCCTCTGATTATGAACAAGAATATGATTTGTGAGTAGTTATCTTTGTTCCTGAGGACATCGGAAAAGTCTTGTTATAAGTAGTCATGTGAATTTGGTATTCTTTCGATATTTTGATGAGATGTATGTTGTCTTTCCTCTAGTGGTGTTATGTGAATGTCGACTACATGACACTTCACCATTGTTTGGGCCTAGGGGAAGGCATTGGGAAGTAATAAGTAGATGATGGGTTGCTAGAGTGACAGAAGCTTAAACCCTAGTTTATGCGTTGCTTCATAAGGGGCTGATTTGGATCCATATGTTTCATGCTATGGTTAGGTTTACCTTAATTCTTCTTTCGTAGTTGCGGATGCTTGCGAGAGGGGTTAATCATAAGTGGGATGCTTGTCCAAGGAAGGGCAGTACCCAAGCACTAGTCCACCCACATATCAAATTATCAAAGTAACGAACGTGAATCATATGAGCATGATGAAAACTAGCTTGATGATAATTCCCATGTGTCCTCGGGAGTGCTTTGCTTTATATAAGAGTTTGTCCAGGTTTGTCCTTTGCTACAAAAAGGATTGGGCCACCTTGCTGCACCTTAGTTACTTTTATTACTTTTTACCCGTTACGAATTACCTTATCACAAAACTATCGGTTACCTATAATTTCAGTGCTTGCAGAGAATACCTTACTAAAAACCGCTTGTCATTTCCTTCTGCTCCTCGTTGGGTTCGAATCTTACTTATCGAAAGGACTATGATAGATCCCCTATACTTGTGGGTCATGACACCCTCACTGATGACTTAAGTAGATATGGGTATGTCTACTTAATGACACACAAGTCTGAGACCTTTGAAAAGTTCAAGGAATTTTAGAACGAGGTAGAGAATCAACGTGAAAAGAAAATGAAGTTCTTAATATCAGATCATGGAGGAGAATATTTGAGTCACGAGTTTGGCACACACTTAAGGAAATGTGGAATTGTTTCACAACTCACGCTGCCTAGAACACCTCAGCGAAATGGTGTGTCCGAACGTCGTAATCGCACTCTGTTGGATATGGTGCGATCTATGATGTCTCTTACCGATCTACCGCTATCATTTTGGGGTTATGCTTTAGAGACTGTCGCATTCACTTTAAAATAGGGCACCATCTAAATCCATTGAGACGACACCATATGAATTATGGGAAGAAACCTTAGTTGTCGTTTCTGAAAGTTTGGGGATGCGATGCTTTTGTCAAGAAACTTCAAACTGAAAAGCTCGAACCCAAATCGGAAAAATGTGTCTTCATAGGATACCCTAAGGAAACTACTGGGTATGCCCTCTAGAACCGGAAAGTAGCATATCTCAGGAAGATGTTTCTGTGGTGCCTGCACCGACTAGATAGGAAGTTAATGATGATAATCATGAAACTTCGGATCAAGTTGCTACTGAACTTCATAGGTCCACAAGGATATGTTCCACACCAGAATGGTATGGCAACCCTATCATGGAAATCATGTTGTTAGACAACGGTGAACCTTCGAACTATGAAGAAGCGATGGCGGGCCTGGATTCCAACAAATGGCTTGAAGCCATGGAATCCGAGATAGGATCCATGTATGAGAACAAAGTATGGACTTCGGTGGACTTGCCCGATGATCGGCGAACCATAGAAAATAAGTGGATCTTTAAGAAGAAGACTGACGCAGATGGTAATGTGACCGTCTATAAGGCTAGGCTTGTTGCTAAGGATTATCGACAAGTTCAAGGAGTTTACTATGATGAGACCTTCTCACCCGTAGCAAAGATGAAGTCCGTTCGAATCATGTTAGCAATTACCGCATTCTATGATTATACATCCGGCAAATGGACGTCAAAACGGCATTCTTTAATAGTTTCCTTAAGGAAGAATTGTGTATAATGCAACGGGAAGGTTTTGTCGATCCTAAGAATGCTGACAAGGTATGCAAGCTCCAGCACTCCATTTATGGGCTAGTGCAAGCATCTCGGAGTTGGAACATTAGCTTTGATGAAATGATCAAAGCGTTTGGGTTTATACAGATTTATGGAGAAGTTTGTATTTACAAGAAAGTGAGTGGGAGCTCTGTAGCCTTTCTCATATTATATGTGGATGACATACTATTGATGGGAAATGATATAGAACTTTTGGAAAGCATAAAGGCCTACTTGAATAAGTTTTTTCTATGAAGGTCCTTGGAGAAGCTGCTTACATATTAGGCATCAAGATCTATAGAGATAGATCGAGACGCCTCATTGGTCTTTCACAAAGCACATACCTTGACAAGATATTGAATAAGTTCAATATGGATCAGTCCAAGAAGGGGTTCTTGCCTGTATTGCAAGGTGTGAGATTGAGCGCAGCTCAATGCCCAACCTCGGCAGAAGATAGAGAAAAGATGAGTGTCATTCCCTGTGCCTCAGCCATAGGCTCTATTATGTATGCCATGTTGTGTACCAGACCTGATGTGAACCTTGCCATAAGTTTGGTAGAGAGGTACCAAAGTGATCCCGGTATGGAACACTGGACAGCGGTCAAGAATATCCTGAAGTACCTGAAAAGGACTAAGGATATGTTTCTCGTTTATGGAGGTGACGAAGAGCTCGTCATAAAAGGTTACGTCGACGCTAGCTTTGACTCGGATCTGGATGACTCCAAGTCACAAACCAAATACGTGTATATTTTTAAAAGTGGGGCACTTAGCTGGTGCAGTTGCAAGCAAAGTGTCGTGGCAGGATCTACATGTGAAGCGGAGTACATAGCTGCTTCGGAAGCAGCACAAGAAGCAGTCTGGATGAAGGAGTTTATCACCGACCTAGGAGTGATTCCCAATGCCTCGGGCCCGATGACTCTCTTTCGTGACAAAACTGGAGCTATTGCCCTTGCCAAAGAGCCCAGGTTTCACAATAAGACCAGGCACATCAAGCGTCGCTTCAACTCCATTCGTGAATATATTCAATATGGAGACATAGATATTTGTAAAGTACATACGGATCTGAATGTCGTAGATCCATTGAATAAACTCTTCCATGAGCAAAACATGATCAGCGCCAGAACTCTATGGGTGTTCGATTCATCACAATGAAACTAGATTATTGACTCTAGTACAAGTGGGAGACTGTTGGAAATATGCCCTAGAGGCAATAACAAAATGGTTATTATTATATTTCCTTGGTCATGATAACTGTCTGTTGTTCATGCTATAATTGTATTAACCGGAAACCGTAATACATGTGTGAATACATAGACCACAATATGTCCCTAGTGAGCCTCTAGTTGACTAGCTCGTTGATCAATAGATGGTTATGGTTTCCTGACCATGGACATTGGATGTCATTGATATTGAGATCACATCATTAGGAGAATGATGTGATGGACAAGACCCAATCCTAAGAATAGCACAAGATCGTGTAGTTCGTTTGCTAGAGCTTTTCTAATGTCAAGTATCTTTCCTTAGACCATGATATTATGCAACTCCCGGATACCATAGGAATGCTTTGGGTGTACCAAACGTCACAACGTAACTGGGTGACCATAAAGGTGCACTACAGGTATCTCTGAAAGTGTCTGTTGAGTTGGCATGAATCGAGACTGGGATTTGTCACTCCGTATGACGGAGAGGTATCTCTGGGCCCACTCGGTAATGAATCATCATAATGAGCTCAATGTGACTAAGGAGTCAGCCATGGGATCATGTGTTACAGGACGAGTAAAGAGACTTGTCGGTAACAAGATTGAACGAGGTACGGGGATACCGACGATCGAATCTCGGGCAAGTAACATACCGATGGACAAAGGGAATTGTATACAAGATTGATTGAATCCCCGACATCATGGTTCATTCGATGAGATCATCGTGGAACATGTGGGAGCCAATATGGGTATCCAGATCCCACTATTGGTTATTGGCCGGAGAAGAATCTCGGTCATGGTTGCATGGTTCCCGAACCCGTAGGGTCTAGACGCTTAAGGTTCGATGATGCTAGAGTTGTAATGGGAATAGTATGTGGTTACCGAAGGTTGTTCGGAGTCCCGAATGAGATCCTGGACGTGACGAGGAACTTCTGAATGGTCCAAAGGTGAAGATCGATATATTGGACGAAGGGTATTAGAGTACGAAATTGTTCCGGAGGTACCGGGTGACGAACAGTGTGACCGAAAGGAGTTTGGGAGGCCCGGCAAGCGTTTTGGGGCCTTATGGGCCAAGGGGAGGGGGCACACCAGCCCACTAAGGGGTTGAGCGCCCCTCCCACCCCATCTCACGTAACCTGGAGAGGTGGGGGCGCCACCCCTAGGGCAGCCGCCCCTCCCAGTTTGGGGGCCAAGTTTCCTAGGGGTGGGGGCGCCCAAACCCATCTAGGCTTCCCCTGTGGCCGCCGCCCCTCCCCTAGGGAAACCCTAGGGCACCTCATCCTCCCCCCCTTCCCCTATATATAGTGAGGGAGAGAGGGGGCTACAACAACCCTTCCCCTGGCGCAGCCCTGCTCCCTCCTACACCTCCTCCTCCTCCGTAGCGCTTAGCGAAGCTCTGCCGGAGAACCACGAGCTCCACCACCACCGCGCCGTTGTGCTGCCGGAGTTCTCCCTCAACTTCTCCTTCCTCCTTGCTGGATAAAGAAGGAGGAGACGTCCCCGGGCTATACATGTGTTGAACGCGAAGGCACCGTCCGTTCGGTGCTTGGATCGGATCTTCCGCGATTTGAATCGCGCGAGTATGACTCCATCAACCGCATACTTGTAACGCTTCCGCTTAGCGATCTTCAAGGGTATGAAGATGCAATCCCTCTCTCTCATTGCTAGCATCTCCTAGATTGATCTTGGTGACACGTAGGAATTTTTTTGAATTATTACTACATTCCCCAACATGATGCTTGTACGCTGGAGATCACGCACGCCCAGACCTCCAAGTTCCAATGGCTGGTAGATTTTGGCCTAGCTGACGAGTTAGTTCCCCGTCCTAGCCTCACGGCGTCCGTGCCAAAGGAAATCTCAAATGATCTACGTCACAAGCTTCAGAATGGATGGTGAGAGCGTCATGGCCAACAAAATATGGATGGGCATGGCGGACAGAACATGTCACACAAGGGCAAGCCGTTCACCTTAGGAAAGAAGAGAAGCCTTCCAAGTGGGAGGGCACCTGGCCATTCTCTCAACAAACAGCATCAGTGTCGAGACTGGAACTTTCCTCACCGAAAGAGGCAAGCCGAGGTAGGAGATCGAGAATGGAACGACAGGGCAAGACTGGATGGTTCTCGCGCAATCCTCGGGTGTGTAGCAGATCGGAGTGACATAGCTTTTTCGAAGTTGGTGGCCATGCCAGAGGCCGTAGCGAAGCATTGTAGAATCGGGCACACCGCCAACATGCCAGACTCAGATGGGTGGCAAAAAAATCAAAATTCGTCTGCGAAAAGTGTGATGCTGGAAGAAGCAGGTCTTCTCGTGAGCCTCTGTAGCACACCGCACCGAACCACCTATTGCACCATGGAGTTGAGTGTGTCAATGACGAGGGAAAATAGCAAGGGTGAGAGGGGGCACCCTGGCATAGGCCACATGTTATCTAGGGGAGGTCTAGCATTGCCATTTATGAGCACGCGAGTGGAGGAGGTGGACAGAAGATTTGATACCCATGCTCGCCAACACTTGCCAAAACCAAGGTGTCGCGGGGCCTCGAGGAGGAAGGGCTAGTACACGGAGTCAAAATCACACGCTATGTCAAGTTTGAGAAGAATTCGTAGGGCCTTGCTGCTGTGGAACTATCTGGCCGTTTGCTGCACCAGCATAAAGTTGTCGTGCACCCCGCGACCAGCGATAAAAAGGCACTCTGGTTGGATGACACAAGCTCTCGCCAAGATGCGGTGCCAAGCGTAGGAAGAGCACCTTGTTGGAAATATGTCCTAGAGGCAATAATATTGTTATCTTTATTTTTATTTTTATAATTAAGAATTTATATTTTATGTTATAACTGATATAATCATGGAATATGACAGTGAAAGGTAAGGAGAATAGGTGAAATTTCTAAATTAAAGATAGGTGAATCTGAAAAGAAAGATAGTTCCTTTAGAGGTGCCTTCTGAATCCTACTTCACCAAGTATTCATCCTTCTAATTGGATTAGCAAGATGATAAATGGAGTATAGATATAAACTTCGAGGGGATGATTATATTCAATGAAAATAAGAACAATAGTTTTTAAGATCTAAAATAAATGGGATGCGAGTCTATGACACTGGCATATGGGTAGTTGCTATGCTGTGTTTTAGGTCTGACTCGATGACCTGTCGCGCCATTTGGCGTGCGAGACAAATTTGAAGCAAGAACTAAAAGAGATTATTTTGTTTTTTTTGGTAGCAGACGATGTTGATGTATGCTCTTTTGCAAAGCGTCGTGGATCTGTATAAAAATATATTTTTTCTCATTTGTAATCTATGAAATTGATAAAATTGACGCAAAAGCCCAACTGAAACGAAGAACAAAATGCAAATGTTTGAGTTTGCAATTAGAAGATTCAAGTAGCTATATATGCAGGTGGCACAATAAAATGCACTAAAGACATGATAAAATAGAGCATTGTGTCCAGAAGCACTTCTTAGTGATAGTGGTCAATTGCATCATATACTCCCTCAGTCCGAAAAAGCATGTCTCAAGCTTATTCCTCAAATGGATGTATCTAGCACTAACTTGATGCTACATACATCCATTTGAGGGACAAGCTTTTTCGGATGGAGGGAGTAGTAATTTTGATATACACACTGAAGTTGCTAAACACAGTCGTTCAGTAAATAATAACATAGATGCATCAAAGGCATATTTCCGTGTAATCAAAAGATGGCTGAAAGTTTTTCATGTTGTTCACAAGTCCCTTTGCTTCACTCGTCCAGTGGTCATTGGTGTGGGTGTTGTGTGAAACAATGCCCCTTGCATTAGTTTGTCCACGCACACTGTAACATGAGAACTACTACTATTTGCTAAAGAAACAAAAAGATTAATGCCTTCTCCTAACTACCACCTATATTATGACATGTGTTAAACCATCTAAGTAAAACAATTCAATATTCGCCTGGGTACTAACATAGATGAAATAAAACTCCGCATTCAGCATGTCTTATTAGCATCACTGCATACTATTGTATAATTATCAAAAGTCTGGCATGCATTGTTAGATCGTGCAATGTAAAAAGTGCATTGTGAAGCACTGACATTTAACCTAGACAGACAGGGCAAAGATATCAGCAATGGAAACATTGTGAAGCACTTGTGCATCCATAATAAGAGGTGGGAATCTATTGCAGTTTTTATTCACTAAACACAAACAATAAAAGATATTAATAAATGCATATAGGCATTCATGATGAAGATTGACCTCTGCCGCGTCGGACCAGTCGGAATGAAGCCGTATTGATGCCACAATAACATCCACAATTTTTCTGATTTAATTTTTTGAATGAAATGAATGAGGAGCAGGTTGACATGAATGGCTCAGATTTGTTTGGCATGCCTGTATTACTTTTGCACTCATGACCTCAGTTACCAAATCTAACAAATTGGTGAAGCTGGAAAGTAAAACCTCCATCTTGAATGATAATTAGTCGGAGAGTGACAGCGGATCAAGTCCTGCAAGGGAATACAGCGGAGTGAGGCTACTTTGGGCATGACTGGGTGAACTGAACCCTTTGTTTTATCGCTGGGTCAAGTGGGTGAAAGAGCTGATGTGCCATGAAAGAATAAACTGAGGAGTGGGGTCATGTGTGGCTGCCCTGCAGGGATTCTCCTTTTGAAATGAGCAAAGCTTGATGAATAGAACAGAGATGGGACAAAGCACGATATCATAGAACCTGCAAAACAAACGGGAACGAACTCATCAGACCAAAAAACTTCATAGGTCCAGCAGACGTCGATTGTCGTTGAGGTGCAAGCATGTAATTATATAATCATGCATATGTTCATGGCTGAACTCACTCTTCTTTCAACAAAAAATTTAAATTGTAAAGTGAAGTGAAATGCGAAAATCAACTTCCTCTCTCCATAACCATTTTTAGTTTTGTAGTGAAAGTTTGACGAACCATAATAAATCCCTGAAAAGTAGTATTTCAGTGTGATTTGTGTCTTTTCTCAAGGATTTCTGCATACCTATCCCAGGTTACACTTCCTTGTTGATGGTTTGTTCTTGGCTAAAGTTGGTTGTTGAATCCATTTTATATAAAAAAAGGCACTCCTACTCAATCTCCCTCAATTTTAAATTAATACAGGTTGAGAGCAAAGGTACAGTAAGGAAGGTACCCAGTAAGTGAAAGGAAAGATATATGTTTATCTTGCATCGGAGATAGTAATAATAATGCAGGTTGAAAGCAAAGATACTTAGGTTGTAAGGGTAAAGTAAATTAATACAGGTTGAGAGCAAAGGTTCCGTAAGGAAGGTACTCGGTAAGTGAAAACAAAGAAGACAGTGTATAAAAATAATAATAATGGATAATCTACCATCTTACTGTACCAAAATTCAAGCATGTCATGGGCTGCAAGGCTGCAAAATTTGTATCAAACTGAAGATCAAACCTGAGACTCTTTTTTAGCCCAAAACTATAGGCTCTAATGATCAGTGCAATCTTTATACATCACAGATTGTTGACACATTTCTAACTAAATGGTCAACAATTACAAAAAAATCATTTTCTGACCACTGCAGTTGCAAAATCAATTCACCATCTGTCTTCAGAACTAACTAAACGGCCAAAGAGTACGAAGACTTCTATAGCTAACGAATACAAACATACAGTTAGTTGCATGAAGATAAGTATAATGGTCCTTAAACCTCTCCACTCCTTGGCCAGAACACACAAAACACAAGGCTTATCAAACATGAGTCTGTCCAAAACCAAGATCAACCATACTGGGAAAAAACATTCAGAAATCTCAAGGTTTCTCACCTCTTAAATCAATTGAAACAAAAGCACAAAGAAATCAATCACAAGAATAGATTTATTCACCTTCTCAATCCATCAGGACCTGGCCAACCTTTGGACTACAGATCCTCATCCAAACTGTGAGCTTTTCCTCCTGTGGGCGAGGTTGCCCAACACAATTGTTCTTATTTTTCTTTGTGACTAAATTGAGTGCATGTTCAACAGGGTCTTGAAGTTCCATTCATTCCTTGATTGCAGAACAAAGTGTCATTACTATCTTATCAAAGATCTTGATCTTCTCGTAACAAAACCAAAAGATATCAAGTGAGGTCAACATTGACAACTATGAACATGACACATTGCAGGAAAAGTGAGATGAAAAGTAGTAGTTGTACAAGGCACTGAAGGTGGGAATGTAAGCAAACATCTTACGTGTAAAATCTTGCTGTGCGTAGCTGCAAAAACAAGAATTCTGCTTGTTAGAGGCACGCATCCAAAAAAAGAAGCATGGACCAATGTCTTGGGGACGCAAGAGGGGTCTCACACCACTCGATTAGCTGCAGCCATCCAGCAAAACCATCAGAACCCCACCTCTGGTCTTACATTAGGTACTTCTCATCTCTAACAGTTAATGGTTGGCCATCTGAAACTGAAAGGAGGTTGAAGCACAAAATTACCACATGATTATATATAGCACCGAGCATCTGTATTTTTGTCTACAAATCATAGAACATAAAATAGATAACTCGAACTAATTTATTTTGAAGCATCATATCAAGATCGTTGCTACCCACATTAGATAAATTCAAACAAGTTTTTGAGAAACTGTACACCACATAATTTGGACCAGATTTTTTATCATGGGCGGATGCATAACAGTTCCAAGAGGGTGCCACCTGAAGAAAGAAACAGCAAAACATGAACAATACTCTAAATGATTAATTTCATGCTTAATATAGTATCCTCGCGATAGACAGGATAAATTTCCAACGGCAGCCACATCACATCATAGGCTAACGAGTTTCATGTCTCCTACAGTCCTATCGTGCAGGGAAGGAAATCAAGCTACCAAATGCTAGTTTATGGGTCGAGAACCCCACAAGATAGAAGCAAATATCTACCACACGGATTCTTGCTATGTTTTGATCGGATAGTTCTTTTGTTCTTTACATTTTTATTTACCTCATGGATTCTTATTAATCTCAAAATCATCTTGTTATAATTGACTGGAACTGATTTTTTTTTAAGAATGAAATCACATACATGATGGATACGACCGTAGGTTAGGTCTCGTGACTCCGCCCTCCCGCTCGTCCGCGCCGCCACCTCGCGGCGGCCGGGCGGGCCTCATCTTCCCCGCCCCCCCTCGACTCCGCCCTTCTCCGCCCTCCTCGCCGCCACCCGTGCGGGCCGTCGGGGGAAGCCTGGTTGGCCTAGGTGGCGGCGGGGGCTCTCTCCTCCCCGTCTGTCTCCAGCGGCGCGGGGTGCTGCGGATCCAGCAGGGGCGCGGCGGCGGGGCTGCGGGTCGCGACGCTGGTGGCATGGGCGCTCGTCGGTGCCGCGGCGGCTGTGCGGTGAAGGCGGAGTTTCGTCCTTCGGGCGGTTCGTGCGGGGCAGTCCAGTCTAATCCGGCCGAATCTGGCGCTGGCGGCCCGTCCGGCGACGAGGGTTGTGGCCAGTAGGGCCATGGAGGCGTGGCGGCGGTTGGTGCGCGTCCAGGCGGGCGGGGGTCAGCTGGCTTGCTTGCTCCGCCGTGTGACGGCGCGGGCCGTGGGCGGCTTGGGCCATGGGTGGCCGCCCTGCACTGGTAGGTGGTGGCGGCGGCGCGGTGGTGGTCTGCCATGATTGTCTCCTCCTCGCGGTGGTGGCTCATGGCGGTGGTGCGGGTCGTTCACGGCAGCGGTTGGACTTATCCGGCGTCGGCCCGTCGGTGTGCGGCCTGTGTGGACCTTCAACCCTTCTCTTCGGGCGTCCGTCCGCTATCTTCATCGATGGTTGACCCTCCCCCAGTGACGGTCCATTACTCGTCTCGCACCCGGCAGCAGGACCGAGCTTGTCTTGCGCTCGGCAGCAAGACTGACCTTGTCTCGCGCCCGGCAGCAGGACCGAGCCAGTCTAGCGCCCGGCAGCAGGACCATGCTCGTCTCGCGCCAGGCAGCAGGACCGAGCTCGTCTCACGCCCGGTGCCGAGGACGGGGTGATGGAGGCCAGCCTCGGCCAGCCTATTGGGTCTCGGCACTCGGGGCAGCCCGTGGGTACGAAAGCAGGTCCTTTCCGCTCGTGTCTTTGGTCGGGGTAGCGGCTGATCTCGTGTGAGGAGGTGTCAAGGTCTTGGATGTCGGGGTGGCGGCCCTGATGGTGGCTCCGCGGGGCTCTTGGGCAGAGCCAGTGGCTTGGTGTTGCCCAGTTGCCATGGCCGTGTGGGCGGCGTGGTAACCGGGGTGTGGCGTTCGGTGGCGGTGAATGGTGGCCGGGGTGAAAACCTGCTCTTTCTTCGGATGGACCGCCGGCGGCGGACTCGTTCCCTTCTTGAAGGTGTCGTCTCGGCTCTCATTGCCCTTCTTGTTGCTCCGAGGGAAACTTTGATCCTCGGATCAGGCGGCGGCGGCGCTCTGGTGTCGTCACCTTCATGAAGGCGCCGCCTTGGAGACCACGGTTCATCATATGTGGTTTCACCTCTTCATGTAGTGTTAGGGATGGTGTTGCCGCGCTCAGCGCCTATGTATCTTGCCTTGGGTGTGTGTGTGCGTGTGTTGTGTGGGCGTGAGTTTGTACTGGGTGATGTTGAACGGTGCTTTATATATAAAGCGGGGTGAAAGCCTTTTTCGGCAAATCACATATATAGATCACTCCTGTCCTCCAGACTTCTAAGACATTCATCAAACACCGTTAGGCGATTTTTGGAAGAATGAAATCACATGGTTGCATACAGCACTCCTTCCCTCCAGCCTACTAAGACTTTCATCGAACACCTTGTAGGCGTACAGAAACAAAATGTGCACAAACAAATACACTGGAAGGAGGAGGGAAATTAGGAAGATGACAAGAGTGTGTGCACCTGCTTGAGAGGCCCAAATGCGGCGAGGTTGGGCGGATGTTCTGCACCAGCTGGTTGTGCTTCACATGTTGAGCACGAAGGAGGAGGAAGAAGTCAACAAGAGAGCAACAACGCGAGCTTGGTGATAAAGAAAGAGACGCGGGAGGAGAAGAGCTGGGTCACCATGGCTCTTTCCGTGGCCAAATCTCGCGGAGAAGCAGCTCCACCGGCAGACCAGGGACGCGGCTGACCTCCTCCTTCTTCCCAGCAGCACCACCGCACCACGACAACCCGCTGCTTCCCGTCCTTGTTGCCTGCCTCCCCTGCTTCTTCGCCCCACCAGCAGCCTCGCCTAACCTGTTGAGCACCGAGGAGGAGGAAGAAGTCAACAAGAGCACCAATGCGAGCTTGGTGGGAGGAGAAGGGCTGGGTCACCATGGCTCTCTCCGCGGCCGGATCTCGCGGAGGAGCAGCTCCACCGGCACCCCAGGGACGCGGTTGACCTCCTCCTCCTTCCCAGCAACTCCACCGCACCACGAGAACCTGCTGCTTCACGGCAGGCTGCTTCCCGGGAAGGTGCTCGGGCGGGGCGCGCCGGCCGCCCTACTCTGGGCGAGAGGGAGAAGGTGGAGGCTGTCAGGGAGGGGGCGGCTGGGTGGAGAGGGAGAGGAGGCGGGAGGGAGAGGAGGCGGCTGAGGTGCTGCAGGAGAAGGCGGCTAGGGTTCTGCCGGTGAGGGAGGAGGAAGTGAGCGAGGGGAAAAGGGAGAGGAGAGGATGCTGGCCACGGCGTTCGGGACCTTATCCCTTTCCTCGACGATGCAGTAGAAATTGCGCGAATAAAAGGAGACGTGGCTACTGCCGCTAGGTGGGCGCACTAGCTCATCCTTTATTTTTATTTTTATAATTAAGAATTTATATTTTATGTTATAACTGATATAATCATGGAATATGACAGTGAAAGGTAAGGAGAATAGGTGAAATTTCTAAATTAAAGATAGGTGAATCTGAAAAGAAAGATAGTTCCTTTAGAGGTGCCTTCTGAATCCTACTTCACCAAGTATTCATCCTTCTAATTGGATTAGCAAGATGATAAATGGAGTATAGATATAAACTTCGAGGGGATGATTAGATTCAATGAAAATAAGAACAATAGTTTTTAAGATCTAAAATAAACGGGATGCGAGTCTATGACACTGGCATATGGGTACTTGCTATGTTGTGTTTTAGGTCTGACTAGATGACCTGTCGCGCCATTTGGCGCGCAAGACAAATTTGAAGCAAGAACTAAAAGAGATTACTTTGTTTTTTTTTGGTAGCGGACGATGTTGATGTATGCTCTTTTGCAAAGCGTCGTGGATCTGTATAAAAATATATTTTTTCTCATTTGTAATCTATGAAATTGATAAAATTGACGCAAAAGCCCAACTGAAACGAAGAACAAAATGCAAATGTTTGAGTTTGCGATTAGAAGATTCAAGTAGCTATATATGCAGGTGGCACAATAAAATGCACTAAAGACATGATAAAATAGAGCATTGTGTCCAGAAGCACTTCTTAGTGATAGTGGTCAATTGCATCATATACTCCCTCAGTCCGAAAAAGCATGTCTCAAGCTTATTCCTCAAATGGATGTATCTAGCACTAACTTGATGCTACATACATCCATTTGAGGGACAAGCTTTTTCGGATGGAGGGAGTAGTAATTTTGATATACACACTGAAGTTGCTAAACACAGTCGTTCAGTAAATAATAACATAGATGCATCAAAGGCATATTTCCGTGTAATCAAAAGATGGCTGAAAGTTTTTCATGTTGTTCACAAGTCCCTTTGCTTCACTCGTCCAGTGGTCATTGTTGTGGGTGTTGTGTGAAACAATGCCCCTTGCATTAGTTTGTCCACGCACACTGTAACATGAGAACTACTACTATTTGCTAAAGAAACAAAAAGATTAATGCCTTCTCCTAACTACCACCTATATTATGACATGTGTTAAACCATCTAAGTAAAACAATTCAATATTCGCATGGGTACTAACATAGATGAAATAAAACTCCGCATTCAGCATGTCTTATTAGCATCACTGCATACTATTGTATAATTATCAGAAGTCTGGCATGCATTGTTAGATCGTGCAATGTAAAAAGTGCATTGTGAAGCACTGACATTTAACCTAGACAGACAGGGCAAAGATATCAGCAATGGAAACATTGTGAAGCACTTGTGCATCCATAATAAGAGGTGGGAATCTATTGCAGTTTTTATTCACTAAACACAAACAATAAAAGATATTAATAAATGCATATAGGCATTCATGATGAAGATTGACCTCTGCCGCGTCGGACCAGTCGGAATGAAGCCGTATTGATGCCACAATAACATCCACAATTTTTCTGATTTAATTTTTTGAATGAAATGAATGAGGAGCAGGTTGACATGAATGGCTCAGATTTGTTTGGCATGCATGTATTACTTTTGCACTCGTGACCTCAGTTACCAAATCTAACAAATTGGTGAAGCTGGAAAGTAAAACCTCCATCTTGAATGATAATTAGTCGGAGAGTGACAGCGGATCAAGTCCTGCAAGGGAATACAACGGAATGAGGCTACTTTGGGCATGACTGGGTGAACTGAACCCTTTGTTTTATCGCTGGGTCAAGTGGGTGAAAGAGCTGATGTGCCATGAAAGAATAAACTGAGGAGTGGGGTCATGTGTGGCTGCCCTGCAGGGATTCTCCTTTTGAAATGAGCAAAGCTTGATGAATAGAACAGAGATGGGACAAAGCACGATATCATAGAACCTGCAAAACAAACGGGAACGAACTCATCAGACCAAAAAACTTCATAGGTCCAGCAGACGTTGATTGTTGTTGAGGTGCAAGCATGTAATTATATAATCATGCATATGTTCATGGCTGAACTCACTCTTCTTTCAACAAAAAATTTAAATTGTAAAGTGAAGTGAAATGCGAAAATCAACTTCCTCTCTCCATAACCATTTTTAGTTTTGTAGTGAAAGTTTGACGAACCATAATAAATCCCTGAAAAGTAGTATTTCAGTGTGATTTGTGTCTTTTCTCAAGGATTTCTGCATACCTATCCCAGGTTACACTTCCTTGTTGATGGTTTGTTCTTGGCTAAAGTTGGTTGTTGAATCCATTTTATATAAAAAAAGGCACTCCTACTCAATCTCCCTCAATTTTAAATTAATACAGGTTGAGAGCAAAGGTACAGTAAGGAAGGTACCCAGTAAGTGAAAGGAAAGATATATGTTTATCTTGCATCGGAGATAGTAATAATAATGCAGGTTGAAAGCAAAGATACTTAGGTTGTAAGGGTAAAGTAAATTAATACAGGTTGAGAGCAAAGGTTCCGTAAGGAAGGTACTCGGTAAGTGAAAACAAAGAAGACAGTGTATAAAAATAATAATAATGGATAATCTACCATCTTACTGTACCAAAATTCAAGCATGTCGTGGGCTGCAAAGCTGCAAAATTTGTATCAAACTGAAGATCAAACCCGAGACTCTTTTTTAGCCCAAAACTATAGGCTCTAATGATCAGTGCAATCTTTATACATCATAGATTGTTGACACATTTCTAACTAAACGGTCAACTATTACAAAAAAATCATTTTCTGACCACTGTAGTTGCAAAATCAATTCACCATCTGTCTTCAGAACTAACTAAACGGCCAAAGAGTACGAAGACTTCTATAGCTAACGAATATAAACATACAGTTAGTTGCATGAAGATAAGTATAATGGTCCTTAAACCTCTCCACTCCTTGGCCAGAACACACAAAACACAAGGCTTATCAAACATGAGTCTGTCCAAAACCAAGATCAACCATACTGGGAAAAAACATTCAGAAATCTCAAGGTTTCTCACCTCTTAAATCAATTGAAACAAAAGCACAAAGAAATCAATCACAAGAATAGATTTATTCACCTTCTCAATCCATCAGGACCTGACCAACCTTTGGACTACAGATCCTCATCCAAACTGTGAGCTTTTCCTCCTGTGGGCGAGGTTGCCCAACACAATTGTTCTTATTTTTCTTTGTGACTAAATTGAGTGCATGTTCAATAGGGTCTTGAAGTTCCATTCATTCCTTGATTGCAGAACAAAGTGTCATTACTATCTTATCAAAGATCTTGATCTTCTCGTAACAAAACCAAAAGATATCAAGTGAGGTCGACATTGAAAACTATGAACATGACACATTGCAGGAAAAGTGAGATGAAAAGTAGCAGTTGTACAAGGCACTGAAGGTGGGAATGTAAGCAAACATCTTACGTGTAAAATCTTGTTGTGCGTAGCTGCAAAACAAGAATTCTGCTTGTTAGAGGCACGCATCCAAAAAAAGAAGCATGGACCAATGTCTTGGGGACGCAAGAGGGGTCTCACACCACTCGATTAGCTGCAGCCATCCAGCAAAACCATCAGAACCCCACCTCTGGTCTTACATTAGGTACTTCTCATCTCTAACAGTTAATGGTTGGCCATCTGAAACTGAAAGGAGGTTGAAGCACAAAATTATATAGCTTAATTATCTTATTTATACCACATGATTATATATAGCACCGAGCATCTGTATTTTTGTCTACAAATCATAGAACATAAAATAGATAACTCGAACTAATTTACTTTGAAGCATCATATCAAGATTGTTGCTACCCACATTAGATAAATTCAAACAAGTTTTTGAGAAACTGTACACCACATAATTTTGGACCAAATTTTTTATCATGGGCGGATGCATAACAGTTCCAAGAGGGTGCCACATGAAGAAAGAAATAGCAAAACATGAACAATACTCTAAATGATTAATTTCATGCTTAATATAGTATCCTCGCGATAGACAGAATAAATTTCCAACGGCAGCCACATCACATCATAGGCTAACGAGTTTCATGTCTCCTACAGTCCTATCGTGCAGGGAAGGAAATCAAGCTACCAAATGCTAGTTTATGGGTCGAGAACCCCACAAGATAGAAGCAAATATCTACCACACGGATTCTTGCTATGTTTTGATCGGATAGTTCTTTTGTTCTTTACATTTTTATTTACCTCATGGATTCTTATTAATCTCAAAATCATCTTGTTATAATTGACTGGAACTGATTTTTTTTAAGAATGAAATCACATACATGATGGATACGACCGTAGGTTAGGTCTCGTGACTCCGCCCTCCCGCTCGTCCGCGCCGCCACCTCGCGGCGGCCGGGCGGGCCTCGTCTTCCCCGCCCCCCCTCGACTCCGCCCTTCTCCGCCCTCCTCGCCGCCACCCGTGCGGGCCGTCGGGGGAAGCCTGGTTGGCCTAGGTGGCGGCGGGGGCTCTCTCCTCCCCGTCTGTCTCCGGTGGCGCGGGGTGCTGCGGATCCAGCAGGGGCGCGGCGGCGGGGCTGCGGGTCGCGACGCTGGTGGCATGGGCGCTCGTCGGTGCCGCGGCGGCTGTGCGGTGAAGGCGGAGTTTCGTCCTTCGGGCGGTTCGTGCGGGGCAGTCCAGTCTAATCCGGCCGAATCTGGCGCTGGCGGCCCGTCCGGCGACGAGGGCTGTGGCTAGTAGGGCCATGGAGGCGTGGCGGCGGTTGGTGCGCGTCCAGGCGGGCGGGGGTCAGCTGGCTTGCTTGCTCCGCCGTGTGACGGCGCGGGCCGTGGGCGGCTTGGGCCATGGGTGGCCGCCCTGCACTGGTAGGTGGTGGCGGCGGCGCAGTGGTGGTCTGCCATGATTGTCTCCTCCTCGCGGTGGTGGCTCATGGCGGTGGTGCGGGTCGTTCACGGCAGCGGCTGGACTTATCCGGCGTCGGCCCGTCGGTGTGCGGCCTGTGTGGACCTTCAACCCTTCTCTTCGGGCGTCCGTCCGCTATCTTCATCGATGGTTGACCCTCCCCCAGTGACGGTCCATTACTCGTCTCGCACCCGGCAGCAGGACCGAGCTTGTCTTGCGCTCGGCAGCAGGACTGACCTTGTCTCGCGCCCGGCAGCAGGACCGAGCCAGTCTAGCGCCCGGCAGCAGGACCATGCTCGTCTCGTGCTAGGCAGCAGGACCGAGCTCGTCTCGCGCCCGGTGCCGAGGACGGGGTGATGGAGGCCAGCCTCGGCCAGCCTATTGGGTCTCGGCACTCGGGGCAGCCCGTGGGTACGAAAGCAGGTCCTTTCCGCTCGTGTCTTTGGTCGGGGTAGCGGCTGATCTCGTGTGAGGAGGTGTCAAGGTCTTGGATGTCGGGGTGGCGGCCCTGATGGTGGCTCCGCGGGGCTCTTGGGCAGAGCCAGTGGCTTGGTGTTGCCCAGTTGCCATGGCCGTGTGGGCGGCGTGGTAACCGGGGTGTGGCATTCGGCGGCGGTGAATGGTGGCCGGGGTGAAAACATGCTCTTTCTTCGGATGGACCGGCGGCGGCGGACTCGTTCCCTTCTTGAAGGTGTCGTCTCGGCTCTCATTGCCCTTCATGTTGCTCCGAGGGAAACTCTAATCCTCGGATCAGGCGGCGGCGGCGCTCTGGTGTCGTCACCTTCATGAAGGCGCCGCCTTGGAGACCACGGTTCGTCATATGTGGTTTCACCTCTTCATGTAGTGTTAGGCATGGTGTTGCCGCGCTCAGCGCCTATGTATCTTGCCTTGGGTGTGTGTGTGCGTGTGTTGTGTGGGCGTGAGTTTGTACTGGGTGATGTTGAACGGTGCTTTATATATAAAGCGAGGCGAAAGCCTTTTTCGGCAAATCACATACATAGATCACTCCTGTCCTCCAGACTTCTAAGACATTCATCAAACACCGTTAGGCGATTTTTGGAAGAATGAAATCACATGGTTGCATACAGCACTCCTTCCCTCCAGCCTACTAAGACTTTCATCGAACACCTTGTAGGCGTACAGAAACAAAATGTGCACAAACAAATACACTGGAAGGAGGAGGGAAATTAGGAAGATGAAAAGAGTGTGTGCACCTGCTTGAGAGGCCCAAATGCGGCGAGGTTGGGTGGATGTTCTGCACCAGCTGGTTGTGCTTCACATGTTGAGCACGAAGGAGGAGGAAGAAGTCAACAAGAGAGCAACAACGCGAGCTTGGTGATAAACAAAGAGACGCGGGAGGAGAAGAGCTGGGTCACCATGGCTCTTTCCGTGGCCAAATCTCGCGGAGAAGCAGCTCCACCGGCAGACCAGGGACGCGGCTGACCTCCTCCTTCTTCCCAGCAGCACCACCGCACCACGACAACCCGCTGCTTCCCGTCCTTGTTGCCTGCCTCCCCTACTTCTTCGCCCCACCAGCAGCCTCGCCTAACCTGTTGAGCACCGAGGAGGAGGAAAAAGTCAACAAGAGCACCAATGCGAGCTTGGTGGGAGGAGAAGGGCTAGGTCACCATGGCTCTCTCCGCGGCCGGATCTCGCGGAGGAGCAGCTCCACCGGCACCCCAGGGACGCGGTTGACCTCCTCCTCCTTCCCAGCAACACCACCGCACCACGAGAACCTGCTGCTTCCCGGCAGGCTGCTTCCCGGGGAGGTGCTCGGGCGGGGCGCGCCGGCCGCCCTACTCTGGGCGAGAGGGAGAAGGTGGAGGCTGTCAGGGAGGGGGCGGCTGGGTGGAGAGGGAGAGGAGGCGGGAGGGAGAGGAGGCGGCTGAGGTGCTGCAGGAGAAGGCGGCTAGGGTTCTGCCGGTGAGGGAGGAGGAAGTGAGCGAGGGGAAAAGGGAGAGGAGAGGATGCTGGCCACGGCGTTCGGGACCTTATCCCTTCCCTCGACGATGCAGTAGAAATTGCGCGAATAAAAGGAGACGTGGCTACTGCCGCTAGGTGGGCGCACTAGCTCATCCTTTATTTTTATTTTTATAATTAAGAATTTATATTTTATGTTATAACTGATATAATCATGGAATATGACAGTGAAAGGTAAGGAGAATAGGTGAAATTTCTAAATTAAAGATAGGTGAATCTGAAAAGAAAGATAGTTCCTTTAGAGGTGCCTTCTGAATCCTACTTCACCAAGTATTCATCCTTCTAATTGGATTAGCAAGATGATAAATGGAGTATAGATATAAACTTCGAGGGGATGATTAGATTCAATGAAAATAAGAACAATAGTTTTTAAGATCTAAAATAAACGGGATGCGAGTCTATGACACTGGCATATGGGTACTTGCTATGTTGTGTTTTAGGTCTGACTAGATGACCTGTCGCGCCATTTGGCGCGCGAGACAAATTTGAAGCAAGAACTAAAAGAGATTACTTTGTTTTTTTTTGGTAGCAGACGATGTTGATGTATGCTCTTTTGCAAAGCGTCGTGGATCTGTATAAAAATATATTTTTTCTCATTTGTAATCTATGAAATTGATAAAATTGACGCAAAAGCCCAACTGAAACGAAGAACAAAATGCAAATGTTTGAGTTTGCAATTAGAAGATTCAAGTAGCTATATATGCAGGTGGCACAATAAAATGCACTATAGACATGATAAAATAGAGCATTGTGTCCAGAAGCACTTCTTAGTGATAGTGGTCAATTACATCATATACTCCCTTAGTCCGAAAAAGCATGTCTCAAGCTTATTCCTCAAATGGATGTATCTAGCACTAACTTGATGCTACATACATCCATTTGAGGGACAAGCTTTTTCGGATGGAGGGAGTAGTAATTTTGATATACACACTGAAGTTGCTAAACACAGTCGTTCAGTAAATAATAACATAGCTGCATCAAAGGCATATTTCCGTGTAATCAAAAGATGGCTGAAAGTTTTTCATGTTGTTCACAAGTCCCTTTGCTTCACTCGTCCAGTGGTCATTGGTCTGGGTGTTGTGTGAAACAATGCCCCTTGCATCAGTTTGTCCACGCACCCTGTAACATGAGAACTACTACTATTTGCTAAAGAAACAAAAAGATTAATGCCTTCTCCTAACTACCACCTATATTATGACATGTGTTAAACCATCTAAGTAAAATAATTCAATATTCGCATGGGTACTAACATAGATGAAATAAAACTCCGCATTCAGCATGTCTTATTAGCATCACCGCATACTATTGTATAATTATCAGAAGTCTGGCATGCATTGTTAGATCGTGCAATGTAAAAAGTGCATTGTGAAGCACTGACATTTAACCAAGACAGACAGGGCAAAGATATCAGCAATGGAAACATTGTGAAGCACTTGTGCATCCATAATAAGAGGTGGGAATCTATTGCAGTTTTTATTCACTAAACACAAACAATAAAAGATATTAATAAATGCATATAGGCATTCATGATGAAGATTGACCTCTGTCGCGCCGGACCAATCGGAATGAAGCCGTATTGATGCCACAATAACATCCACAATTTTTCTGATTTAATTTTTTGAATGAAATGAATGAGGAGCAGGTTGACATGAATGGCTTAGATTTGTTTGGCATGCCTGTATTACTTTTGCACTCGTGACCTCAGTTACCAAATCTAACAAATTGGTGAAGCTGGAAAGTAAAACCTCCATCTTGAATGATAATTAGTCGGAGAGTGACAGCGGATCAAGTCCTGCAAGGGAATACAACGGAGTGAGGCTACTTTGGGCATGACTGGGTGAACTGAACCCTTTGTTTTATCGCTGGGTCAAGTGGGTGAAAGAGCTGATGTGCCATGAACGAATAAACTGAGGAGTGGGGTCATGTGTGGCTGCCCTGCAGGGATTCTCCTTTTGAAATGAGCAAAGCTTGATGAATAGAACAGAGATGGGACAAAGCACGATATCATAGAACCTGCAAAACAAATGGGAACGAACTCATCAGACCAAAAAACTTCATAGGTCCAGCAGACGTCGATTGTCGTTGAGGTGCAAACATGTAATTATATAATCATGCATATGTTCATGGCTGAACTCACTCTTCTTTCAACAAAAAATTTAAATTGTAAAGTGAAGTGAAATGCGAAAATCAACTTCCTCTCTCCATAACCATTTTTAGTTTTGTAGTGAAAGTTTGACGAACCATAATAAATCCCTGAAAAGTAGTATTTCGGTGTGATTTGTGTCTTTTCTCAAGGATTTCTGCATACCTATCCCAGGTTACACTTCCTTGTTGATGGTTTGTTCTTGGCTAAAGTTGGTTGTTGAATCCATTTTATATAAAAAAGGCACTCCTGCTCAATCTCCCTCAATTTTAAATTAATACAGGTTGAGAGCAAAGGTACAGTAAGGAAGGTACCCAGTAAGTGAAAGGAAAGATATATGTTTATTTTGCATCGGAGATAGTAATAATAATGCAGGTTGAAAGCAAAGATACTTAGGTTGTAAGGGTAAAGTAAATTAATACAGGTTGAGAGCAAAGGTTCCGTAAGGAAGGTACTCGGTAAGTGAAAACAAAGAAGACAGTGTATAAAAATAATAATAATGGATAACCTACCATCTTACTGTACCAAAATTCAAGCATGTCGTGGGCTGCAAAGCTGCAAAATTTGTATCAAACTGAAGATCAAACCCGTGACTCTTTTTTAGCCCAAAACTATAGGCTCTAATGATCAGTGCAATCTTTATACATCACAGAGTGTTGACACATTTCTAACTAAACGGTCAACAATTACAAAAAAATCATTTTCTGACCACTGTAGTTGCAAAATCAATTCACCATCTGTCTTCAGAACTAACTAAACGGCCAAAGAGTACGAAGACTTCTATAGCTAACGAATCTAAACATATAGTTAGTTGCATGAAGATAAGTATAATGGTCCTTAAACCTCTCCACTCCTTGGCCAGAACACACAAAACACAAGGCTTATCAAACATGAGTCTGTCCAAAACCAAGATCAACCATACTGGGAAAAAACATTCAGAAATCTCAAGGTTTCTCACCTCTTAAATCAATTGAAACAAAAGCACAAAAGAAATCAATCACAAGAATAGATTTATTCACCTTCTCAATCCATCAGGACCTGACCAACCTTTGGACTACAGATCCTCATCCAAACTGTGAGCTTTTCCTCCTGTGGGCGAGGTTGCCCAACACAATTGTTCTTATTTTTCTTTGTGACTAAATTGAGTGCATGTTCAACAGGGTCTTGAAGTTCCATTCATTCCTTGATTGCAGAACAAAGTGTCATTACTATCTTATCAAAGATCTTGATCTTCTCGTAACAAAACCAAAAGATATCAAGTGAGGTCGACATTGACAACTATGAACATGACACATTGCAGGAAAAGTGAGATGAAAAGTAGCAGTTGTACAAGGCACTGAAGGTGGGAATGTAAGCAAACATCTTACGTGTAAAATCTTGCTGTGCGTAGCTGCAAAAACAAGAATTCTGCTTGTTAGAGGCACGCATCCAAAAAAAGAAGCATGGACCAATGTCTTGGGGACGCAAGAGGGGTCTCACACCACTCGATTAGCTGCAGCCATCCAGCAAAACCATCAGAACCCCACCTCTGGTCTTACATTAGGTACTTCTCATCTCTAACAGTTAATGGTTGGCCATCTGAAACTGAAAGGAGGTTGAAGCACAAAATTATATAGCTTAATTATCTTATTTATACCACATGATTATATATAGCACCGAGCATCTGTATTTTTGTCTACAAATCGTAGAACATAAAATAGATAACTCGAACTAATTTACTTTGAAGCATCATATCAAGATCGTTGCTACTCACATTAGATAAATTCAAACAAGTTTTTGAGAAACTGTACACCACATAATTTTGGACCAGATTTTTTATCATGGGCGGATGCATAACAGTTCCAAGAGGGTGCCACCTGAAGAAAGAAACAGCAAAACATGAACAATACTCTAAATGATTAATTTCATGCTTAATATAGTATCCTCGTGATAGACAGAATAAATTTCCAACGGCAGCCACATCACATCATAGGCTAACGAGTTTCATGTCTCCTACAGTCCTATCGTGCAGGGAAGGAAATCAAGCTACCAAATGCTAGTTTATGGGTCGAGAACCCCACAAGATAGAAGCAAATATCTACCACACGGATTCTTGCTATGTTTTGATCGGATAGTTCTTTTGTTCTTTACATTTTTATTTACCTCATGGATTCTTATTAATCTCAAAATCATCTTGTTATAATTGACTGGAACTGATTTTTTTTTAAGAATGAAATCACATACATGATGGATACGACCGTAGGTTAGGTCTCGTGACTCCGCCCACCCGCTCGTCCGCGCCGCCACCTCGCGGCGGCCGGGCGGGCCTCGTCTTCCCCGCCCCCCCTCGACTCCGCCCTTCTCCGCCCTCCTCGCCGCCACCCGTGCGGGCCGTCGGGGGAAGCCTGGTTGGCCTAGGTGGCGGCGGGGGCTCTCTCCTCCCCGTCTGTCTCCGGCGGCGCGGGGTGCTGCGGATCCAGCAGGGGCGCGGTGGCGGGGCTGCAGGTCGCGACGCTGGTGGCATGGGCGCTCGTCGGTGCCGCGGCGGCTGTGCGGTGAAGGCGGAGTTTCGTCCTTCGGGCGGTTCGTGCGGGGCGGTCCAGTCTGATCCGGCCGAATCTGGCGCTGGCGGCCCGTCCGGCGACGAGGGCTGTGGCCAGTAGGGCCATGGAGGCGTGGCGGCGATTGGTGCGCGTCCAGGCGGGCGGGGGTCAGCTGGCTTGCTTGCTCCGCCGTGTGACGGCGCGGGCCGTGGGCGGCTTGGGCCATGGGTGGCCGCCCTGCACTGGTAGGTGGTGGCGGCGGCGCGGTGGTGGTCTGCCATGATTGTCTCCTCCTCGCGGTGGTGGCTCATGGCGGTGGTGCGGGTCGTTCACGGCAGCGGCTGGACTTATCCGGCGTCGGCCCGTCGGTGTGCGGCCTGTGTGGACCTCCAACCCTTCTCTTCGGGCGTCCGTCCGCTATCTTCATCAATGGTTGGCCCTCCCCCAGTGACAGTCCATTACTCGTCTCGCACCCGGCAGCAGGACCGAGCTTGTCTTGCGCTCGGCAGCAGGACTGACCTTGTCTCACGCCCGGCAGCAGGACCGAGCCAGTCTAGCGCCCGGCAGCAGGACCATGCTCGTCTCGCGCCAGGCAGCAGGACCGAGCTCGTCTCGCGCCCGGTGCCGAGGACGGGGAGATGGAGGCCAGCCTATTGGGTCTCGGCACTCGGGGCAGCCCGTGGGTACGAAAGCAGGTCCTTTCCGCTCGTGTCTTTGGTCGGGGTAGCGGCTAATCTCGTGTGAGGAGGTGTCAAGGTCTTGGATGTCGGGGTGGCGGCCCTGATGGTGGCTCCGCGGGGCTCTTGGGCAGAGCCAGTGGCTTGGTGTTGCCCAGTTGCCATGGCCGTGTGGGCGGCGTGGTAACCGGGGTGTGGCGTTCGGCGGCGGTGAATGGTGGCCGGGGTGAAAACCTGCTCTTTCTTCGGATGGACCGGCGGCGGCGGACTCGTTCCCTTCTTGAAGGTGTCGTCTCGGCTCTCATTGCCCTTCATGTTGCTCCGGGGGAAACTCTGATCCTCGGATCAGGCGGCGGCGGCGCTCTGGTGTCGTCACCTTCATGAAGGCGCCGCCTTGGAGACCACGGTTCGTCATATGTGGTTTCACCTCTTCACGTAGTGTTAGGGATGGTGTTGCCGCGCTCAGCGCCTATGTATCTTGCCTTGGGTGTGTGTGTGCGTGTGTTGTGTGGGCGTGAGTTTGTACTGGGTGATGTTGAACGGTGCTTTATATATAAAGCGGGGTGAAAGCCTTTTTCGGCAAATCACATACATAGATCACTCCTGTCCTCCAGACTTCTAAGACATTCATCAAACACCGTTAGGCAATTTTTGAAAGAATGAAATCACATGGTTGCATACAGCACTCCTTCCCTCCAGCCTACTAAGACTTTCATCAAACACCTTGTAGGCGTACAGAAACAAAATGTGCACAAACAAATACACTGGAAGGAGGAGGGAAATTAGGAAGATGACAAGAGTGTGTGCACCTGCTTGAGAGGCCCAAATACGGCGAGGTTGGGCGGATGTTCTGCACCAGCTGGTTGTGCTTCACATGTTGAGCACGAAGGAGGAGGAAGAAGTCAACAAGAGAGCAACAACGCGAGCTTTGTGATAAAGAAAGAGACGCGGGAGGAGAAGGGCTGGGTCACCATGGCTCTTTCCGTGGCCAAATCTCGCGGAGAAGCAGCTCCGCCGGCAGACCAGGGACGCGGCTGACCTCCTCCTTCTTCCCAGCAGCACCACCGCACCACGACATCCCGCTGCTTCCCGTCCTTGTTGCCTGCCTCCCCTGCTTCTTCGCCCCACCAGCAGCCTCGCCTAACCTGTTGAGCACCGAGGAGGAGGAAGAAGTCAACAAGAGCACCAATGCGAGCTCGGTGATAAAGAAAGGGACGCGGGAGGAGAAGGGCTGGGTCACCATGGCTCTCTCCGCGGCCGGATCTCACGGAGGAGTAGCTCCACCGGCACCCCAGGGACGCGGTTGACCTCCTCCTCCTTCCCAGCAACACCACCGCACCACGAGAACCTGCTGCTTCCCGGCAGGCTGCTTCTCGGGGAGGTGCTCGGGCGGGGCGCGCCGGCCGCCCTGCTCTGGGCGAGAGGGAGAGGTGGAGGCTGTCAGGGAGGGGGCGGCTGGGTGGAGAGGGAGAGGAGGCGGGAGGGAGAGGAGGCGGCTGAGGTGCTGCAGGAGAAGGCGGCTAGGGTTCTGCCGGTGAGGGAGGAGGAAGTGAGCGAGGGGAAAAGGGAGAGGAGAGGATGCTGGCCACGGTGTTCGGGACCTTATCCCTTCCCTCGGCGATGCAGTAGAAATCGCGCGAATAAAAGGAGACGTGGCTACTGCCGCTAGGTGGGCGCACTAGCTCATCCTTTATATGTTCAATATTACGACAACACTGAAAATGGGATAAATAGGATGTGAGTGAGCTCAACGCGGTTTCATGTTCTGTTTCACTACCCACTGGGGTTCTTTTCACCTTAATTTTCCTCACAGTACTACTTCGCTATCGGTCACCCAAAAGTATTTAGCCTTGCGGGTGGTCCTTTTTCATTCACATGGGATCTCATGTCCCATGCTACTTGGGTCAGAGCATAAACTAGTGATGTTTTCGGCTACTAAACTTCAGCCATCTAGGATGGGGCACTCAACCGCTTCGCCTATCCCGTCACGCTGACGTATGGATACTTGAGCTATGTTGTATTTTAGCTCTGAGATTACTGCAACATTGGGCCATCTTACGTAGCTATGATGAAACTCATAAATAAACAACCATGTCCACTTGACTATCTTGGAAAACATGCTTGCGTAAGTATTTCCTCCGTATCAAAAACAAGTGTCTCAAGTTTAGTATAACTTTGTACTAAAGTTAGTATAAAGTTGAAACACTTATTTTGAAACAGAGGGGGGTACTTAAATATGCTAGGAACTATGAGTCGAGCAATGGATATGTGGATATATGAATTATATAGATAGAATTTTTAACATGGCAACTTTTCATTTGTTCACATAGGGGTTAAAGGTGCCGATATGGAGAGTGATGTACAAGAACGCCTCTAAAAGACCCTGGTCGTGACTTCACTATATAATTCTTGTGTGACCTTCTAGGATATGGAAATGTAGAAG
Organism: Triticum dicoccoides; assembly: GCF_002162155.2. Taxonomy (NCBI): domain Eukaryota; kingdom Viridiplantae; phylum Streptophyta; class Magnoliopsida; order Poales; family Poaceae; genus Triticum; species Triticum dicoccoides. Next base: position 577,913,524 of record NC_041381.1, on the reverse strand, counting down.
CCATCGGACTGAAGCACCATTTTGGTTGGACTTTTTCTGTCACACTTTTGTTTCTATCAAGAAAATCACCATTCCAATGCAATAAGGGCAACGCTACGCGTCGGCCGACGCATAATCTGAAAAGATCGGCCGCCTCAGTAGCCGTTGGATGGAGTGTCGAGTAGTCGTTGACTCTGCAACAAACTCAATATTGCGCTCATTTCTCTACAACAACGGTCTTGTTGCAATCTTTCTCGGACCGTTTTCTCCCTCTTTGATTTCCCCCATCTCCTCTGCTTTAATTTGCACTGTAGCGTCATCCCCGCGAGCTCTAAGCACGGCCGCCGCCATGGCCGACGAACTCAAGCAGTTCGAGCTCCCCTGTTGCATCCAGTCGCATGTGCATGCTCCAGGAGCTCCTATGATTCCGTTGAGCACTCTTAGTCTTTCCTTCCCTTCTGAAGCTTCATATAGTGCGCTGAGATCCATTCTTTCAAGCTCCTCATTGAAACGGAAAAAATAGTGTAATAAAAATGAATAGACAATAACATTATTTATGGAATGTAAAGAAAAGAGAGAGGTGGAATAGTGGTCTCCAGCGGAAGAGCAATCGATTGTAGAAGAAGAGGCTAGGAATGTTGTAGGACTGATTTTTTTCTCCGCCTCACCCAGATCGGTCTGCTTTCAAGCGCTGCCCATATAGCGGCAGACAACCAAAGCAGTTGAACAAAGAGGGATGTTGATGGCCTAGACCTCTCTCTTGCACGGGGCTCGTCGAGGATTTGCTTTGTGTGTGTGGGTGTGGGGGGGGAGGATAGGCAGGCTAACTACGCTGCTACCCTCATGTGAGGTCTCGCTGATTTTGCCTGACCGCCGCTGGTGACGAAAGTGCTACTGATCTCCGCAACGGCAGAAGGACCATCATTGACAGAGCGAAATC
>NC_041381.1:577877065-577911991 GCF_002162155.2 Triticum dicoccoides | reverse complement strand
CGACGTGTCATCGGCGCTTGAGTCGGGATAGCTCCCGCTTAAGCAGTTTCGGCGAGGCACTGGCCGGCAGCCAGGTCGGGGAGAACAGGTTCAGGCATAGTTGACGCGCTCACGCGTAGTGGTGAGCTCGAAAGGAGAGGTGGGGAGGATTTTTATACCCGTACATAGCGGTGGAGCAGCGGCAGGTAGTTGCGTGGTGGGCGGCGGGGCGGTGGGCTGCGTGATACGGGATGGACACGGAGCCTTCCAGACCAGAGAGAACACAACACACGGGGAAAGAAGATAGGATCAGAACAGATCGCTACAGGCACCTGAGTACGCACACAGGCAGGCCCTGCACGTCGACGAAATTTGCGCGACAGCTGCTACGTCCACACGAGATCGTACCCACTTAGGTCCCAAATTAATCCGCGTGGCGGTCACCGATTAGACAGCTGAAGCTGTAGAAACAAGACATGAGAACGTAATCTTCGTTAGAAATAGAGGTTTTGGTATACACTAGGCTAGGCCTTTCGGGAAGCGAGACATAGCTCCACCTCTGGTGGCGTTGGAGGCCTGCTCGCTTTAGTGGGATTGCCCATTAAAGCGGGTTTGAGAAGGTTTTATAGACTGGTTTGTACCGGTTTTAGAAACTTCTATACGTTTTCTTTTCTTCTGTTTTCTATGTTTCTTTTATTGGTTTACATTTGTTTTACTCTCTTTTCAAATTTGCCATTTCAAATATAGGTATTGTTTTTTAATACAAGTCATAAATGTTCCATATAGACGTGAAACATTTTTTTATACATGTTGAACATTTCTCAAATACATGATTAATATTTTTTTCAAATACATGATTGAGCATTATTTTTGAATACATGTTAAATATTTTGCAAACAAAAGATAAACATGTTTTGTATAAATGTAAAAGATTTTCCAAACATGCATCAAACGTTTTTTTAATGGTAATTACATTAAAACAAAATAAGAGAACAATTTTTGTATTGTATTAATAATTAAAAAACAAATTCTCAAACATTTTTTGTTATGCATTAATATCTTTTGAACTTCATAAATATTTTTACAATGGTATGGCTTTTCTTCTAAATTACTTGAAAAAAATTGTATTACAAAAAAATCCAACAATATGATGATATTTTGAAACATGTGAACATATTTATAAATATCATCAAAAAACATTTAATTGTACAATTGTTTTGTAAATCACTCGAACATTTGTTGTATTAAATGTTTTTAGAAATTTGAGAAACATATCTTCGAATCATGTGAATAAAATTTTAAATACGAAGAACATTATTTTAATGGTACAAAATATTTTTGAAAATCATGCAAACATTTTCTTTACATTGTGTTACCATTTTACACCAAAAATGTAACAAACATATTTTTGAAACTGAACAATTTTTGAATGCCACATACATTTTTTCCAGCTCTACCAACATTATTTAATGGAGGCACGAACATTTTATTACACTGCATTAGAAAATTAAAAATATGATGACCGTTTTCAAAATATAAATATAATATTTTTTGCCGTTTCAAAATGTAGATTTTTTTCGAGAATGGTTTCAGAAATATAAGAACCTTTTACGAAATATAAGTTTTTTAGGCGATGAAAAAGTAAAAGTATAGTAATAAGACCAAAAATAGGACGTGCGCTAGCGAGCCTGCATTCCTCCCAGTTGGCCCGCCCATTTATTAAGTGCCCAATGGCCAGCAATCCCGAAATCATTAATTAAGGAGTACTAATTGCAAAGATCACTCCCTTCCTTCCCTGCGCGCCACTTATCGCAACCCGGGAGTTTTCCCTTTTTTCATAGATCTGTTTATTTAAAATGTTTTATCTCTTAAACCGTGCGTCCAAATCTCGAACCGTTTTCACCATTGGATTCCTTGTGTCGAGATCTTCAAAACTAAATCTCACGTTGATAGGTTTTAAAGAACTTTTTTCATGAAAAAACCGGACAATAAAAACCGGAGGAAAAACCCAATCAGGAGCACATTTTTTTCCCTTTTCGAAATAGGCACGCCGGTGCCTCTCACGAAATCACAACCGTGCCTGTCGCGGAAGCAAAATCGTGCCTCTCACGGAAGGAAAAAAAAAGAGAAAACGCATTTTTTTCTTTTTTAAGGAGTCACGGCCATGCTTCTCGCGAAAGCACACAACCATGCCTCTCGCGGAAGCAAAACCGTGCCTCTCGTAAAAGAAAAAAAGAAAAAATGCGTTTTTTCCGTTTTCAAGAGGCACGTCCGTGACTCACGCGAAATCAAAAACCATGGCTCTAGTGGAAGCAAAACCACGACTTCCGCGAAAGAAAACATGTTTTTTCATGCAAAAAAAATGTTACAACTTTTTTTTATCCAAAAGCTAAGGAAGACCGGTGGAAAATCGAGACGTCGAAAACCCCCAGAAAAAACCATTTAAAAGCAAAAAACGTGTGCGGAAAATAAAAAAACAAAATTCGAAGGGAACGCACAGAGCGCGACATGTGGCAAATGGCTGAGAGCATGCCAAGTGGCGTTGATCGTTGTAAGGCTCCTGAAGAAGCGCTCGTCAACTAGTTACTCCCCAGCATTCCTCCCTTGTTGGCCAACCCATTTACCACACAACTGTTAGCCCTTGTGGTCAAATGGATGGGGAGCTCCTATATGGCGCAACACACACCAGGGAGCGGACGACGAAATCACTAGTTAAGGAGTACTCCTTGCGAAGATCACTCCAACTTCCCAGGTTGCGACAAGAGTCGCTCTGAATGTACGCGACTTGTCGCAACCTGGGAGTTTTCCTTTTTTCGTAGATCCGATTATTCAAAACGTTTTATCTCTTAAACCGTGCGTCCAAATCTCGAACCGCTTTTGCCATTGGATTCCTCGCGTAGAGATCTTCAAAACTAGATCCCATATTGATAGGTTTTGACGAACTTTTTTTCACGCAAAAAACCGAACCGGGAGCACGGGTTTTTCCCTTTTCCGAAAGAGGCATGCCCGTGCCTCTGACGAAATCACAATCGTGCCTCTCGCGAAAGAAAAAAACAAAAAACCCTATTTTTCATTTCCGAGGAGGCACGGCAATGACTCTCGCGAAAGCAGAACCGTGCCTCTCGCGGAAGAAAACCGTGACTCTCGCGAAAGAAAAAAGCAGAAAATGCATTTTTTTCGTTTCTGAGAGGCACGGCCATGACTCTCGCAAAAGCACAACCGTGCCTCTCGTGGAAGCAAAACTGTGACCCTCGCGAAAGGAAAAGAAAATAGAAACCGCATTTTTTCGTTTCCGAGAGGCACGGCCGTGACTCTCGCGAAAGCAAAACCGTGCCTCTCGCGTATGCAAAACCGTGACTCTCGCGAAAGAAAAAAATGAGCTTTTTTGCGCAATTTTTTTTGTCGAAAACTTAGGAAAGACCGGTTGTAGGATCGGAAGTATGTCTAGAGGGGCGTGATTAGACTACTTGACCAATTAAAAACTTATCCTTTTCCCAATTTTAGTCTTTGGCAGATTTTAGCTATCTTAGCACAAGTCAAGAAATGTTCACACAATTCAAGCAAGCATGCAAAGAGTATATGAGCAGCGGAAAGTAAAGCATGCAACTCGCAAGAATGTAAGGGGGAAGGGTTTGGAGAATTCAAACGCAATTGGAGACACGGATGTTTTTGTCGTGGTTCCAATAGGTGGTGCTATCGTACCTCCACGTTGATGGAGACTTCAACACATGAAGGATAATGGTTGCGCGAGTCCACGGAGGGCTCCACCCAAGAAGGGTCCACGAAGAAGCAACCTTGTCTATCCCACCATGGCCATCGCCCACGAAGGACTTGCCTCACTAGCGGCAGATCTTCACGAAGTAGGCGATCTCCTTGCCCTTACAAACTCCTTGGTTCAACTCCACAATCTTGTCGGAGGCTTCCAAGTGACACTACTAGGGAAAAGCCTAGCAGCAGCGCAGGTTTTGGGCCTATCAGTAGCGCGGGCAGGAGCGCTACTGATAAGGCGCTACAGCTAATGCTTAGCAATAGCGCGTCTTGGCCCACGCTACTGCTAAATTGACTTAGTAGCAGTGCTTCATCAGAACATCGCTACTGGTAACTAGTAGTAGCGCTTCTCCTTACCCGCGCTACTACTATTTTCTAGTATTTTATTTCTTTTCTTTTTCTTTTCATGTTGTATTCATACACCTTTACACAAGTTTTCATACAACAGGAATTTAGAGATTGTTTTTACATCATAATGAGTTATTACATCATGGGGTGAAAGAACCGTGGACTAGTATCAAGTGGATGTCCATCCACTTGAAACTAATTCGCGGTTCTTTCACCCAATGATATAATAATATCATCATCATCATCATATCATTAACAACTTAGCATCATAATACATCATTGTCATATAACACCTCCTCAATATCATCGTTTTTATCATTGACATCACATAACACCTCCTCAAGATCATCATTATCAACTCTAACACATTACCACATAATAAACATATTGTACCTCATAGGACCTATTACATTCGATTAAGACCTACTACATTTTCTAAGGTAAAATAACAAAAAACAAGATAGCCCCTGACTCTCCATTATGGAGAATGGAGATTAGCCTGTCTCTAATTCTTGCCTTTCGCTGAATGTTACTTCCAAGAACCTCCTTGCGAATGTCCATACATTTCTTCCATTCTCTGATGATCATGTGTTCACGGGTTTTAGAAATCCGATATGCACAGGTGAGCTCCGTAGATTTACCTGGCAGTATGTTCAGAACTGAGAGGCGACCATGCGGAGACATCAGATGAGGCACAGAATCCATCGGGAGTTTCTGTTGAAAAACATAATAATAACTTCGTAGTTAGCAATGATGTACTAGTTTTAGAAGTATGCAAAAGATGCACGGATGCCGTAATAGTAAAAAATCTTACCAGGGTTTCTCCAGAGAAGTTATCGTTGTTCAACACATGCACTAGTGGCACGTATTCACCATAATTTGGAGGAGTTCGATAATAGTCATTGTAATTCTCAAGAAGAGTACAAAATGCGATCAGATAATTTTTCTCCTTATACGTTAATTGGGTGCCTTCGGTGTAGTGGGTTTTATCTACCATCTTCCGCACAGTCTTTGAAGAATCAAAATAAGCTGTCAATGGAAATAAGCTATCAACTATTTTGAAATAAACAATATAAATTAGTTAATAACTATGTTTGAGAAACTCACATAGCGGTACAATCGGAAGCGTATCAACAAGGACCCAAATGTCCATATTGTCTTCCTCGCTGTCAGGATCACCAAAATCCATGGTGACAATCATACCCTCATAAAAACCATACATTTTGCAAAGTGCTTCCCAATTTTGGCAACCAAAATGGGTTACGCTCTGAGCATTGCACAGATTTACTTCAAAATCCATATCATGATGGGTCCTTAGGTGTATTTTCTTTGTTTCGAAATTTTCATGGTCTTCAAAACCCATCCTCTCCAAGACATAGCGTCTTGCATGGCATGGGATAAGCTAGTCGAATTGTAAAATATGAAAATTAGATGTTAAAATAGTTGAAGTCATGCTTAATGGAGAAAAAAACACTTGTCGTTGTTGCGTACCATTTCACAATCGAAGGTCTCCTCGAGCTTAATGCTGAAGCGCTGATCTTCGTCCAGCCGAACGAACCTGTCGCACATACCTCGATCGTCGTGGCACCAGCTACACTCCCCCGGGAGACCGTCGTCGTCCGAGTACGACATTTCCTACAATCATAATTCAAAGATTAAACTTGTACATATTCTAGCACAAGTCATGCCAGAATTCATGATAAAATCCGGCATGACCTTTGCTAAAAAAGGACATATTGAGCGCCTGAAATTTGCCGGAACGGAAATTAATCAACACTCCGGCAAAACATAGGCCACTCGGAGATGTAAACTGAACATGAACGGCCACTTGGGCAACCACATATCCTATTTGAGCAACAACACGAGATATACAAGGATATTTGGCTGGTCTCACCTCGATGTCGGAGGGGGTTGGTGATTGGGACGACGGCGGGGATGTCGGAGGGGGTCGGTGACGGGGACGACAGAGGTCACCTGAAACCATATAAGTTATCACTAACAACAAACATGACATGTTCAACTAGTTTTATTAATTCAACTAGTTCTTACTAAATATAAACTTACTATAAATAGAAAAAAAACAGTTCTTTCTAAAAATAAAGTAGTTCAACTAGTTATATTAATTATCTTACTAAAAATAGATTAGTTCTGTTAATTCAACTAGTTCAACTAGTTTATTAATTTACTTACTAAACTAGTTCAACTACAACTAAAGTAGTTCAACTACCACTACTACTACTAAAAATCTAGTACTAACTAAGCAACATCTAGTACTAGCTAACCCTAAATTAACATCTACTACTACTAAATCTAGTACTAACTAGTGGCAGGGGGTGGGGGCGACGGAGAGGTAGCTAGGGGCGGCGAGGTCGAGGGCGGTGGGAGGAGGGCTGCCGGCGGAGGAGGGAGGAGGGGCGGCCGCAGGCGGAGGGAGGAGGGTGGCGGCGGAGGAGGGAGGGGTGGCCGCAGGAGGAGGGAGGATGTGCGAGGAGGATGGAGGAGGGACGGAAGGAGGGGAGTACCTCGGCGGCGGACGGACGAAGGCGGCGGTGGCGGCGACGCACGACGACGGTTTACGCGGGAGAGAGTGAGAGTGTGAGTGAGAGGGCCGGTCGTGCGCGTGGGGATAAGGTAGGGATAGTTGTAGCGCGTTTCCCGAAACGCGCTACAGCTAACCTGAATAGCAGTAGCACTCTATAGTAAAGTGCGCTACTGCTATAGCTAGCGGGGGGCGAGGTCATGGCAACTATAGCAGTAGCACTGTATGCGGTGCATGCGCTACTGCTATTTCCAAGTCAGCAGCGCGTTTCGGTCACACGCGCTGCTGCTAGGTAGCAGTAGCGTGGTATTTTGAAGAGCGCTGCTGGTAAGATTCTGTGTATAGGTTTTTCCCTAGTAGTGTGACACCTAGCCAATCTAGGAGACACCACTCTCCAAGAAGTAATAAATGGTGTGTTGATGATGAACTCCTTGCTCTTGTGCTTCAAATGATAGTCTCCCCAACACTCAACTCTCTCTCACAGGATTTGGATTTGGTGGAAAGAAGATTTGAGTGGAAAGCAACTTGGGAAAAGCTAGAGATCAAGATTCATATCGTAGGAATGGAATATCTTGGCCCCAACACATGAGTAGGTGGTTCTCTCTCAAAAATCGTAAGTTGGAAGTGTAGGTTTGTTCTGATGGCTCTCTTCATGAATTAAGAGGAGGTGGAGGGGTATATATAGCCTCCACACAAAATCTAACCATTACACACAATTTACCAATCTCGATGGGACCGAATCAACAAACTCGGTCAGACCGATTTAGTAAACCTAGTGACCGTTAGGATTTTGGTGGGACCGACATGCAACTCGGTAGGACTGATATGGTTAGGGTTAGGGCATAACGTAATCTCGATGAGACCGATTACACAGACTCGGTGAGACCGGTTTTGGTAATAAGCTAACCAGAGAGTTGGTCAGGTAAACTCGGTGGGACCGGTTCGCTCATTTCGGTGGGACCGAAATGTTACAAAAAGTAAATAGAGAGTTTACATTGCAATCTCGGTGGGACCGATCGCTCATCTCGGTGGTACCGAAACGTTACGAAGGGAAACAGAGAGATTACAATCCCATCTCGGTGAGACGGAGATCCCTATCGGTGAGACCGATTTGCCTAGGGTTTGTGGCAGTGGCTATGACATCTGAACTCGGTGGCGCCGGGTAGAAAGAATCGGTGGGGCCGAGTTTGACTTTTGGTTTGGGTCATATGTGGATATGAGAAAGTAGTTGAGGGTTTTTGGAGCATATCACTAAGCACTGTGGAGCAAGAAACTCATTAAACAACACCTCATCCCTCCTTGATACTATTGGCTTTTCCTATAGACTCAATGTGATCTTGGATCACTAAAATATAAAATGTAGAGTCTTGAGCTTTTGAGCTTGAGCCAATCCTTTTATCCTTAGTATTTTGAGGGATCCACTTTCCTTATCCATGCCATTCATTGAGCTTTTCCTGAAATGTTCATCTTGGAATGATGTTAGCTCAATGAGCTATATGTTGTTAGGAATTACCAAAACCACCTAGGGATAGTTGCACTTTCAATCTCCCCCTTTTTGGTAATTGATGACAACATATAGATCAAAGCTTCGACAAATAATAATAAGAGTGAAAAACATTGTTGCTTTGAGAAGTATGTGATAAGCAAGAGCTCCCCCTAAATTTGTGCATAGTTTAAGATTTGCTTTGGACTGCAAATGCACAAAGAGTTAGGCTCATGGGTTACTCTTCCATGTCACATACATCTTGGTGGAGCTCTCAAAATAATAAAGATTGAATACATGCACTCATCACCAAGCAAAGTGAATGGTCAAATAGAGATAGATGGGATATTGTCATCCAACAAGTATAAATGTAGCATATGATCAAACACATGATCATCCAGGTATCACATAGACATAAAGTATCTCAAACAAGCAAATAAAGTTTAACCACCAAAGCAAGAGAGAACAAAAGCAAACTCTCTCTCTCTCTCTCTCGAAGCCTATGATCTATACATTTTTCTCCCCCTTTGGCAACAAGTTACCAAAAATTTCCTAGAAAATGCATAGTACTATGTCGTCTCTCAGGGGTCTTAATGTGGTGGTGTAGATATGACTCCAAGGACGAAAGCTTCAGTTGATGTGGATGGAGCTGGAGGTGTAGGTGCTGGAGCTGGTTGCACTGGAGTTGTAGGAGTTGTAGCTGGTGCAGATGAAGTGGCTCTGGTGTCTGTCACTAGCACTGCAGCTGATCTCTGAGCTCTAGGCACTCTTGCAAATGCATCAGTGGTTGTCTTGCCCTTCCTCTCCTGCATATCATCCTGAAGCTGCTCAACAACTGACTGGATCTTAGTTTCCTTCACATCCAAGTCATAGAACTTCTGCTCCATGATCCTCTCCAGGCTCTCCTGGTTTTGAGTCAAGGTGGCCAGCCCTTTCTCAATTCTCAGAGTGGATGCAATCAAGTAGCCTAGTTGATCTTGTTTGCTCTTTAAAAAGTACTGAGATGCCTCTTCCATTGTTGGCACCTTGGTAGCCTTCTTTATCCTTGCCTTCTCCTTCTTTGCTTAAGCATGCACAGAAGATGGTTCATCTTCATCCATAACCACTTGGTTGTCCTCAAAATCTGGAAAGATAGACATGTGATCCTTGTCCAATAGGTATGTGCATGTGCCCATCTTGGAGTTAATCAGCTCCTGGATTTGTGGGGCATACCCACAGCTTCTCTTCTGGTCAGTTGCTGTCCACTTGATAGTCTCAACTATGAGGTTCATGACCTTACACTTTTGAGGCACATCAAATATGTGTAGCAGATTGATAGCATGGCCTCTGGTCATGTTGTGATCTCCTGACTTGGGCAAGAGTGTGTGCCTAAGGATCCAGTTGATGGTTGGCAGTCCTGACAGAAGGAAATGTACAGATCCAAACTTGTGTGTTTCAAGAGCTTTATCTGGGATCTCCTTGTACATGTGTGAAATAGAATTGTGATCCTTCTTCTTCTTGGCATAGACATCCAAGTCATCTTCTTTCTCCTTTGGTGCATTGATCAGATTTGCCCATTCTTCAATTGTAGACTCGTACCTTGTACCTTCAGACATCCATACTATCCTGCCATCTGGATAGAAGTGTGTTGTGGAGTAGACTTGCATTATGATACCATTGGGCCCTTGTGGCAGCTTTGGGCAAGTTGCTTGGGGTGCTCCTGCTGCCATCATCTGAGGTGCTAGAGGGACTAGTGCCCTCACTCATGTGAATCTACTCCTCTGACTGGTTCTGGCTGTCACTTTGATCAGACATATTGAAAATACTGACTGCAGACCCTGTGAATATATATAGATGAGATAGAGTGGATGAGCATCAAAAAATACAGAGGTTTTTGCAAAAGAATGATTCAAAAACTTAGTTTTAGTTTTACACAGAAAGCATTTCAGATCAACCGATTTGCAAACTCGATGATACCGAAGCAGCTTTTGGAACCTATACTAGTGAACTCGGTCAGACCGAGTCACAGTTCGGTGGCTCCGAGACTGCTAGGGTTTCACAAAGTCCTGAACTCGGTCACACCGATTTGCAATTCTCGGTCAGACCGAGAATCACTTGTGCAATGGCCTTAGCCGAATCGGTGGAACCGAGTTCTACAACTCGGTGGGTCCGAGATGGTTTCGGCGGAAACCTAACCCTAAATTTCCAATTCACTTCTAATCTATGGATTGTTTTGACTGGATAGAATCGTTTCAATCGTGGCAAGAATCATGATGAACACAATGTGCTAGGAATCGGACGGGGATAGCACTGTGATCGAGTCCATACCCTAGCTTGGCAACGAACTCGCTACGGCGGCAACGGCGGGGATGAATTCCGTTGACGGCGGCGGAGACCAGCGACTAGAGGCAGCTGGCGACGAGGAGGACGATCCGGAGACCCTGGAGGCAGAGCGAGCTATGCGCGGGCGAAGGGGTTTGGAGAAAGTTTCCAAATTTTTGCCCGTGAGTATATATAGCCCGACCATGTCGGTGTGACCGAGTGGAACAACTCGGTGGCACCGAGATGCATAATTATTGATAGTTACAGCAACTCGGTGTGACCGAAATGTTCAAATCGGTTGCACCGAGATTAAAAACCTAGATCGACTTAGTGATCTCGGTATGACCGAAATGGAAGAATCGGTCAGACCAAAACGCACAAAGAAGTTTTGGAAGTTTAAGTCTATGACGAATCGGGGACTCCGAGTGCTCCTCACACAGAGTGGTTCTAATCTGACTTGATCAAATTTTGTGATGTAGCATGAATAGAGTTTGACACAAGAAAAGCATAGATAGCTAGATAAGGTTCTCAGGCATTCTTGTTCATCCACTTGGCAAAAGAAAAAGAAACCAATCAATCAAAGCAACAAGTGGATGTCCTCGAATGAGTTAAATATGCAACCAACATGCTCACACAATAAAATGGCAAATGAAATATGTGGCAAAGCATGCACAACCAATTCTAGCATCTATCAAACAATTGGCGATGACTAGGTCATCTATATATGAGTATATTGACTTAGGAGTCAAATGAGAACATTTGATCATAGGTCATACTCATTGCTTAGGCTCAAGTGGGGTTACCACTTTTACATAATGCATTGATGTGTTCACACCATTAGAGTTGCTTTGACTCAATCCTTAGAGTTAAGCTCCCCCTAGATGTGAGATCCCCCCTTAGAGGGATGAACTAACCTTGGTTTTTTTCGATGATGACTTCATGTAGGTGTTGAAGATGTGGATGCTCAATGTTGATGAAGATCATTTGGAGCAATCCTTTGGAGTGACTTGCACTTTCAATACCTACACGGGTTAGTCCCACAAGGAACAAACAAGGATATCCATAGACATAGAGTGATGCACACACAAGATGATGTCCATGAACGCATTAGGTTACCTTGTCCCTTGTCTTACCAACAAGAGGGTTTGTGACTCCTTGAACTAGTGCAAGATGTGGAAGTTGATTGCACTTGTTGTTGCCAAAATGATATGAGTGAAGTATGTTGGCGGAGTCACCCTCAAGAACTCTCTAGTTCTTCTTCTTTGGGATCCACATCATCTTGATGGGAATCCTTGGAGTTGTAGTCGTACTTGATGAAGTAGAACTTGACGTTGTCTTGGGAACCCACTTGACCAAGGCCTTAGGAGCTTCTTCAAATGCATCAATCTCCTCTTGAAGCTTGTCCTTGCCTTTTTGCTTGTGGTCTTGTGATGGAATATCATCTTGAGCTTGTGTCCCCTTGAAGGAAGTAGGATCATACTTCTCTTGTTGAGGAACAAACTTCGTCTTGGGATATTGATCTTCTTCCCACTCAACTCCATTGGTATTGAACGTTCGTTCAAAACCAACACCTTGGTTCTTCCGGTGCCTTCCTTGCTTGCGTATAATTTCCTCAAATTGCTTACTCCCGGCAAGGCTCTTGTAAACACCTTTCTCTATAATTCCCTTCAATAAGATATTTTCTTGCTCAAGTGTAACTTGGCTAAGAGAATCATTAGTGGAATCAAGAGAACTACTAGAAGCAACAATATTTGATTTAGCATGATTATTGTTACTACTAGAGGAATAATCTTTCTTGTTCTTGTTAATGGACTTGACTTGAGGCATGTAAGTTGATAAGAGTAAACGCTTAGCAATGTAAGGAGAACTTTTCTTACGGAGATCATCATTGATTGCCTTTAAGAACTCATGCTCTTGCTCAAGGTTGAGCTTTTCAAAGCGTAACTTCTCATGAGCCCTTAAAAGTTCTCGATGATCTTCTAAGATAGTTTCATGAGCTAACTTAAGAGTGTTTAGTTCTTTAGTTAGAAGCTCAATCTTCTCCTTATCATTGTCATTCGTTTTATCTTGATTAGCATGATTAATTGATGTTTCATCATAGTATTCATCACTAGAGTTGTCAACAAGTAAATCATCATCACCTAACAAGTCATCTTCATCACTATTGAAATCAACATACTCGGGATGTGTTACCTTAGGGCCTTTAGCCATGAAGCATCTTCCAAGTCCTTCATTTGGTGAATCAAATATGTCGTAGGAGTTGGTTGACACAAGTGCTAGACCGGCAACACCTTCATCTTGAGTATGTTCGGAGTCGGAGTGATAGCTTCTCTCGGAGTGATTGTCGGAGTCGGAGCTGGATACCCATTCACCAACATGAGCTTGATGTCTTCGTTTTGTGTAGCTCCTTGATGACTTGTCCTTCCTTTCTGAATCATTGCTTCTCCGGGATGTTCTTCGTTCATAACGATCATCTCTACTCCTCCTCTCTCTTGGTGGTGATTCTTCTCTTCTACTTCTCCTCTTGGGTGATTCTTCTCTTCTTTTGTGGGGTGCCGTACACTCATTGGAATAGTGTCTGGGTCTCCCACAATTGTAGCAATTGCGGTCTCGACTAGAAGATCTTTTGTCATTGTAGGACCTTGACTTGGAGATTCTTTCTTTGCTTCTACTCTTGCAGAATTTGTTGAAGTTCTTCACCATTAAGCTCAATTCTTCATTGAAGGTTTGTTTCTCACTTGATGATGTAGGGGCTTCACATGAGGCTTTGTAAGCACCACTTGACTTGTTGTGAAGTTCCTCCTTATCCTTGAGTGACATCTCATGAGCAACAATTCTTCCAATGACCTCCGTTGGCTTGAGATTCTTGTAATTGGGCATCATTTGGATCAATGTGCACACGGTATCATATTTTCCATCCAATGCTCTTAGGATCTTCTTGACGATGAATTTGTCGGTCATCTCTTGACTTCCTAAGCCCGCAATCTCATTTGTGATAAGAGCAAGCCTAGAGTACATTTCAGTGACACCTTCACCATCCTTCATTTTGAACTTGTCAAGTTGACTTTGGAGCACATCCAATTTGGATTCCTTGACGGAGTCGGTAACTTCATGCATATCAATCAAAGTATCCCAATTTTTCTTTGCATTCTCAAGACGGATGATTTTGTTGAATTCTTCGGGGCACAATCCGTTAAAGAGGATATCACAAGCTTGAGCGTTGTATTGCAGCATCTTCAACTCATCCGCGCTAGCTTCACGGTTAGGTTCTCTCCCATCAAAGAATTCACCTTGCAAGCCAATACACACAATAGACCAAACGGCGGGGTTATGTCTGAGAATATGCATTTTCATCTTATGCTTCCAACTAGAAAAATTTGTACCATCAAAGTAAGGACCTCTACGGTGATAATTTCCCTCGCTAGACGCCATACGCTCCTAGGTTGTGAAACCAAGGCTATGACCACCAAAAGCTATGGAAATGAAAGCAAATGGAGACCAAAGCTCTGATACCACTTGTAGGATCGGAAGTATGTCTAGAGGGGGGGTGATTAGACTACTTGACCAATTAAAAACTTATCCTTTTCCCAATTTTAGTCTTTGGCAGATTTTAGCTATCTTAGCACAAGTCAAGCAATCTTCACACAATTCAACCAAGCATGCAAAGAGTATATGAGCAGCGGAAAGTAAAGCATGCAACTTGCAAGAATGTAAAGGGGAAGCATTTGGAGAACTCAAATAAAATTGGAGACACGGATGTTTTTGTCGTGGTTCCGATAGGTGGTGCTATGGTACATCCACGTTGATGGAGACTTCAACCCACGAAGGGTAACGGTTGTGCGAGTCCACGGAGGGCTCCACCCAAGAAGGGCCCACGAAGAAGCAACATTGTCTTTCCCACAATGGCCGTCGCCCACGAAGGACTTGCCTCACTAGCGGTAGATCTTCACGAAGTAGGCGATCTCCTTGCCCTTACAAATTCCTTGGTTCAACTCCACAATCTTGTCGGAGGCTCCCAAGTGACACCTAGCCAATCTAGGAGACACCACTCTCCAAGAAGTAACAAATGGTGTGTTGACGATGAACTCCTTGCTCTTGTGCTTCAAATGATAGTCTCCCCAACACTCAACTCTCTCTCACAGGATTTGGATTTGGTAGAAAGAAGATTTGAGTGGAAAGCAACTTGGGAAAGGCTAGAGATCAAGATTCATATGGTAGGAATGGAATATCTTGGCCTCAACACATGAGTAGGTGGTTCTCTCTCAGAAATCGTAAGTTGGAAGTGTAGGTTCGTTCTGATGGCTCTCTCCACGAATGAAGAGGAGGTGGAGGGGTATATATAGCCTCCACACAAAATCTAACCGTTACACACAATTTACCAATTTCGGTGGGACCGAATCAACAAACTTGGTCAGACCGTTTTAGTAAACCTAGTGACCGTTCGGATTTTTGGTGGGATCGACATGCAACTCGGTAGGACCGATATGCTTAGGGTTAGGTCATAACGTAATCTCGGTGAGACCGATTACACAAACTCGGTGAGACCGATTTTGGTAATAAGCTAACCAGAGAGTTGGTCAGGTAAACTCGATGGGACCGGTTCGCTCATTTCGGTGGGACCGAAATGTTACGAAAAGGAAACAAAGAGTTTAATTGCAATCTTGGTGGGACCGATCGCTCATCTCGGTGGTACCGAAACGTTACGAAGGGAAACAGAGAGATTACAATCCCATCTCGTTGAGACGGAGATCCCTATCGGTGAGACCGATTTGCCTAGGGTTTGTGGTAGTGGCTATGACATCTGAACTCGGTGGCGCCGGGTAGAAAAATCGGTGGGGCCGAGTTTGACTTTTGGTTTGGGTCATATGTGCATATGAGAAAGTAGTTGAGAGTTTTTGGAGCATATCACTAAGCACTGTGGAGCAAGAAACTCATTAAACAACACCTCATCCCTCCTTGATACTATTGGCTTTTCCTATAGACTCAATGTGATCTTGGATCACTAAAATATAAAATGTAGAGTCTTGAGCTTTTGAGCTTGAGTCAATCCTTTTATCCTTAGTATTTTGAGGGATCCATTTTCCTTATCCATGCCATGCCATTCATTGAGCTTTTCCTGAAATGTTCATCTTGGAATGATGTTAGCTCAATGAGCTATATGTTGTTAGGAATTACCAAAACCACCTAGGGATAGTTGCACTTTCACCGGTGAAAAACCAAAACGTCAAAAAACCCCAAAAAAACCGTTTAAAAAGCAGAAACTGCATGCGGAAAAATAAAAAAATAAAATCCAGAGGAAGCGCCCAGAGCGCGACACATGGCGAATGGCTGAGAGCGCACCGAGTGGCGATGATCGTTGCGAGGCTCCTGAAAGAGCACTCATTAATTAGTTGCTCTCAGCGGACGCACACGCACAACTGCACCCCACGCGCCCATATTGAGCCGACCATGAGCGGCGGTTGGGAGCCCTCTAATTTCTTATTTCGTTTTTCTTATTTCTATTTTTTCTTTTATAAATAATTTGAGATTTGGTAAATTTTCTGGTCATAAAAAACCGCCAATTTCAAAAAAGTTTGTGGAGCCAACAAATATCCCTAGACTAGATAATGTTCAAGAATTGAAAAAATGGTCGTGAATCTGGATACTCGTGAACATTTTTATTAGATGAACAAAATTTGAATTTTATGAGAAAATTCTTAATTGAAGAACAATTTCTGAAAAAATCAGATTAAATTTTTCAAAAATGGATGAACCTTTACTGAATTTGATATTTTTAAAAATTATGGTAAAGAAATTTTGAATATGCTGAACATTTTTTAAAGAAGATGAACCTTTTTCGAATTAAATGAACATTTTTCATTTTTCGAACTTAATAAACAAATTCTCAATTCAAGATTACTTTTTAGAAAATCAGATGAACTTTATGAACCTAGATGAAATTTTTTTGTATTTGATGAACATTTTTTTAAATTATGGTGAATAATTTTTTGAATACGATGAAAAACTTTGAATATGATAAACATTTTTTGAATTAGATGAACAATTTTTGAATTAATTGACCAAAACAATGTTCAAGATTTTACAAAAAATCCCTAAGAGAAATAAAATAAAGAAGAAAAAAGGATATGAAAGAAAAATTTAAAATCAAAAAACCAAAACCAAAAACAAACAGAAAAGAAACATAAAAGAATAAAAGAATAAAAACTGGGGACCTCGCGCCCCACATGGGCCGGCCGCGTCAAATAGGCGCCACCTTGCGCTAGCTATTCCTAGGGCGGGTCCATTTTGAGAACACGTACGTTCTGAAGGTTTCTGTCCGGTTTTTACCCTTTTCCTACTGTTTTTACTTGTTTTCTCTTCCAAAAAGTCCCCCCCCCCCCCTTTAAAAATGTTAACGTATTAAAAATAATTTTCGTGTTTCTGATATTCTTTTTTTCAGAATTTTGAGAAATGGTCCCATTTAAAAGTTGTTCACAATGTCAAAAAAGTATGTGTTTTGAAATTTGTTCACAAATTTAAAAATTATTCTGGAATTTAAAGAAATGTTCTTGTTTTCATGTTTTTCACAATTTTTATTTTTGTGGGAGTAGGACAATGCCCCTGAGTTGCAACGGGATAGTAATTAGCCTGTGATTTACCTGCCCACATTAATTCGATTGTATAAATAAATATCTATCAAGTTCTACCTGTTATTTTGATGAGAAGTTTGATAACTAATTAAAATGAAATTGGCACAGAAGGTAAATAAATTAAGATATTTGATTATCATATGGGGAAGGTTGGACAAAGAGTAGTGGAAAAAGTGAAATACATTCCTTTTAAGTAGTAGAGACTTATACAAAATTGTTTGCATTCTCAAAAAAATGTTCTCTTTTAAAAAAAATGTTTGGAATTTCTAAGATTGTTTGTTTCTTTCAAAATTTCTTCAGAATTATCAAAAAAGTTCATGTTTAAAAAATGTGTTCAAAAATATAAATTTAAAAAAATCGCAAATAGTGTAATTATTTTTCGCTAAAGTATCCTCCGGTTTGGTACAATATATTTTGAGCTTGTTCGCTGCACTGAACTGTCCTGCTATGATGGTGGCTCGCTCGCTCTAAACTCCCGGGTACACCGCATGGGCTGGCAGATCCATGAAATCAAGATGCGCCATTGCGGCAGTCCTCCTGTTTGACGCAAAGATCGTCAAATAGGAGGTTGCATCTGTCGTTTCGTCACATTTTACACAAAAAACAAAACAAAAAAAACTGTTGTTTTGTCATGCAACTGGCGAGCTAAATGAAGTTTTTATTTATTTATTTTTTTTGCGGGGAGCTAAATGAAGTTTTTAGAGGAAGAAGGGAGACAAAGTACCGCCACATGCCTTTTGGTTGTTTTCGGTTTTTTTACCGGCCTTTCTTATAGAGTCAGGTCCATGTTTCTCCTTGCAACCTACCAACTTCTTCCAATCTTTTCCTACTTCTTCTGATCCATATTACGTGTCGTTCAAATAGATGTTTTTAGCAAATGCATACATTTGAGCGACAAGTAATATTAATGGGAGGAAGTATCTTCTTTCTCCTAAATGATCTTTGCAGTATACCCTTGCACATAATTTACTACTCCGTCAGCAGCGGGGAATCTCCCCACTGTTTTATTCTTCATGTCTTTCTTTTTTTGACATTGTATGGACTTCTGGCACATTCCGTCACACGACAACATCTTCACCTCAGTAAATAATCCTCACCTTACCTCACAAAAGAAAAATAGTAATAATCCTCACCTCACCCACCTCCTTGTGTAGTCCGGAGAGTTGGCGCGTACGATGATGGCGCGTCCCCAGAGACGGCCATGCACACGCAGGACGGAGAGAGAGAGAAACCCATGATGCGTGCGGCTCCGGAGGACCCCCAAACCCTAGACCAGCAGGCCCCAGATCTTCTCCTCCTCCGGCCGCTGCCGCCGCCGGCGCCGGCGGTGGCGGACGCGCCCGGCCGACGAAGGCGGCGGGTGCTGGCGGCGTCCCCCGACGGGCCCCTTCGCGCGGAGTGGATCGTCTTCGGGGCTGCCATGGTGGCGGGATGGCCGGCGGCGGGATTCGCGGTGGCCGTCGTCGGGCATGGCAGGGAGCGCGGCGGAGAGGCGGTCCCAGGCAAGGTGTGCAGTAGAGTGGTGGAGGAGGGTGGTGCGCCGGTGCAGATGGGGGCGACGGCGGGAGCTCGGGACCATGGTGGCGGCGGCGCTGAGAGGCCCTGCCAGGAAGGAGTCCATGGCGGGCAGCGGGCAGCCGGCCACCGCTGTGTGCTGGGCGCGCTAGGCTCTTGCCTTATAGTTGTGTTGTCATTGTTGGCTGTCCTTGGACTAGCCGGATGTGGAATGATGCTACGCTTGTTGTTCGTAACGAGTGATAGTTGTCTTGTATTTTTAATTTTCTTCTTCTATAAAGTTATGGTACGCAATTTGCGTACTCTCGAAAAAAAGAAACTCATGTTGCATGATGGGTGGGTGCACGCGGTGCGGTCCGTCGGTGACGCGCCGCGCGCGCATACGTGCATCATTGCGAGATAGCTTAGGCAGAGCAGCCTTGAAGCCCAAGGCAGCGCGACGACTCGGACACGAGCACCGGCACACGCGATTGTCATCAGCGGCGACAGATCAGATCACGTCGTCGAGTGACTGACAAGGAAGGAACACGCAAGAGAAAAGAGTAGTTAACCACAGCGCCAATCCATCGGTGCCACCACGACTTGCTTCTCCTTCTTTTCCTCCTCGACGAGTTCGCATGCATCGCACATCATCAAGCTGCACGCTGCTTTACAACAAAGATACTACTAGTACGTAGTACGTTTGATGAACGAACGAAACCGATCGGGCAAATGATCACTCGGCCTGCACGCCTGGCCCATGATACAGACAGCTTACTGCCTAGCTCCTCCAGTGAAAATGCGTGCTTAATTTTGTCCGAAATAGCGCCGTGCAGGCTATAATGCAACGCAAGTGATGATACCATCAGCCAGTTGCTACTGCTTGCTTGGTGGTTGTAGTCGAGCTGCAGGTAGCCGGCCCTTGAAATCCCGATCTCACTCTGGACCACGCCTGCCGCGAGATGGATTCGTCAGGTCCGGCGACCACAGTATTGGGCAGCACATAGTAGGTGGCGACAGTGACATGGGTGGAAACTTCTTCCATGATGTGATAGGAGCCAAATCTATCTATTTGAAGCTTGATTGATGTGCCTGATGCGTACGTGGTGCTACTCGGCAAAATCGCTGCCCAAGGTACTGTACCGGGAAGAGGCTCGTCAGTTCACTCGAGCATGTCGCCAACATCAGCTAGATCATTCAGCTACACACTCCTACTACATTGGGCTACATTATCAGCCACACGGGTTCCGTCTTCACGCCATTTGAGTTCTAGAAGGAGATAGAGAGCGCTTTGCCTCCTTGGACATGTCGTCTCCACGCAAAGTCCTATCAGCTCCCCTTTTTGTAAAGGAAAAAAAAAGGTGTGATGTTGCCCTCTCAGCTACACTAGTCGTACGTAAATAGAGATGATGTTTCTAGACTGGAACGTGGTCTCCAAATATGTACTCCGAGGAGTAAATCCGAGTGTTAATTCTCGCGTGAGTATATGCTAAGAAAGACTTGTATATTTTCATATTACTCCCTCCATTTTTATTTAGTTCGCATATTAGCTTTGGTCAAAGTCAAGCTTTACAAACTTTGACCAAGTTTATAAACAAAAATATTAAGATATACAAAAACAAATCAACAACATTAGATTTATTGTTGAATGTACTTTCACATTGTATAGATTTATTATGATAAATGTCTATATTGTTTTCTACAAACTTGGTCAAACTTTACGAAGTTTGACTTCAGTCAACTCTAATATGCAGAGTAAATAAAAACTGAGGGAGTACGGAATTATTCCATTACAAGTCTAATGTAGTAGTTTTCCCGCGTGTAAAACTAAAATAAGTGTTCATACAATATGGTTCAGAATGAGAACGAATCCACTAGACCACTACACACGTTCTGTAATGCCCATTTATTTACAAACAAAAGTAATCTTGTCATTTTGCGTGTTCAGCTCCAGTACCGGAAAATTTCGGTCCATACAATATCGTCCGGATTTCATCCTAATTTGTGTCCACCAAAGGGGTTTTAATGATAAAGTGGTGGGAGTTTCACAAAGGGGGTTAAAGCTCACTTTTGTAGCTAGAAAATTCAACTTACTTGGAAATTTTTAGAAATAAAAAATAAAAATTGTATATAAACTGCGGATGTTAAGAAGTTAATGTCTTTTAATATTACGAAAAGTTAGGAATAATTCACAAAATTAATAATTGAATAATATGAGTAGCTCAAAAGCACACAAAATCTTGTTGTTGTGTATTTCAATAATTCCTAAGCTCGTTAGCCCCCCCCCCCCACCACGGGGCTTTCCCTTGTCTCCAGTTTTAACAAGGTTGGCATGTCTGTAGGGATGTTGTCGTGTCATCTCTAAAACAGCTTGAAGCAGGTATCCATAGTTTAGAAAGTTGAGGGACCAAGGATGTCTGATGTTGGAGTCGAGCAGTCATAGGTGTCTAATATTTGAGTTTTTCTAAAACTTATACTTGGGTGAGAGTCAAGGGACAACAACATTTATTTTTATTTCTACAAAAGAAAAGATCCACATAGTAGCAATCTTCAAAGGCAGTTACTTATGACTAACTTATGGAGGTAGATGATAGAAACTAGGGATAAAACTATTGTACTTTAGCATTGATTTTTAACAAACCTCTTTTTAAGAAGATCTTTTAGAACATAAATTTCACTATAATGGTTTGGTTGGATTAGCACTACAGAAAAACATTATTTGGAATCGGAAAGTCTTAAACCGCTTTCTACAAATCCATGTGTGGCTTTCCTACCCTCATCTATTATGCCCGTGCGCATCACAGAGAAAACCAAGGGCCTTGTAAGTACAATATTGTTGAGGATAATATAAACACATTTATAACAAAAAATCAGCTAACTAAGTAGCAAAATTCTCGAAGTAACAGTATAATTAATGGAGATAACCATAATACCAAGGCAATAACAATATAATAAACATGATATCGTAATTATGGATGCTTACATGCACATCCTATCTTTTAGTACAAACTAAAGGACAAAACAACCAGTCCATGGTTTCTCTTAGATAATAAGGATCTTACATGTATATCCTATCTTCTATCACAAACAAACAAACAAAACAAAACAAACAAATTGTGACATCTTAGCCATGGACGCGTACCCACCAAAGATACCTTGTACGCTGGATTGGATTATTTTCTAGCTCCGCCACTTGTTGCATGATATCGTAACTATGGATTTCTTTTTGCGGGTGTAACTATGGTGCTTACATGCACATTCTATCTTTTAGTACAAACCAAAAGACAAAACAATCAGTCCATGGTTTCTCTTAGATAATAAGGATGCTTACATGTATATCCTATCTTCTATCACAAACAAACAAAGAAAACAAACAAATTATGATATCTTAGCCATGGACACACATCCACCAAAGATACCTTGTATGCTGGATTGGATTATTTTCTAGCTCCGCCACTGTTACATGATATCGTAACTATGCATGCTTTTTTTTTTGCAGGGTTTAACTATGGATGCTTACATGCACATCCTATACAAACTAAAATAAGAAACAATCAGTTCATGGTTTCTCTTAGATAATAAGGATGCTTACATACATGTCCTATCATCTACCACAAACAAACAAACAAACAAACAAAACGAACAAATTATGATATCTTAGCCATGTACGTACACGTGCCAAAGATACCTTGTATGCTGGATTGGATATGAGGTTTTGACGGGGAATACATTTCTTCAAGGGAAGAGTATTTGACATTTGACTAGACTCAAGAAGCTTTACCAACTTTACATTTTTTTTTCAAAAATACCAACTCTACAATCATTAATTCATCATACGCTGAATGGACAGAGAATATAAATAACATTTGAGTCCGGCTGGCCAAAAATGAATAGTTTAGGACCGCGGATGGACCTGTCGAACGCTCACACAGATGAGGTGCACAAGTGGCAAAATTCTCAGAAACGGTCCAAATTAAAAAAGGCAATCACAATACCATGGTGAAGACAGTACTAGAAATATTCTTACTTGTTGCAAATATGATAACGTTTTCCCAAAAAATAATAAAGAAAAAAGGTTTGAGGCCTGCTGTCCAAAATAAAAAGGAAGAGAAAACAATTCAGAGGCCAGGGATGAGCAGCACGTGACACAGCAGCGGTCACTCACACGCACAAGTGGCAGTGCCCGGATCCACTTGGCAGGAGTTGTAGTTGGTTGGGACCTCACCTCGGATGTCAACCGGCACGGCAACCCCGTCACGGGCGGCCTATAAATGCTCCCGGCCTTCCTTCCCCTCTCCCACTGCCCACTGCCTCCCCTCCATTCCATCTCGAACCCATTAAACAACCGGAGCCGTCCTCCTCCTCCTCCCACCAGATCTCAGATCCGCGGAGCTCCAGTGCGCCTCCCATGGCGGTCAAGGTCTACGTCGTGTAAGCACCCGCTCCCTCGCTGCTACTACTATCTGTTTCGCTGCCCCCCATTACAATCCACACTCGTGCATACTATGAAACTGAATTTCTAGACGTTGTTAATTCAGATAGTTGATTATTCTGCCTAGATTTTTTTAAATTCGGATTGAAACGTATGTCCCGGCAGCAATCACAGACCATGAGTGCACAATTGTTCTTCGGGAGGCCCTCCGCCCGTCGACGCCTCCGTCTAGAGCGGTTCTTGTAGTTTTGATCGTTCGCGTCAGAGTTCAGTCCAGGTTCAGTGAACTGAAAGTCTGAAACGAGTGGTGGGGGTGAGGGTTCAGAGTCACAGATAACCTGTGCTCGATTATTAGCTGTATGTGTATGGGGTATCATCAATCATGGATTTAATCCGTGGTGGGTCTGGTGGTCCATGATGGGATCGATGCCGGATATGGATGGGGACCTGATCCTGCACTAATAATCCTGCCCTGTCCCCTTTATCTGAATATATTTTCCTCCCTGTCGTGTGAAACTGTGAATCGCGCACCTCTGAAGTATCCGCCGTCCGGGCAGACATCGGCGACTTCTCGAAGCAATTTCCCGTTACCAGTGGCAGTGGATGCAGTCAACAACACCTTGATTGCCATCTCTCTGAAGAACATCACCTAGGTTGTTGACTGTCCCTAGTTGCTTGCTTTGGGCTACGTTTCCTATATGAATTTCATAGCAGGATATGCTAGTGTATCTTTACCATTTACCCTGTTCCCACCAACTAATAGGCATAGCTACTCATGGGTCACCCATCGCTGCATATGCTCAGGTCTCTAGTGCGATGTATATCATATTATATGATAGTCCACTGCTCCTTTAAAGAAAAGATAAAATGGAACCTTTTGTGCTTTAAATAGGATGGAAATCATATATACATACTATGTGGAACTTGTGTATTAGGTGAGAACTGGCCTAAATGTTTAATCAAATTGTAGTTTACCCCTTCTCTCGTTTTAAAATAAATCTCTGAGTTTCTTCCTTCTTTTTAAATGATATGTTTTCTTATTAAAAGAATCCGTTTAGTAAAAAATAGTCTGCTGATTAAAATTTTGGTGGCCTTCTTTCCGCTTGCATATGCAAATTTGTCAGTTGCAGCACAGCAATTAAAAGGTCATTTTCTTTTGATGTGGGTTTTCCACTACAACCCCACTGTCTCCTGTGATGGATCTTTGCTTGTAGTAGTGTTCAATCTTATTGCTTCCTAGTGTCAACTCCACCAACATGAACTTTTAGCTTTTCCACAATTATGCCTGTCTCAATAAAAGCTTATTTGAAGCACAAAAGTAACCAGTGCATAATTACTATCAAAAACGTATGAGCAAGTCCACTGGCCTTCTGAATATTGGAATGCAATACAATTAATCTGTAAAGTGTGAGAACTCACATCAGCATTTGAAGAATGTCACTCCTGGTCAGAATCAAACTACTAGTATCTTCAAGCATCTTTGAGTGTTCAGTACTCAGTGCAATGGATGCATCCTGCTATTGGCAGGCAGCATTTCTCTATCAATTCGCATCACTCGTCTTTCTTTGAAGTCACATCTATCAGAAACCATAAGCACATAACTAACCTGTATCACCCCATCACTGTCTAACATAAGCTATAATTGGACCATGTTTTAAAATTTTGCCTGCTGAATGGGATTGCCCAACTACCA
The DNA here is from genome assembly GCF_002162155.2 of Triticum dicoccoides. Classification (NCBI taxonomy): domain Eukaryota; kingdom Viridiplantae; phylum Streptophyta; class Magnoliopsida; order Poales; family Poaceae; genus Triticum; species Triticum dicoccoides. The sequence continues at coordinate 577,887,325 of NC_041381.1, read as the reverse complement.
AAAAGTAAGCCTCTAGAAGCCTTTAGATAAAAGATGGGAAACACCTGGGTTATTCTAATTAGACCTTTGATTGACAGTTTGCCCCAAACCCTTCGTGACATTTTGACATCATTTTCAGACTTATTGTTTTGCCTGTACATGATTACTCTGTTTTCTTAGTGGCTGTGGGGGCAAACTCCTTTCACCAATCACCAGATATAGAACTTACAGCCATAAGTTTACTGAAGTAGTTATATAATATACTGGCACGAAGTTCTCGACACATATGTCTTACATAGTTCGTTAATTGATGAACATTTGTGCCGTGCGTAACACACTAGCTGGTTCATGATGTCCTTTGTTCCTTTTGTTAGCCTAGTGTGTTTCCCAAAGTTGTCTGAAACACGCGTAAACAAGAAAGTAGTGGTGGTTGATGTTTATGGGACAAGATATATCATTGTGTCTTGCTTCTTGCACGTCAATAAAAAGTAGGGAGTAAAATCATCACCAATTTTTGACAGGTACTACTCCATGTATGGTCATGTTGCTAAGCTAGCTGATGAGATCAAGAAAGGTGCTTCCTCTGTCGAAGGCGTGGAGGTTAAAGTGTGGCAGGTCAGTCTCAGCAACCCTGTTTATCAGTTGACAACAGTCTCAAGAACCAACTGATGTATAGAGAAAGATGTCATGAAAAATGAATTCATACATGTTTTACCTACCATCTATCTTAAAGGTCCCTGAGATCCTGAACGAGGAAGTCCTTGGCAAGATGGGCGCCCCGCCCAAGACCGACGTGCCAGTGATCTCCCCTCAGGAGCTGGCGGAGGCCGACGGCGTCCTGTTCGGGTTCCCGACGAGGTTCGGCATGATGGCGGCGCAGATGAAGGCGTTCTTCGACGCGACGGGCGGGCTGTGGAGGGAGCAGAGCCTGGCGGGGAAGCCGGCGGGCGTGTTCTTCAGCACGGGCACGCAGGGCGGCGGGCAGGAGACGACGCCGCTGACGGCGGTGACCCAGCTGACCCACCACGGCATGGTGTTCGTGCCGGTGGGGTACACGTTCGGCGCCAAGATGTTCGACATGGACAAGGTGCAGGGCGGCAGCCCGTACGGCGCCGGCACGTTCGCGGGGGACGGGTCGCGGTGGCCGTCGGAGATGGAGCTGGAGCACGCCTTCCACCAGGGCAAGTACTTCGCCGGCATCGCCAAGAAGCTCAAGGGCTCCTCCGCCTGAGTGCATGATCATTGATCACCTGATCACTGGTGGTGGTGGTGGTGGTGCTGCTATCTGTATCTGTGGAGCTTAAGTTTGATGTGTGGTGTGGGCACTGTTATGTTAATTATTATGGCTTTGATTGAACCGGTTGTAAAGTTTGTAAGTGGATTTTGAATTTCATAGTATTATCATATCACTGCCATTGATACAAGTGACCGCGGTGGACTGTGGCGCACTCGCGCTGTACACGTAGATTTACTGTCCCTGCGGTCGTTTTTCTTGCGTGTTTGTTCTGCTTTGGACCAGTTTCTGCTCTCTTTCTCTTCTCTGATCTTTCTCACGCTTAACAACTGCTGTAATTGTCGTTTGGAACCTTTGTTTTTTATCTATATATTCACGTACAGTCTTCCTGCACGGTTTGAAGGAAAAAACTCTGCAAGTTAGCCTGTATTGTTCAGACAAGAAGTAGCCTTCTACAAATCACCAAGATACAATGTCTGTTCACAGTATGGTCCAACTTAAGGTTCAATGTTTAATGTGACTCTGAAACAACCAATAGTTCACCAAGACACCAACACGATTTCACCCTCTATCTAAGAGGAAGTTTCGTCCTCGGCTCATGCGGGACTAGGGAATTCAACTTGCTTTACAGGAAGTTGGCATTGCCTTTTGAGCATTGATCCCCTTTCACTAACAAAATTGAAATACCCTAGTACTCCAAGAAGATAAAGTACCAACCAAATACAACCTTCCGATTTATACGGGTAATTTGAAGCTTTTGCCTATGTGATTCTTTGACAAGATATTTCGCCAAAGTGATAATACTAGCACACATCTGTTACATTTAGGCAGTGTAGCTTCTTCTTTTTACCTTGTATATTTTTGGAAAAGTCAATTCTTTGGTACATGTCATTTGGTAATAGCAAGAATGCAGTGGCACACGCATTGCGGGGCCAACATTTTAAGCATCTAGCAATTACGCACAGATTGAGTGAGGTGGTTGGGTCCTTAATTTCTCCGGTTCAAACTGCCTCTGTTCAGGGTAGATACATTATGGAAGGGGTGCTAATTTTGTACAAGGCTTTGAATTCAATACATGCTAAAAAAGCAAAATGTCATGCTTTTTTAAAGTTAATTTTGAGAAGGCATATGATAAAATCAGCGACCATTTGTCCATGAAACGTTAACTTTAAAAGGATTTCCTAATAAATAGAAGATTGGATTATGGAGACAATGAATGGTGGATGTGTGGGAATTAAAGTCAATGATTCTGTTGTCCTTTCTTTCCTACTTTAAAGGTCTGAGACATGGTGTTTCATTGTCCCGCAATTTGATTCTGTTGTCATGGATAATGCAAGGTAGCACGGTTTTGTGAAAGGGGTGCTAGAGGAAACAAGCGAAGGAAGTGATTAATATATTGCAGTATGCTGATGACATAATATTCTTGCCACCTATGATGATATTTCTAGTGATCAAAATTTGAACAAATTTATGGGCTGGAAATCAACTTCTTAAAAAGTGAGATCAAGAAAAATGTTTGGGGTGGCTGTCAATATATTAAGAAAATGTTGGTAATGGCAAAAACATCAGATTTTCGGAAGATTGGTGGGTGGATAATAAACCATTCAATCAATTATATCCCAGGTTGTATGATATCTGTTTTACCAAAAATATTAAGCTAGCTGATGTGTTTGATAAAGGCTGGGACCATTTTTGTGGTCTACTTGGACATGCAAGAATGATATATGGTTTGAACGCACAACGGTGATAGACCCTTTTGTGATTCTTCATAAAACATGTTCTCTCATCGATTCTTGGTCGATTTTGCAGATAAACCAGGAAGATCAAAAGGACCTGATGTGGGAGTTAAAGCTACTAGAGTGAGTAGGAAGTGACATCTTCATTGCTTCGAGGGGGTGGCGTCCTAGAGTAATGAGATTAACTGGTGGTTGATGAACAAAGGTTGAAGAATATCTGGTGGTGCTATCCCTAAGATGCATGGTGCTGCTATCTCGGATGTCTGTGGCGTAATATCTTTGTTTTACCTTCATATCTACTCTCTATATGTTGGTTGGTCTTTTCGTGGGTTAAACTCCTCTGTTAGGTTATGGATATGGTAGTTTGGGGTGGGATTGATCTGTAGGTGGTACCTATTTAAGAAGTGCCATGAATGCTTCTCGAATAGGGACATTGTTTGCTCTTCTAGCAAGAATTGGGCTGCATCCTAAATTCTAGTCAGGTATGTCTTGATGCATGTTTTAGTTTAGCTCTTGGGTCTAGCGATCTGTAAGAACTTCTATGATTTCTATAATAGAAATCGAGGAAAAGGTCCTTTCGCTAAAAAAAATTACATTGTAGGTAGTGCTCCCTCTTACCCCCTCTTTTCACATAAAAGGTAAGAGTATGTAGTAAATCTGAGCCGTTGATCACATTAGTTAATGGTCTGATTAACTCTTACCTTCTTACCTCATATGTAAAAAGAGGGGGTAAGAGGGAGCATGTTAAAATTTGCCTTCTTTCATACCTTTTCTAGGAGATGTCTTTTATTTGATATATAATTTGGTTTTAACATATCGTGCTTTTGCAAGGCATCATTTGGTTTGGCCAATTTTGTTTGACAAAGGGTAATATACTAATCTCAAGATGGAATACCAATTACACCAGAACTCTGCGATACCACAATATCAAGACCTAGTCGAGACAGTACAGAAACACATAATAAAAAAGGAAAAAAAATCAAAAGTAAGAAAAATAAAGAGAGTTGACATGACCAAGGAGACACGACAAAGCACATGTACATGCAACCAATGCGCTCAGTTTTTACTAGTTGCAACTTCACCTCTACATGCAGCTAGAAGCCTAGAACTGTCAACATCCTCCTAAGAAATCGGGTAGTGCGCTCTCTTCCCTCCCTCATTTATCTCCAAGAACACTCCGAATGCTAGCACATCCATCCATATGGTTAAAAATAGAGGGACATGACATGCAAAATTCAGTGAGTACGCGTCATAGTTCGTGAGTCTGGGTATGTTCCGGCCACTCCCGACTCCCTTCTTCATCCCTGAATAAAATGCACTCGATGGATTGCGAAAGGGGCATCTCGCCAGAGAACATCACCGACCTGTACCCTGCCGACGACTACCCGCATGGGAACCCGGTGAGTGAGCTATCCTTCCTTGTCCTCAAGAACGGTGGTGTATTTCGAGGCTTTCAATTGCAAGAATCCATTGCAATTTAGGTTCATGCACCCATCTAGCGATGAGTCTGCACCTTATATGCCCCCCCGACCCAGCAGGGGAATTTTATGGAAATGTTGATGCATCAAATTTCTCATGCGTTCCGGATTCGAATGTTATGTAAGAGGATGAACAAGAACATTTGATGAATGGAAGGGACACTTGGATGGATGGCCTTTTTTTCTATATAGAGATCAATATAAAATATCAAGTTGATACAAAGTAGTATAGCTTCTGCAACAACACAATCTCAATAGCTTATCGCAACATCGATCATGCATGCAGGAAAATATTAACCATTGCATGCCGCGGAGAACTAGCTCAGACATCTTAAGAAGCAATTTTTTTCCACCAGCAGTTCGTAACACCCCACTAAAAATAGCTTACTCCGAGCGTGAAAGAGTAGTATGAGCTCAATATGATGAACATGCAAATATAAGCAGTCGATCGATTGCAGTGCTCGGTCGATGTGCTTCGCTATTCTCTATTGAGTGGAAATATTGACGATGGATGCTGCAGAGGCACTGGAGATCCTACTACAAGCACGTGCTGCTCCTGGCGTACCAGAGCTGCGGCGTGGTGTACGGCGACCTGAGCACGTCGCCGCTGTACGTGTACAAGAGCACCTTCGCCGGCCCGGTCCGGCGGTTCGAGGACGAGGAGACCATCTTCGGCGTCTTCTCGCTCGTGTTCTGGACCATCACCCTCATCCCGCTCCTCAAGTACGTCTTCATCGTGCTCAGCGCCGACGACAACGGCGAGGGCGGCACCTTCGCGCTCTACTCGCTGCTGGTGCGGCACGCCAAGTTCAGCCTGATGCCCAACCAGCAGGCCGCCGACGAGGAGCTCTCCGCCTACCACAAGCCGGGCTACGCGGCGCAGGACACGGCCATGCTGCGCGCGCTCCGCCACTTCCTCGAGAACCACAGCAAGTCGCGCACCTGCCTCCTCCTCACCGTCCTCTTCGGCGCCTCCCTCGTCATCGGCGACGGCGTCCTCACCCCGGCCATGTCCGGTGCGTCCGCGCGTGAAACAATTTCCTTGCAGTGATCTTGATCTCAATGGCTGCCTGCTGATCTTGTTCGATCCTCGCAGTGATGTCGTCGTTCTCGGGTCTGCAGGTCCATTCACACACGCTAACAAACGGTGAGTGTTCGCAGCACTGCTAGTCCTTGCTGCAACAAAGATTTATACTTATCGGAACAAAGGTTTTCCACTTACTGGAACCACCAGCCATCGCTGCTTGCTGCTAATTTGCCGGCCCTCTGAAAAAGAGAGCAGGTGAGGTGGTGATCCTGTCGTGCATTGTGCTGGTGTGCCTCTTCACGCTGCAGCACTGGGGGACGCACCGCGTCTCCTTCCTGTTCGCGCCGGTCATCGTCACCTGGCTCCTCCTCCTGGGGGGCACCGGCGTCTACAACATCATCGTGTGGAATCCCAGGGTGTTCTACGCGCTCTCTCCCACCTACCTCATCAGGTTCTTCATGAGGACCGGCAAAGAGGGCTGGATTGCACTCGGAGGGGTGCTACTCTCCATGACAGGTACCAACAATGGCATGCATGCAGTGTACAGCTAGTATATCTTCACACGAACTGCCTTGTTTATTTACTCCCTCTGTTCCATGTAGTGCGTATAGATTTTTTTATAAAGTCAAACTTTGACCAAAAAATTTATAGATAAAACTATTAATATCTGTAATACCAAATATATAAAATAAAACTACATCTTATGATGAATCTAATGATATATGTTTGCCATTTTAGATGTAAATGTTTTTTTTCTGTGAATTTAGTCGAAGTTTGTGAGGTTTGACTTTCAAAAAAATATGTATGTGCTACATTGTGAAACGGAGTGGGTACCTTAATTGAATCAGTTGATCTTAATTTGCACATTTCAATATATGCGTTGCAGGCACAGAGGCTATGTTTGCAGACCTTGGCCACTTCACAGCAACATCCATAAGGGTACATCCGCATGGTTCTCAAGCTTTATTTGTTGATAACTTAATGCTCTGTTTTCCTTTAATCATGACAATGGCGTCATGGTAATTAAGCATTCAGCTTGGTTAATAGGTCAACTAACCACTTCAACGGGTCATAATGGGAAATGTCATACACTCGTAGTACCATATGCATAATACTAAATTACTAATGTACGAAACTATCTTTATAATGCATAGTACTCCCTCCATCCCAAATTTTTTGTCTTAGATTTGTCTATGTACGGATGTATATAACACTAAAACATAACTACATACATCCGCATTTAGACAAATCTAAAACAAGAATTTTGGGACGGAGGGCGTATTATAATTTGATAACAAAGATGACCTTATTTATTATTTTATACTTCCTCCGTCCCAAAATAAGTGGCTTAACCTTAGTACAATTTTGTACTAAAGTTAGTACGGAGGGAGTATTAAAATATAATACCACATCATCTATTATTTTACACACTTCCTTTCTTCAACTAATATAATGTTGATTTTAGCGGCATGTCTAGTGGAAAATGCATGAAACTACATGATACGGCATTATGATATCCCACCATGAAAGGTTTTCTGGAAAATCAAATGAACCATTATTGTCACTGACAGGTGGCCTTTGTGGGCCTGATCTACCCATGTTTGGTGCTGCAGTACATGGGACAGGCGGCCTTCCTGTCCAAAACCCCCGAGTGCGATATCCACTTCATCTTCTTCAAGTCCATACCCGGTAATTAAATCTATTTTGCTACATCTCAATCGATTCAGATTTTCTTTAACCCTGGCTCATTCAAGAAGTGCACTTCGCGCTAATAAACTGAAGTTGACTCCGCAAAAAAATAAAAAAATAAATTGAAGTTGTACTTTTCTGGGCCATTCAGGATTAAGAAAATCTCTGTCGACTTAGACCTATTCGAACTTGCTAGGGCCAGTTCTTTTGGGCGGTTTGAAAAACAAGCTGCCTCTTCCCAGCTTAAAAAAACAAGCCATCTTCTAAATTTATTGAAACTTTTAAATTAGTCATTTCATAACTAGTTTTAAACGAGAAATTGCTTTTGGAAGCCTAGCTCCATGGAGGCCTTCAAATGCAAAATTCAAAATTCGTGAAAATTCATATTTTTTACGTTTCAAAAAATTCTAAAAAAATACAGATATAAATGAAGGCATAGAGCACAAGTGTGTAAATTTTCAGGACGAATTATGTTGAAATGAGGACTATCCAAAAAACAAATTTAGTGCTTTTTAACACATGATACTATTCATCCTCCTAGACCATGAATTTGTCATTTTTGTATAGGACGCATTTCAACGTATTTCACCTTGAAGTTTACACACATACACCTCGCATCCTTCTTTACTTTTACAAAAAAATCAGATTTTTTTAAACCAAAATTTTATTTTTTTCAAAAATTCGGCCTCCATGGAGGCCGAGATCCAAAACGCCCTACTCATTTAAAAGCCCCAAAAGGCTTATGAGGAAAGCTGCAAAGGAGACAGCTTATTTTGGAAGTTGTCAAAAGAACTGGCCAAAGTGCTCTTTTGATCCTGAGCTCATAAGCTCCCGCATGAACAGTAAAATCGAAAAAAGAAAAAAAAAATCAACAAAATCTATTTTTTTGTGATAAACATTGATGAATGTTCTAACGCCGTGCAAAATTTCAGGTCGAAATGATATCCGTGGAGGTCTGGGCAAAAATAACAAAATTGATGCTCCAAAATGCTTCCAACAATAGTCTTATTGGACCATCGATTTTTTTCCCAGACCTCCACGAATGTCATTTCAACCTGAAATTTTGCATGCAGTTAGAAAATTTATCAATGTTCATCACAAAAAAAAATCAAATTTTTTTGAACGTTTTGACTTTTTTTTTTGATTTTACTGTTCACGCGAGAGCATATGAGCTCGGGATCAAATACTCCATGTCCACTGGCTAAAGTGCTCTTTTGATCCGGAGCCAAGAACTGGCCCCTACTCACATTGGCTCCACGCACAAAAATCAAAGTGTCTGTTATGACGATGTAGTGTGGATATGTGATCCCGACATGAATGAAATGTGGGTGCAGTGCGGTTGTTCTGGCCGGTGCTGGTGGTCGCGACGCTGGCTTCGATCGTGGGCAGCCAGGCGGTGATCACGGCCACCTTCTCCATCGTGCGGCAGTGCATGGCGCTTGGCTGCTTCCCGCGCGTGAAGATCGTGCACACCTCCAGCCTCATCCCGGGGCAGATCTACAGTCCCGAGATCAACTGGCTCCTCATGCTCGTCTGCCTCAGCGTCACCGTCGGCTTCCGCGACACAATGCTCATCGGCAACGCATACGGGATGGCGTGCTCCGGCGTGATGGTGGTCACCACGCTCCTCATGACGCTGGTGATCATCTTCGTGTGGCAGCTGGGCTTCATCATGGCGACGCTCTTCCTGCTGGCCTTCGGCGTGGTGGAGGGGGTGTACCTGTCGGCGGCGCTGATGAAGGTGCCGCAGGGCGGGTGGCTGCCGCTGGCGCTGTCACTCCTGTTCGTGGCCATCATGTACACGTGGCACTACGGCACTCGGCTGAAGCACTCGTTCGACGTGCAGAACAAGGTGTCCCTGCGGTGGATCCACGCGCTGGGCCCCAGCCTGGGCATCGTGCGCGTCCCCGGCATCGGCCTCATCTACAGCGAGCTGGCCAGCGGCGTGCCGGCCGTCTTCTCGCACTTCGTCACCAACCTGCCGGCGTTCCACCAGGTGCTGGTGTTCGTGTGCGTCAAGGCCGTGCCCATCCCGCACGTGTGCCCCGAGGAGCGGCACCTGGTGGGCCGCATCGGCCCGCGCGACTTCCACATGTTCCGCTGCGTCGTCCGGTACGGCTACAAGGACCTGCTGGGCGAGGAGAGCGACTTCGAGAACGACCTGGTGCTCCGCATCGCCGAGTTCGTGCACATGGAGGCCGCCGAGGCTGCCGACAACCGCCCCAGCGACGGCGCCGCGTCGGCCGTGGAGGGCCGGATGTCCGTGGTGAGGCGGCCCGGCGACCTGGCGCGGACGGGGCGGCTGCTGGTGCAGGAGCCGGCGGACGAGGAGAGCCTCGTGGTGCGCGCGGCCACGGCGGCCACGGATGGCGACAAGTCGGACACGCTGGAGTCGCTGCAGGCCATCTACGAGGCCGAGTCCCCGGGGGCGGCGTACGGCGGCCGGCGGCAGCGCGTGCGGTTCGAGCTCTCGGACCTGGCGGGCGAGCACGTGGACCCGGAGGTGAAGGCGGAGCTGGCCGCCATCGTGGAGGCTAAGCACGCCGGCGTGGCCTACATCATGGGGCACTCGTACATCAAGGCCAGGAAGAGCTCCAACGTGTTCAAGAAGTTCGCCATCGACATAGCCTACAACTTCCTCCGGAAGAACTCCAGGGGCCCCGCCGTGGCGCTCAACATACCGCACATCAGCCTCATCGAAGTCGGCATGATCTACTACGTCTAGCTGCTAGCGTTTGTCGATTAATTGTTTCATCCTTACATATGTGGAAGCATGCATTAAACTGCAGATGACGTATACTCCTACATATAGTAGCTAGGCCAAGACATGAATGAATAATCAAGAGCAGATAACATAAACATATACGCATGCCAAGAGTCTTATTTCCCTTATAGTTTGCACATGAGAGCGGATGGAGACGAAAACTAAACTTACGGTCTAACAAATTAAACACGACTTTTTCTACCTCTTCGCGACCCACCCCATGCCCCCTCCGCCTCTCGCGACCAACCTAGCCCCACCGCCGTCGCCGCCCCCCACCGCCGCCGCTCCCACCGCGCACCAAGCGAGCGCAGGCGCTTCTGCCTTCCTGCTCCCTCCCCCATGCCGATCCACAT